>NW_024609882.1:5414383-5759043 GCF_016920785.2 Ixodes scapularis | reverse complement strand
CTGGCGGGGTGTTCTGCAAGGAGGGGACAGTACGGGCGAAACATTGTCCAGGGGCCCTAAACTCGTCAAACACAAATTTGGAGCCGAAAGTTCGCGAAGCGCGCCGATTTTACGCCGGCGGAAAAAGCGCCAAGTCATCGTCGCGATTCTCCAATCGGTGCGCTCCGTTAACTTTGGCTCCAACTTTCTGTTTGACGAGTTTAGAGCCCCTGATCTGTTTTGTTTACCTAAAAGTATGTGAATTTTTCCTTAAGGAAAAGTTGATCTTGAAGTCCTTAGCGAAGGGCGGTCGCCCCCCCCTTCCCCCTCCCCCCCCTCCCCCCCTCCCCCCCCCCCCCCCCCCCCCCCCCGCCTTCTAAATCCGCCCATGGCTGCGCAGTTGTAAGTCCCGCTGTTCCCTCGGTGCTGCTTCGGTATAGTTCGGAAGTCTTCGTCTGCTTCGCGTCGTCTGCTGCGTCGGCCTTCTAAATCATCGCTGGCGCGATAAATCGCGGAAGGAGACATTATTCTATCGAGACGTAGAATATTCAAAGGTTGAAGAGGCATCCAGCTCGTCCGAGTTTACTGTAAGATCCACATTTCGCAAACACGAAGCGAGAAACATGTGCCGTCCGCGTATTCGGAAAAGCTTGTGAAGTAAGTCAACAAACCGATCTTGGAACTCTGGAGCGTTTTTATGGACCTCGCATTGCCTGGTTTAGGGGGTTAAGGGGGGGGGGGGGGGGGGAGAGGTGAGGGAGGCGAGGCTTAGAGGTAAATACAATTCAGGGGTTCACGCAGAAGCCCTTAGCCGGCTCCCAGATTTGCTTGCGCCTATCCTGCATGCAAGCAAATCTAGGAGCCAGCTAGAGGCTAGCGCGTGAATCACAGAGGTGTGTTTACCCGCCCCCTCCCCCCCTCCCGTAAATCAGACGATGTGACGTCCATGAAAACGCGAAGAGTGCGGAAAGTGACTTATTGACGTACTTCAGAAACTTTTCCGAATACACGTCCTGCCCTAAGTCAGCTTTCGTTCTGTGGTGCGCCGTCCGTAACCTTCACCAACGTAAGCGCGCACGCGCACTGTGTCGTTGTCTTGTAGTTGTCGTCTGCTAGCTCATGGCCGCCTTAAAGCTGCGCTCATGTTACCAAAAAATTAAAATTGCGCATTTCTAAGTTGCACATGCACACAGCGTGTGAAGGTTCAAGATGCCTCCTGCTTGTCATACTTCAGCGTATGATCTACTTAATTTCTCGATCACAGAGCGAAAAGTATGTCCCGCCGAAAACCAAGGCGTTGCGCAAAGCCGCTTGCCTGCAAGCGCTTTGGACTTTTTCGACGCATATAACCCCCCTTCGCCAAAAAGGAGTTGGCGAAAAGGAGTTTGATAGGCGTTACTGAAAAAATAACGATATAAGTTACTCGTTATTTTCAAGTAAATGGAACGCGTTATTGACCTACTATGAAATAAAAGAAACGCGTTACCGTTACGCGTATAAGGTAACGCGCCGTGGTTTTGCGTCGTTTTTTATTCATAAATTAAAACGTCATCTCGATGCCTCAGGTATGCATAAGCACCATATTTCAATTTTTTTATTTGTCTTGCGACCGACACAGATGTGCAGCATCAATCTAACAAATGCCGTGAATCTCATCCGCGCTAGGCGTTTTGAGGTCATTCACACGTAAATTCTTCTGATGCTGAAAAATCGTAGCTCTTACGCTTTATGCAGTGATAGAACTACACACACACGCCACGCCGTGAGGTCAAATTCCATTTGAAATACGTTCAGTTGCCGCTAAACCTAGTAAGGGGGGGGGGGGGGGGGGGGCGGTGGCATGGCGGCACGGCGGCACGGCGGCGCGTATTTTGTTTACTATACGCTTATGGCAATCAATTTAGTAGAACAAATTTGTTTTTTTATTTATGTGCACTCCTCCCCCTCCCCTCTTCTCCTTTCCTTCAATTGCAAAACACCTCCACCCCCCCACCCCCCCCACCCCCCCCCCGGTTCAATTGTTCAAATAAGTGGTGATGCTGTGATTTGAAGCCTTAAAGTTGCCCTCGCGATCTTGGTTCCACGGGGTGTTTTATTGATAGCAAGTCGCCGGAACAGCTGGTCGATCCAGAACTCCGCGGCCGATATATGATGCAAAGACATCTACGCGCGACACACCTTCAAAACTTTGTCGTGGCGTCGATCCTTAATCGGTATCCAAGCGTGCGAAGGCACAGAGACGCAGCACTTCGGCGTGCCAAGGAAGCAATTGGATCCTGCCGCGAAACCGACGAGACTTGTTTTCGTTCCGTGGTTTCGTTCGACGAGTTGTACTTTTTTTCCTGCGGTGCTGCGCTTTCGTAAACATTTCCACGTGTTCTCAAAGGCAATTATTACCGTTTACACGAAGTTAAAAAAAAAAAAAGTGGTTCAACGAATGACGTCGACGACGAACGAGTAGAAAACGTGTCTTCGGCACACTGCCGCCCAGCCTCTGCAAAGCTCCAAAAATTCGATTTTAGTACATGCAAGATGGCCGTCCGGTGGCCGCACTCGCTGAGCGGGGAAGCGCGATTCAGCAATTGTCGTAGAGATCAGTGACGCACCCGATTCAGACGCCACCTTCGTGATGCAGGAAACTAGAAATCCCGCGGCGAACTTCAACCAAGAAAGCCCGAAAGAGCTCAAAAGAAATGCTACACGTTTGAGACATCCTGGCTAATATTATAGTAACATTGTGAACTCAAAACTAAAAAGAACAATTTTATAATTTTTACTTGGTTATAGGTTATACACCAAGGAAATTATTTTGGTAGAACTATATTCAGCTGCGCAGTAAAACGGCGTGATTCGGCTCTCTAGCTTTGACTGCATTGTCACAGAAAGTTGTCCTCGAGATTAGCGGAGTAAAACTACCAAAATTAGATTTGTCGATCCTTCTCTGTAGGCTCATCGGCACATCGGCCCCACAATTATGACCGCAACGAGTGTTAGGAGATCAAAACTCGTGGAGGTCGCTAATCCTCCGTCGTTTCAGGGTTTTCCGCTTTCGAGCCGTCTATAAAGGGCAGACACTGATACGCGAAAAGCGCTTTGGAACGCCGCCACGAGGAAGGATTTGCATACTGTGTCAAGCGGGTGGGCCCATGAACCATACTTAGAGAGCATCCCCAAACTGGGCCCCCAAAGGTCGCGACGGGCCAATGCCACCCAGAAGACAAGGCCTGACCATGACGTCATCGTTAGTTGTTGCGAGACGCCGCAAGACGCGCTGGCGGAGATGCCGACGCAAACTAGGTGGCGCAGCGTGGATCCACGATTGGTGACGTCACAGGGAAAGAGGAGGACGCCTTGTTTTCAAGAAGGTATTGGTTTAAAGCGTCGCATAATTATACAAGTTTTTTTGTTTTTTTTTTGCTTTACAGGTTTGTTTTCAAAAGATCCCTTAAAGCTATAGTTTGTGCAGATATTTACGGCTAGGAGGACATAATATAGATATAGGGGGCTAATTGTCGCGATAAGTCAAATAATTACCTAAAATGGGTCGATTAACTTTATTAATTTGTGAAAATAAATATGGTTTCAATTAGAAGCTTGCGGATGTGTCATCAAAATTACTAACTATAATTTTTTTTTTTTTTTTTTTAGAAATTGGGCCGCGTGGGAAAGGCGGTGGAGCGCCAAAGTTAGTTACCTCTCGAGCGACGGACGCAATGGTGGCGGTGCAAAAAATGCGCCGGATGATATAAGACATGCAAGAAACCGCACGGGCAGATTTTCGCACCACTAGTCTTGCGCCTGCTGCATGAGGAGTGATTTTAGCGCAACACCACTCTTCCCCCGTGCCCCGTATCTTTCGGGAACTTACTTATTTAGTGATTTTCTATGATGCTCGGTAAGTTTTAGATTTGAACCACATCTTTATATTTAATTACAATTATGTAGCAATTTGTAGTTAATAAACCGACTAATCATACCGATTACCTCCTCCCTCTCTCTCTCACAGACACACATACACACACACGTTATGTCCCTCTTGCGGTACAACTCATCTGCAGAGACGACTTTAGTGCAGCTTTCACTGATTTTTTTAGAACAAATACGTAAAACCAACTAGAAAAAAAAAATATGTATATTGCTTTCCGCCGAAATCTTCTATTTCAACGCTAAGCTTTGAGCCTATCACCTCACTTCAACTAACACCGTGTGTTGTCTTTAAATTAATATTTATTCATTAAAAAGTCGACGACACTGCTGAGTTCGCGAATGCGTGTATAGGAAAGTATCGAGCTAATTCGTCGAGAGCCTGCCTATTCGTCGACATAGAACTTCCTTCGATTCGATGGATTGCGTAATTTGCACGACGCCGATTCTCGAGTCGTCTCGTCGGTAGGTGCCCATCGCTTGAACGCACTACCTCGAGAAAACACGGTATCAACTACGCAAAGGGGAAAAAAAAAATGGAACAGATTGTGTTAACTTTTCTTTCGCTACTGAGAGGTTTCGCCCAAGATCGCGACACAGAGAACGACTAAAGCTGTGCTCGTAAAACGTCCAAAAACGGCAGGAATTAATACGACGTTCCCTCTCTTTCTTTCGCAACCGTTTAAACTGCGGTCCAGCTCATGGGGACGGGCACTGGTATAGAATCGTGCGCCTGTCGACTGAGAACAGCCGACACGTATCTCGACCCGTGCCGCGATTCCGCACCAGGCGTTCTCGTCGCTCGCGCCGGGACCCTTCTGGAGGGCCAGAAACCTACCTTATCGAATTCCCGCAAACAGTGTATACAAATATACGCGGGTCCCAGCGCGCGCTCGCTCGAACTTCTGAAGACAGACAGACCGATTCCGCTGCCATCTTGACACATACTTCCGTTCACCACGCGGCGCCATTCCACCCCGAAATCCCGGATTCAGGCAGAATTCGCACGAGAAGGCGCAGGGCGCAGCATGCGCTTGGAACCAAAACGAACGGGACGAGCCCGGACAATCGCGGCGCTCGCACAGCCGGGACGGAACGCCCGCGGTGCCCCGGCACCGCCATCCGCAAGGCTCCACAATCGTCGCAACTCGCGTATGAATCCCGACGACACGGCGAGTCGCATCGCACGTGCATGCCGGCCGCAAACGAACGAACGGCGCGCGCGAGCCGCAACTCGCAGCCGGGAGCGAATCCCCGCGCACACAACAATGGGTCGACAACCGCCGCGGGAGGTCCGTCTTTGTGCGCTCCCGCGCGCTTACCCCGCGGAACGGGAGGAGGCCGCGAAGACGAGGACGAGCGGCGACAAAAGCGCGTCCCCACAGCCCGGGTGGGCCGCTCGTCAAGACGTCGGGCCCTCGTCATTCTCCGCGGCGGACCGTCTTCCCCTTGGCGGCACGTCATCTCGTCTGAAGACCGCGGCGACGCCGTATCGGCCCCCGAAGTCCCGGAGGCGCGTAGTAGGCCTTATCGACGGGCGGCGAGGGGACGGACGGACGGGCGGCTGACACGGGCTCGGGTCGGCGGGCCTCTGTCGATAAGGGCGCCGCGCTTTCTCCGGGGCACTCGACCGGAACGCGGCGATAAGGGCGCGCCGACCAAAGGAAGAGACGCGGGGACCGCGTCGCCCCCTCGGCCCCGCTGGCTGCGACCGCTATACCGCCGAAAGGGACGCCGAGGCTGTTAGGTGACAGTCGATCTGTGAACCGATGACGTTCGAGATAGAACCTCGCTCGCAAATTGGGCGGGGAGCCTTCCTGCACCCCGACAATTGAACCTTGTCGCCAATGTGCGTGAGCGAGTTTCCACCTTGGTTCCGACTACGGGTTCGTGCGAACGCCGAGTCCGCCTTTCTTGGGAGGTCAGATGTAGTGGGCGTGCAGTGACGCCGCCGCTTCAGAAAATAAATAAATAAAAGAACTGTAACGACGACATGTTTGAAATAATGGAGGAATTACTGGCTACTCTACCGGCAGGGCTGCCTTTCCCGAGCGAGGGTTTGGAGAGGTGGAGCAACAGCGAGAAGTTGGGACGTCGCCCCGTATCAGTATACGTTTCAGTCAGACTTGAACGTAACTCGTTACGGGTACTTCGGTAAATTTTTCTCGGTAACCAAGTAACGATTCTGATAAGGAATCTATTTCGGTTAGTTTTTGAAGGAGTAAACAGTAAACGAGTTACTTTAGTATACAACACAAGATAAACTCGTGAAGGTTGTTCCCAAGCTTCGCCTCGTCCATTTTTAGGCTAATTTTAATCTTGCTATATTTATGAACAGTGACCTCAGAAATTCCCATGCCTTGGGATGGCAAGTAAAGGACATATTTATTCTAATTGAGCATCCTGCTATATGCAAATGTTATTTCTTTAATCTCGAATTTGAAAAAAAAAAAATATGACGAATAATGAAGGCATGTTATCAGGGCATCTATGCCTAACATATAGTCTTGCATAACAGCCACCGTTCAATCTTGAATATTTTTTACTACAATGTACATATCAACAATCACAAAGTTTCCGTTTCGTTGTAAATACACCAGGGGGGGGGGGGGGGGGGGGGGGGTGCACCATCCCGCTTTGAAGGTGTGCTGTTCTCTCGAGCACGCAACTGCGACATTCCTACTTTACCCCAAGTGCTGACGGCGGTGGGTTATTCCGTTAAGTGCGCTTCTTCCCGAGCACCGGTGCACCGCGGAGAAGCAAAGCCCGCAGAGCTCGCTTCCGTGGGTGTTGCTTCTCCGCAGTACATCCTCGCTCAGTAAGAAGCGTGCTCAACGGCGCTAACCCGCACCGGTTAACACTTCGCACAATACGAACATCGCAGTTCATCTGGAAGCTTATATCGGATAGTGTATTATTCGAAACTATTATTAGAAGTTTAGAATATTCGCACCAGACTATTAACGACACAACATATTAGAATACAATTACTGCTTTAGACAAAAATAAAATCAGTGTAACGAGAAAGTAAAAAGCAAATTTTTACCTGACTTAACGCGTTCTTTTTAATCTCACTAACCAGTTTTTTTGAGCAAGGAAAAAGTAAAGTTTTGTGTGTGTTTCTTTCCACTAACGTGTACATACCTTGTTTCAATAGACGATAAGGATATCAGTTAACACAATAATAATTAAAAAAACTCTTAGTTTTTTTACTTTGGTGAAGGTGGAAGACCAGCGAAGCTGTACTATGGTGGGAATCAAGTAATGACCGGCCGCAAGTCGGCAAGGCAGAGTGGGAAGGCTGGAAAAATTTCCGCAATCTATGAGCGACGGCGGCAACCAGACAACCGGCAAGCCCATTGTCTGGTTGCCGCCGTCGTTAATAGATGGCGGTAGCTGTCCAGAGTTTTGTGTCGAGATTTCTTTGCTCACGGACGCGATACTATACTTCGTCTCGCCCTACGATGGGCTAAAGGCAAAAGCTACGGACCGCCAGATCCAATCACGGGCCACATAGAAGTTGTGCTGTATTTCGCTTCGATGCACGAATCGGTGCCCACGTCTCGGATCACTGATGAGAAGACGGGTGGACAGTGGTTCGAATCGAAGAGCACTGAGTGACTCAACAATTTCACATCGCAAAGAAAGCCACGACATATAGGCTCTTTGGAGCGTCGAAGGTATAGCAATGATGTGGCGCTTTTGAATTCGAGCATTATTCGTCCACCCCTAATCAATATTAAGCGTGTCATAGTATAGCGTGGAACGTGATTGGACCTGGCGACCCGTGGCTTTGACCTTTAGTCCATCGTAGGATGAGACAAAGTATAGGGAAACTAGCCCTTAACAGCTCCACTGTAAACAAGGTCCATCTTGCGTTCATGACAGTGAGCTGGTTTGGGACACTTCCACCCGTGCTAACCGTCGCACTTGCAGATTTCGAGCCTTCCGCTTCTGCCTGTTTTCTCCTGTCCCATTTCTTCCTACCCCGAAAGCCTAATGCCCTTCCCGGTTGCCCTGCTGTTAGTCTCTTAACCTCCTTCACTATGCCTCCGCGGTTTGGAAGAGGAGGACTATGGGTAGATTTTCTCGACCAATTAGAGCCAACTGCTCTTAGCAGGATGGAGAATAAAAATCAAGATGATTTATGTCGTTAAAAAAATAAAGATTTAAATCACATTGGTTTTACTATAACGAGTTAGATCAAACCTTTCCCGCAAAAAGAATCCCCATTTTTTCACGTAATGTTTGTTTATTATCTGTTGCCTTCCATATACATAACTTTGTTTTGTATCTAAATCAAAATATTGACTGCAGAAACCGTTATTGTTGGTTGTCTATGAATTACGATAGCATTCGCCATGAGGTTCACGACGCAGCTCACTGTGAATACGGCGACGCAAAGTTTGAGTAAACACGTAATTTGAATAGTGGTTTACGACGCCATCATTTACTTCAGCGTGATTGTAGCGCGCCACTTTGAAATCGAGTGATTGTTTTGTCTCTGCCTCCTAGTCGCTTAATCTTTCATCTCCGTGTAATCGTTTAATGTTGAAACTGTTTCCCCCACCATCAGTGCAACCTCGTGTGTGTGTCTTGTCATGTCCCCGTGTAATCAATTAATGTTCAAGGTGTTTCACCGCCATCATTGACCATGTATCAACTAGCTCAACTCAAAGCGACAATTGTTTCGTAGCTTGGGCGCAGATGTGAATGTGTGTGTACTGCCGCTCCGTGTACGTGCGGCGCGACTTTATCTCCTTGTTAAGACAACGTCGAGGAGAACGCCCTAAAGGACGACGTGAAGGGCAATCTTAAGGACGACCTCTAAGACGACTTCAAGTAGACGTCCTAAGGAAGACGTCAAAGACGACATCTAGAACGACCTCTAGGCGATCTCGAGAGCGACCTCTAGGACGTACCTTTAGGACGCCTTCTAGGACGACCTTAAGAACCACGTCGAGGACGACGTCCTAGAGGATGACGTCGAAGACGACGCCTGCAACGACCTCCAAAAAGTCATCTATTGCGATCACAAGGATGACCTCAAGGACGACCTCTAGGACGTACCTTTAGGACGCCCTCTAGGACGACCTTAAGAACCACGTCGAGGACGACGTCCTAGAGGATGACGTCGAAGACGACGCCTGCAACGACCTCCAAAAAGTCATCTAGGGCGATCACAAGGATGACCTCAAGGACGACCTCTAGGACGTACCTTTAGGACACCCTCTAGGACGACCTTAAGAACCACGTCGAGGACGACATCCTAGAGGATGACGTCGAAGACGACGCCTGCATCGACCTCCAAAAAGTCATCTAGGTCGATCACATGGGATGACCTCAAGGACGACCTCTAGGACGTACCTTTAGGACACCCTCTAGGACGACCTTAAGAACCACGTCGAGGACGACGTCCTAGAGAATGACGTCGAAGACGACGCCTGCATCGACCTCCAAAAAGTCATCTAGGGCGATCACATGGGATGACCTCAAGGACGACCTCTAGGACGTACCTTTAGGACACCCTCTAGGACGACCTTAAGAACCACGTCGAGGACGACGTCCTAGAGGATGACGTCGAAGACGACGCCTGCATCGACCTCCAAAAAGTCATCTAGGGCGATCTCATGGGATGACCTCAAGGACGACCTCTAGGACGTACCTTTAGGACACCCTCTAGGACGACCTTAAGAACCACGTCGAGGACGACGTCCTAGAAATTGACGTCGAAGACGACGCCTGCATCGACCTCCAAAAAGTCATCTAGGGCGATCACATGGGATGACCTCAAGGACGACCTCTAGGACGTACCTTTAGGACACCCTCTAGGACGACCTTAAGAACCACGTCGAGGACGACGTCCTAGAGGATGACGTCGAAGACGACGCCTGCATCGACCTCCAAAAAGTCATCTAGGGCGATCACATGGGATGACCTCAAGGACGACCTCTAGGACGTACCTTTAGGACACCCTCTAGGACGACCTTAAGAACCACGTCGAGGACGACGTCCTAGAGGATGACGTCGAAGACGACGCCTGCATCGACCTCCAAAAAGTCATCTAGGGCGATCACATGGGATGACCTCAAGGACGACCTCTAGGACGTACCTTTAGGACACCCTCTAGGACGACCTTAAGAACCACGTCGAGGACGACGTCCTAGAGGATGACGTCGAAGACGACGCCTGCATCGACCTCCAAAAAGTCATCTAGGGCGATCACAAGGATGACCTCAAGGACGACGTCCGCATAGGCACGGCGCCCGTGTATGTGTACGACGTCGTTCGTATGCGGATGTACTGCGCATGATGAACGAGTTGGTATGATGAACATCATACCAGCACGCCCAACTTACAACAGTACTGCGCATGCCGCGCCGCCGCGCGGCTCCTCCGCATACGCGTGCCGCGCATCTATGCACGACGCATTCGAGGTCAGATTCCGTATCGCGAAAACCGAGTGAACTAGCTCAAGAATGCTGTCGCATTAATAATCATCGAATAAGAAAGGTATTATGCTGAACGCGAGCAAAAGGCGGTGCTCTCCCGGGCAAATCGGACCCAGTGCATCTTCTTTTTGCCCTCCACTTGTTCGTCAATTATTGTATTGTAAAGGGCATATACGTTAGTGGATTTAACATTATAATTAGATTTGCAGAGAATACTTTTTTTATTGTTTTCAGCGATCGAGCAGATTGAAGAATCTATCTGACAATTCCAAAAAACTTCTAGCAAAAACAAAAACAAAGCCACCTTAATAAATACAGTTATAGAAATCACAGTATGATTTAAATCAAATAAACCTGGTTTATTTGATTTTTCTAAAAAAAAAAATATAATGAGTATTTTTTACCCTGGTTTTAAGGTGCGAGCCTTACTAAGGTGACAAACAGAAGCACCCGACACCGACAAGCTTCGAAGTTCAAGGTGCGCCCGGAAGTGCGTTTGGCAGGCTTGCAATCACTCGCGCTTATTCCACGAGCATGTGGACACTGCAAGCCTGCAAGCACTTTTCAGCGCGTGCTGCACGTGTATGAGGCTCATAGGTGTCGGTTGCTTCTGTTTGTCGCTCCAGCGGGACTCGAAAGAACAAACGAAAAGCAGCAAGAAGGACAGGACCTGCAGGTGCCGCCCTCGCCATTTTTATTGCGTTTCGTTTCTTCTCAAGCGGATATTCCTCCTCGACGAAACCTGTATCGGAAGACACCGTGACCTCACCAGGCGCGCAGCAATAACCCGACGATCGCTGGGCATCCGATGAGTCGTTTTGAGGAAATCCTATCCTCCGTGCCACCGTGGGTCAGAGCCCACTGCCCACGGTCGCGCCAATAGGTCACCCACAAATCCGCACCAAAAGCGCCTTTTTTCGAACTTCGTCGCTTTACCCTGCATGCGTATATCGTCGCTATACAATCGAGCACCAGAATGCAGCGTGACCTAACGCTTTTAGCCTTTGAATACGCGTTGAATCAAGGGCGAATGAAGCATAAGGGAGCGTGGGCATCTGGAGAGTGACCTGCAGAATCTATAATAATTGCACAACATATTTCTTCTTCTTCAATTTGCATGTTCAGAGTTGGACCCGGAATCCCAGGAGAGTGGTGACGACGAAGCGGCTGCAAGGTTGAGGTTGAAACGGAAACTACAGCGGAACCGGACTTCCTTCAGCATGGAGCAGATCGAGGCGCTCGAAAAAGGTGGGCGGTGCGCGCTCTCCGAAACCGGTGCGGACTTGTAGTGACTGGGCACCGACCGTTGCAATCCAGTCGGAAGCGAATGACTACACTTAACGCGAGGCCCTGACCCCGAAATGCGATCTGCGGCGTTACGCTGCACGTTTCGTACGCCCCCAACCCCGGATGTATATCCATTTATAAATATTGCACCTTGTTTTTTTAGTAATGAAAGCCAATGGAACAATTTACTTGGAAATCGCTGCGGGTGTTTTTTTTTTTTTTTCGCAACCGTCGAGTAACGCGCTAACATTAAAGGAACCATGAAATTATTTTACTACATCTTCCACCTTAAGCTTTCATCCTTACTTCAAAAGCGAAATAAGAAATCACGCGGTCGTTCCGTGCTTGGGCACCGAATGCGACGACTTCAAGCTTCGACCGTGCTTTGTAAGCATACCACATAATGTTCAATTCGTGAGTGACTAGTGCTTTCACAGCACTCGTTGGCCAAAAAACGCGAATCCAGATATTCGTCTTCGGATGGATCGTTGACAAGCTCATACGTCCGAGTGACGCAGTGATCGTGTCCAATGTGTAAGCAGGGTTCGGCAGACATGTTTGAGCCACGCGGATGCATCACAGTGAAAAGACGGAGAGCTTTCGAAGGAAAGGAGGCACACGAAATAGTCCGCTATATTTTTCAATATTTCGTACCGAAAAGCAGGCTTTCGACTTTTTAGCCTCTTTCTTTCGGTCCACGAACCTAAAATCCCAATCTAAAATCATCTATTCCAGCCAAAAATACATTTCATGGTCCCTTTAATGGTCGGAGTAATTGTGTATCCATTGCCTTGTGCAATGGCCCCCAGACAACTGTATCTTGTCTACGTCGCAATGGTGTCATGAGACGGTTCTAATTAGAAAACATGATTGCGCTTTGAAGACAGGGACATAGGAAGAAAAGACACCACAGAGCGCTAGCGCTCTGTAGCGTCTGTTCTTTCTATGTCCCTGTCTTCAAAGCGCAACCATGTTTTCTAACGTACCATACCAACTTGCCCAACAATCAGCACTGGTCCCAATTAATACGTAATATAAGTAACGGCACGTTCGGTTTTCACTTTTGACGCGTTCCACGAGTGCAGTGGAGACAAAGATAGCTATGGCTCTAGGTCTACCCACTAATCCTTCCAATCAGAGCTCGGCCTTCTGACATCAGCGCTCGCTCTCGCTTCCTCTTCTCCCTCACTTTGTCGGAGCAAAGCATTTTTCGTGATTGTAACATGTGTCCCTGCCGACTTGTCACAGCACACGCGAACAGTGTTGTACGCAACGTCGTTCCTAGGAACGACGTTCCTGCAACGCGTTACTTGCAGGAGGAACGAAGAAACTTTTTATCTCGTAGAGGCGGAACTGGAAGGGGAACTCGGAACGTTTTTTGAGCGCAGGAGGAAAGGTGTTTTTTTTTTTTGTTTTTTTTTTTTCGCAAGTTTATTCGAATTTAGTACTAGTCATATTGGCATTCTTCTTAACGGCTGTTTCAACCTCTGATTTCAGGGGGTGTTGAAGTATCCGAGTGATGGTCGAAAACAAAGAACTTGAGACAAGAATGATTGTGGCGATTTGACACGTAGCTCGATGTGGACGGTTTCACCTGCTCGCTTTATTTTATTTACAAGTTCTTCGGCAAAATATTTTTTTTTTAATCTACGTAAACGCAAAGTTATGGTAACGACCTCTTCCAAACTTAGAAACGTAACGAGAACGGGTTCCTTTCGAACTTACGGAACTTGTAACGGGAACTTGTTCCGGGATTGAGAAGGAAGGAAAAACGAGCTTTTGTTCCTGTTTTGGAGGAATGTGTACAACATTGCACGCGAGTGACGCGTGGTAGGCTAGATGGCGCAAGCTGCCGCCCATTACAGACGGCATAGCCGTTATTATCCATCCATTCAACCGCCCGGTGGCCCGAATGACGAACGCCTGCCTGTGCCACCCCTGTGCAGAGTTCGAGCGTACCCACTACCCGGACGTGTTCGCCAGGGAGAGGCTGGCCGCCAAAATCGACCTGCCCGAGGCCCGGATTCAGGTGAGCACTCCCCTTTACTCTAAACACACACACCATTTCTTTATATTTTTGTTAGTAAGTGTTTGGGGGACAAGAGTAGATGTGAGGTAAGCCCGTAGGCAGAGCCGAGACATCGCAAAGACCGAACCAAAGTGGCAGTGTTCCTCGCAGCCTCTATTTATTTAATGATTTTTTTATTTTGATACCCTCGAGGCCCGGAGATATTACAGAGAGGAATGGGGTTAACATATAAAATCCTTGGCGTGTTGTTTTTAAATAGGTTGCTTTAGAGATGAGTGCGATGGAGCAGGGAGGTGCACGTTCTAGTCGTTTGTTGGTTTCGGGATAAAGGAGTCAAAAGAAATGTCTGTGCGACATGCTGGCGTTCCAATCTTATAAACTGATCATTGGTGCGAGATCACACATATGGTGCGCGAAGAAAACATTTATTCATTGCCTTTTGCGATGGCTCCCAGACAACTGTACATTTCTTTGAGTATCTTGTCTAAATAAAAATAGATGATGTTTTCGAATCGGTTTAGAATAATAAATTTTATAAAAGAGACAGAGACAAAACATATTTGCGACGTAAGGCTAGGTACAAGGTAAGTTCACGCTTAATTTCATAGATGAAACGCCTTTAGTACAATAATACTAATGTGAAAGAATGAAATGAGCGGCGCGGTTTCGAACTGATTTGAGCATGTTTGCACTTTGCGTGCCGTACTCAAAGTTTTCTGTCTTCTGCACTAATTTCCTTCAAGATTCCAAGTACTAAATCAGTCTCTCAGTATTTGTGCCATTGTGTAATATATATATGTGGACATCTTGCTCGTCGCAGCTGCCAGATAAAGTCCTCTCCTTGCCTTGGTTGCAAGCGCGGCGCCACCAGATGGCTCTTTGATACGCTGCTAATGGCAGCCTGTCGCCGGCCCGGTTTCCCTGCTTCTCTATAGGAGACATGCTTGTTTTTAAAGAGGCGATGCAACAATTTGTACTTGGCGCAAATACCGCTGTGGACGAATCCCTGACATCAATGACCTATAAAAAACGCGCTCGTTTTTCATTACACGCAATGAAAGTCAAGAGAAAAAAATGTAAAAAAGTGAGCGGCGTTCACCCTCTCAACCCGCAGCCAGAACAAGCAGCCACATGATCTGGAGCCGATTATATGTCACCGATGTTGATCATACCTGCGCGCTGGGGTTGGCAAGGCAGAGGACGCGAGCTGAGTTCCAGACATTTTTAGGGTTTGGCTATTGTCGTCATTGCAACGATTGGACACGGGCCACTACCCGAATGCTTGTCCAGCTATTGATCATCACGTACCCGAACCAAGTGCCCACGCAATGCTCGGGTCCAATCTATGAGCCGCATTTAAATCTCGTCACTGGGTGGTACTGCGACCGCCCAACCACGTCATCAAGTTTTACGAAGGAGAGATTGAACGAAAACGCTCGTTTTTGTCCTTCAAATTATACCATGACAAGTTTCTTGGTCAGTGGCGTTCCATATGAGTATACTTGGGTCCCACTAGTGTCAGTAAACTCGTTTACAGTGAAAAATAATTCAAAGCGAATATTGTTGCATGGCCCCTTTAAGGTCGTTTTCTGGGTGCGCTATGTAACGTAGAACTTGGCACTTGCGCCATGTAACGTAGAGCTCTTGCGCCATGTAACGTAGAACTTGGCTCTTGCGCCATGTAACGTAGAACTTGGCTCTTGCGCCATGTAACGTAGAACTTGGCTCTTGCGCCACGTATGTCTCTTAGACACAGCTTCGTCATTGACCCCAATTTCGTGCCTGAACGGCGGCAATAACAGTTTTGTGAATGCGCTGAAGCGGAGAGATCCCTGACGTTGTTTTCAAGCTGGCGTCCATCAAGGTCAGAGAGGCGCTCCAAGCGGAAAGAGCGCAACAGGGTGCCATAGAAACAATACTTTTTCTTTGTGTTTTTTTTTATATATATATATATATATTTGCAATGTCTGGACGGCGGAGACCCTGTCGGCTAAAGGCCCGTCCAAACAGGACACTTCAAAAATTGTGAGTCGACACGACTCTGACATAATTCAAACAGCAATCCGCTTCCGTCCATTTTTTTTTTTTTTTCCCGGGGGAGAAAGTTTTTTTTTTTTTGTGAAATTTCGCCCGTGTCCTTCATACTCATTACGTGGGTTCGGACAGCCACTCACCAGCTCTGTCGACTGTCGTGTCAATCGCTCAAGGCCTCCGCTACTCTTCAGGTACCGAAAACGGCAAAGAGAAGGGCTGTGTTCGAAATGTTACACAAATAGATCCGAGCTTCTCCGCTGGGTCGTGTCACGTGATGAAACAGAGCGACGCTGGACGCGGGTAGGTTTTCGAACGCAAAGGTACAAAACCCTTACCCTGGAGAAAGATGGAGTAAATGTTTGGAGCACGACACCAAGGTTACGAGGGCCCGCAGAACAGGTACACAGCATTGACAGGTGGCATATGACGTCAAGCCTGACGGGCACCGAGGTTACCGAAAAGCAGAGAAAGCGAGGAGGAAAATCGTGATGTTGGCTTCGTGGAGTTCAAGCAGACATCGGACTGGGCCGGAAGCTTCAACTTCCACGATTTTTGCCGGAGTCGTGTCGCTTCACGAGTTCTTAAGTGTCCTGTTTGGACAGGCTTTTAAGCGGTGTCCAGACTCCAAACAGATATGCTTTAGAACGAGTGAGGCGACACTTCTTCGCCATGTAAAGCGAAAATTGAAGTCCGGCAGTCCGTTCTGTGTTTGGACACAACCTTGCAAGCATCACGGCTTTCCTCCTCGCCTCCTGCTTTTCTGTGACGTCGCTGCTCGTCACACTTGACGTCACACGCCACCTGCCAACGTTGTGCTTGTTGCCAGTGATGCCGCCATGCCCACGCCATTACTGGGTCGAGTAGGGGGAAGTCAAAAGCACGTGGACGCAATTGGCGGGAAAACAACCGCACGTGGTGCGTAAAGAGCAGACAAACTTGCTCGCCGTATAGTCGCCGTCGTATAGACGATTGCAAAGCAAGGCCACCGGCCACCGCTCGTGCGTACAAGCCCGCGCAATTTCAAGCTTGCTAGAGCTATGTTCACGCGCGAGCTACACGTGCTTGCACTTATGGGGCACCAGTCGGGGTGCCATACTTGCAATTGCCTGTATATGAACGTATTAAGAGGACGTGAGCCCAAGTCGCGTGCCCTGATGCGCAGCCTCTGGCCCCGCAGGTGTGGTTTTCGAACCGGCGCGCCAAGTGGCGGCGCGAGGAGAAGCTGCGCAGTCAGCGGCGCGACAGCGGGGCCAACAGTCCGCCGCGGCCGAGCCCGGGCTACGCGAGTCCCCTGTACCCGTCCCTGCACGGGCCGCCGTCCTGCGGAGGCCCGGACCCGTACGGCTCGCCCGCGGGCTACGCGGCCGCCGCGGCGGCCTCCTGCCTGCAGCAGCAGCAGCAGCAGCAGCAGCACGGGGCGTCTTCGCCGTACGCGCCCTGCGTGCTGGCGGCTTCGGGGCCCGCCACCAGGTCTCCGTACGAGGGACTCAGCGGCTACCCCGCGAGGCCGCCCCACCTCAACGCGCAACTGGCCGCGGGCGCCGGTTCCACGGGTGAGCCTCTCCTCGCCACTGCTACGCGTATAGTGAAGAGGCGAGGGCACACTATGCTGCCTGCTATGCCTCTCCGACTGGTGTGTTTCCCGCGTCCAAAAAACTGGTCCCTCAATTCACGCCCGATGACGTCAGAGAAGTATCATGTTGTCGCCGGCCGCGATCCTGGCGGCGTCACAGCAGCGGTGGTGAATGCGGCAGACGCCTGTTCAGCTGCGGGTCGCTCTTCAGCTTGGCAGTTCACGGAAGCTTCGGCAGTCGGAGTTGGGACGCCGCGATGGCAGCGACACTCGCGTTCCCCCGTGCTTTTTTCCCCCCAAAACTTCTACGCCCAACCGCCAGGATCGCAACATCCGACAGCGTGACACTCCGGCTTTGTCGACGTTATTTGTTGACACGTGGAGACTACCCTCTGTATATGGGCGGAATAGGGCGCTAAACACACCAGTCGGAGACGCGTTCGAGGCACCGTGCTCGTAGTTTTCCGCAACCTGAGGGACGCCAGAAAAAACTCCAACCTCACTTGCAAAAAAACAACAATAAAAAAAAAATATAGCATTTTTATGTTTAATACGCCAAGCCGCGTTGGGCATGAGGTAGAGCTTTGGTTTTATTACCGCTAGTTTGGAATAAACGACACTGCGGATATTGTAGCCTTGGTGAGGGTGCAGGCTTGCTGGGTAATATTGAACATTTGGGTAAACCTGAGAGAGAAAAATGACGTGTTCGCGCGCCATTTCTTTCCGGAAATTGGGGGTCGACCTTCTTCCGCAGTTCCTTCGTTGCAACATACAACAGTTTGCCTCCGTGGATACGCGTCTACCTGAGGCTGATGACGTGAGAGCTGGCTGGTGCAACGAGTCTTCATTTATTTTCTTAGCGCTGTGTAGCACCCGAAAGTCCTTTGTCCCGAGCTCTTCGTTCGGCAAAAGGTTTAACGTTAATTCAATAAACAAACAAGCGGTACCGCCTTCAAATTAGACTTCGACGGTTAGAGAAAGACTAGAAAAATCCCAATCTCCCCCTTTCTACTCCCCCTTTTCCCCTCTTTATTTCCCAAGAACCCTTCCCCTCCGACTGTGACATGGGCGTCTAAGTACGCCCCAACAACAGTCGGCTTCCCAACCCCCCTCCCCAAAACGCATACTACTACTACTACTACTGGTGCAAGCATCTGGGGACATATCCGACCAAGGGCTCAATCCCTCTGGGTGAGCAGTCCGTGAACTCTCTTCGCAGACGAGTCATAGCCCGCCGCCAATGTCTCATTGGAGCTATCGATAAACTTACATCTTACCAAGGGATCATTACCTCACCCGAGTCCCAAAGCTGGTTTCTCAAAACACAAACGCGTCTCTTTAGAGGCGATTGATATACACCAGAATATTGTCTTATCCCCAGAGTGCAAGCACCAACCTGCACTTAAGCCACGATTCATTCAAATCATCGTGTCGATTCGAAGCACGATCACCGCCCTTCTTTGCCTCGTTGTCAATTTCATGGCCACCTCGTACTCTCCTCGCCATGTCTGTCTCTTAACCTGACATATAGACAGCGTTCTGGTTTCCCGCTCCTGGTCGGTCGAGAGCGTCCCTCAATGCGTGGTGTGGCGTCCTCCGCTTCCAGGCCTCATCTCCCCGGGCGTCTCGGTGCCCGTCCAAGTGCCCGGCCACGGCAGCGGCGACCTGGCGTCCAGCTATTGGCCTCGGATTCAGTGGGCGCCGCCGGACTCCTCCGACCACACCAACGGCCGAGCATCGGTGCCACAACGCCTCGGCTACTTTTGATGCTCAGACAGTGTGTGCGCATCGCGAGCCAAGTCGTCGAGGAGGAGCGGCGAGTCGTGCGGCGGCGTCCACGGACATCCGTGGCGCGAACGGACTTCCCGGCAGGCCGTAAGCAGGAGACGAGTCAGCGAACAAGCCCACGGTCGAGTCAACGAACAATTCAACGGACGTACCAACGGACAAGTCAACGGACAAGTCAACGAACCAGTCAATGGATGTGCCAATGGACAACTGAACGGACAAGTCAACGGACGTACCCATGGACAAGTCAATCGACAAGTCAACGAACAAGCCAACGGACGAGCCAACATCCAAACCAGAATGAACAAGTCGATGGACAAGTTAAGTGACGAGTCAACAGATGACTCAACGTACAAGTCATTTGGCAAGCCAGCGAGAGAGTCCGTGGTCAAGTCAATACACGCATCCTCCGAGAAGTCAAGGGGTGTTCGTGATGCTCGTGGCTCGTCCAGTGGCAAAACCGCCAGGTGTAATTGGAGTGCCATTCTAGACACGTCAAACTTCTTGCGCAGTGCTTAGATAGGCTGAAGAACGTACTTTGCGATATCCAGAAGACATACGAAGCTCAATTTATTTAATGAAAGGCATCTTATTTGTAACGTTGTCAACGTCCTGTTTTAAAGGACGTGCTTTTGGGTTGGACCATTTGTTTGCTGGACCGTTCCAACCTTCCGCGTTCTGAACGGGGTCTTGAGAGGAATAGCTGCCGCTCACTCATAAAGTTCTTCGTCAAAATAATTAATACCAAAAAATGCCGACTGGATTAGTCGTCGGATCGTCTCGAAGATTGCCTCCACGTCTTTGTAGTCACATGTCTACTTAAGACACGGTATAATAAATAGACGAAAAAGGAACCGGAAAGTGGAATCTAGGTGAAATAGTGCGTTTCGCTAGTATTAAATACTTCGGAAGTGTCCACACTCTGGCCCTGTTAAGCGGGATACTTGGATTATTGGCAGAAGACTAGCGAAAATGTGCTCTCCATTCACAATCTGCTTTGCATTGTGAAATATTTTTTTTTTCCATTTTCATTTTTAATGATGGTAGGAAGATATAAAGCATGCAATTCACCAAAAGTAAACTTATTTTTTTATTATTATTTTTGTCGAATTTATATTTCTTTTAACAAAGAGTGAGGGAGGTAGAGACTCGAACTTGGGAGAGTGTACAAAAAAATGATCAGCCGCACATTACATTTCTTCTTCTGCGACTGAGGAGCCAGCGAGCAGCGTTTCCTCTGGCCTTCCCATTGCCCTGGTCGGTTTGTGTCGCTGGACGGCGTCCCTTGGAGCAGAGAGCGCGAAGGACGTCCGCCTTCCCTGTGCTGTGATGGTTCGCGAGTGCGACAAGAGTGCCGAAAGACATTCCCCTGTGAACAGACACTGTATCACCGCCTACGCAACAGTGCCTCGCGGTTTAATAAATCCATTCCATCGTCAAGACTCTGAACGCCGCTCTCTGCTCGTTCCTTCCGGGTGGATCGAACCCCAATGTTTCTCCTTCCGGTCTTGGTTTGGGGGAAAACAAATGGCGGTTCATAGCAGTTTGAATTGGACAATATACGCACGTTAAGAAATATTAGAAGAGTGAAGCTCAAGAGTGTTTATAAATTGCGTGGAACAAAAAAAACTCGGAGCCTGTTTTGGGTATGCGGCCGGGTTACGCACATCAGGACGTAGTAATCACACTGGGGTATTTGACTAAAGTCAGCTGTCCCAGTGTGCTAAACATATGCATAGACTTTACAATGCTTTTTGCAACGCACGTTCCACAAGCCTGATTTTATTCTCTCCGCGAAGACTATTACTGCGTTTCACTCCAAAACAAAATAAAATGAAGTGAAAGTTTTAAATCACAATTCCGCGGCTCGCAAAAAAAAAAAAAAAAAGAGAAAGGCCTTTTATTTTTGATTTGTGGTCCCATTTTGATTGGATACTCTGCGTCCTACAAGCGTAATTCACGCTTCACCTCTCTTACGCCATGTTCTCACTAGCGCCACACACACCGACTTTTGTACGCCGGCAAAGCGCACTGGAATCTGTCGGCGACCTGGGCACCCGGTACCGCACGGCCGCTTGTTCGCGAGCAAGTCCTTTTGAGGCCACTGAATAAAAAGAAACGCTGAGGCGTAAATTCGTGCGCTAAGCAGATGCGTTTTGTAGATACAAGGCTCACACGTGAGGTCATCTGACCATGCCGGCTGTCCTTTGTTCTTGATGAGAATGACGGGACGAATGCATGCAGAAGGTAGGCGCTCAGCAGCAGGACCACCACAACGGCAGCTGATCTAACGTCAACCAACGTTACTGGATCAAAGTCAGTTGAGAAGCTTCTTGGAACTCCTGGCGCCTATTCCCAGCCTTTTCGCATGGTGACACTCGCGATCGCTGTCAGCCCTGTCAGTCGGGGAAAGCGAAAAAACAGGCGGAACTTTGGATACGTATTGCTTGAGGTGGAAAGTGATTCCCTGTTTTTTTTTATGGTAAACACATTGTTCACCATAAAAAAAAAAAAACACTTTCCACCGCAGGCCATGTGCATCTATTGCTCCACCGGTTCCGCCACTTCTGTCCACACGGCGGGCTGATAGCGCATAGAGCACCAGCGAGAGGACCCGCCACACAGAGACGCCAGGAGTTTTAGGAAGACCGGTCAAGTAACATTGCTACGGGAATCTAGATCTTTGTTGAGGAAAACTCTCGAGACGCACGCCACGAGCGAGTTCTGGAAGCAGCCAACCTGCCGTCTTGACGGTCTTGAGAGACCGATGCAAAGCTGCGCAACAGCAAGCTCGCGGTGCCCCGTCCTTCTGGGGGCGGCAAAAGAGCGTTCCCGGCGCCAGGGGGCTCAGTCGCAGCCTCTGGTCACAGCCTGTTATACCGAGAGAGTTTCGACAATGGGCGGAGCTTGCTGCCCGCTAGACTCATCGGATTTCGGAATAATACAACATGGCGTTACTTCTTTCGCCTCTTTCTTCCTGACAAGTCGCATAGAGTTCCTATGAGTCAGAGCCACACAATGGCGGACGGAAGTAGCCATCCCCCGGTTGTCAGACTACGCGGCTGTGGTTGCCAGGCTGTAAAAATCTCCTTAAAAAGGCCAAACTCTCCCAGTCACACAGCCTCCTATTTACTTCCAAAGCCTGGCAGTTCGATGACGCGGAGCCATAAAGTGCCCGGTCGCAGATTTGGAGAGCGAGGATCTGGTAGTACAGAGCATTTCTCAGGGAGTCTGGTATTCAGCGCACTGCTTTTGCAGCGTCGAAAACCTGAAACATGATTTTCAAACCCGACGAGAAAAGAAACGGTAGACCGGGGAACGCGAGAAGCACGAGCGGACATTCCAGCGCTCGGGACGAGTGTCCCGAGCGATGAAATCAGCTTGCTTTGCAAAAGCAAAACAAGCACGGCCAGTAGGGTGCCTCAATGTCCTTCTGTTTAGGGTGATGCCACCCTTTGTGGTACCCGATGCCGACAGCACGCGCTCACGGGGAAAATACAAAGAAATTGACGAAGACAAAATGTCGCCATAGCACAGTCAGCGCCACAAACGCGTGCAGGGACACGCTCTTTCACGCGCTTCTGGACAAAAAAGAAAAATAAACGTGTGGGACAAAATGGCGAGATGTCTCCACCCTAAGCAGAGCGCACATGAAGGCACCCTAACGGCCAGGTGGTGCTTGTGCAGCGCGAACGATGATCTCGGTGAACGCTTGGTCGTCTGCTTCGGCGCCAGTTTGGGGTTGACTGTGAATTGCGCGCGGAGAAATATTTGGAGCCGACTGGTTTGCGGGTAAATTATAAAAAAGAAACAAATAATAGTAATATCTTAATATTCGTGATCCTGGAGGCCACCAAATAAAGACGAATGAAGTTTTTTTTTTTTTTTTTTCAAATACAGAACCGAATAAGTCTCCTTTTAAGACGCGGAAATCAAATTCGCGTTAAAACGCGCCAATCAAATTTGCCCGTTCTCAGCGACCGGGCGAAATTCCAGTTTTGCATTTATGTTTCACTATTAAAACACCCATGCCCATAAATACATTCAAAGGTTATTACAAATTAGGGTAATGGCGATTTTTCAGCTATTAATAAATAAGTTTGCAGTTTCATTAATCCATTTTTTTTTTCAAACTTTTGATAAGCGCACTGAGCAATCTAATAAGTATTTGATTAAAAATACCACTACTAGGCTTGTCAATATACCTACACTCCTTGCCGCGTCATTAAATCTGATTTTCAGTCACCCTGGTATAACGTAACACTAAAAATACTAGCAAATAAAAGTAAACGTTTGTTTCATGCGGCTAAAGGATCGTGATGCAGATGTCGGTGGGATGTTTACAAACTTCCCGCCAAATGCTACAACAATGCTGTTAGTGAGGCTAAACTTATCTTTTTTTCTTTCACATAAACATCACCGTTAGTACTGTTGGAAAACCCCAAGCGGTTTCGGAAACAAGGAAAGAGAGTAATGCTGTGTGAATAACGGACGAGGACGGCGAAGTGGTTCCTAGAGATGTTTGCGCGAGCATGTTAGGCAATACATTTTCAAATTCTCTTTAGGCCGGTTAGAAACACTCCAATTCCATACTTCCAGAGACAATACTTCCTTTCAGTGTTTCCAATACTAATTGATACTGTTTGCATAACCAAACTAATTGATTTAGTTAAACTTTCCTCGTCCGCCGATATTAACGAAATTAATTCTAAATTCATGAAAAGCCCTAAAACGTACTAAAATATAATCTTGGTTAAGCTATTTCCGCAAACTTTTGGTGTATCATGAGTTCCTGATGACTGGAAACTGGGGAAGGTGGCTCCTCTGCACAAGGGAGGAATTAAGCATTCAGCTAATAACATCCGTTCAATTTCCCTAACAAGCGTATACCATGCATTTTTTTAGAACAAGTTGTTCACGCTCATCTTGCCAACTTACTCAAATCAAACGCCTTTTTTAATCAATGTCAACATGGCTTTCATAAATCATTTTTCTGCGAAACACAACTCTAGTCTTTCACTCAGAATCTACATGTCATTCTGGACCGTGGGTCGCAGGCGGACTGTTTATTCCTCAATTTTTTTTAAAGCACTTGATAAAGTCAGTCATCAGTTATTGCCGTTCAAACTAATTAAGCTTAATATTGACCCAAATTTACAGAACAGGATTGAATGTGTCGTGCTTCATCGCTCACAATTCGTAACTGTCAATGAATCTACTTCCTCATTAACGCCCGATAACTCCGGTGTTCGACAGGGTTCAGGTTTAGGTCCATTACTTTTCCTTAGTTATGATAACAATCTGTCCGCCTTCATTTCATCTTCTGCCTGTTTATATGCATGTGATAGCGTTATTTACATCACTCAAACACTCTGGCTCCGAGCCAGCTGTGCGCGTGAGTTTGACGAAACCGTAAGAGCTCGTTTTGACAAAAACCCGGCGGTGTCTGTCAGTTCGTCAGCGCCGGGAAGAGAGGGAGAGGTTGACGCGTGCTGACGTCAGCGCTTCGGACCAATGGAAGCGTGGCGCGCGTCAATCTCTCCCCCCTCTTTCTCCCTTTCTCCACGCCGCTGACAAAGAAAAGGCACCGCCAGTGTTTCGTCAAAACGAGCTTTCTAATGCTAACGCTTTAAAAACTTGGACAGCCAACCACAATGCTTGCATGTTATTCGCTTTTTGTTCATAGTCGCGGATGTTCAAGAAGTTGACAAGCAACATCTTTGTGTTTGACAACTTTCGTACGTTCTTCGCAGTCACACATAAAAATGGAGCGCAAAAAAAAAAAAAAGAAAGTTATCCTCGACTTCTTTAAAAGAGGGCTTCTCGGATCTCCGGCGCCAGCTCCGAGGCAGCCGCTCCTCGCCGCCTCGGCAACCCTCGGCTGTATAGCGAGCGGCGAACCGAGTCGGATCTTCGACGATCCCCTCGAGCATCTGGTGCCCGCCGGACCCTCCTTCGGGGACCGCGTCGCAAAACCCGGGGGACGGGCGGCCAATAAGCGGCCCCTCTCCGCGAAACGCTAACGACCGGCCCGGTCCCGATGGCCCGCTCTGAACGCCCGGCCATTTAACGCCTAAGTGTCCGGCACTGGGACTCGCCGGTCGCGCCCAGCCGAGGGCCCCGCTCCTTCCCTCCAGGCGAGTGTAATAAGGGATGGCCCTTGAACCGCGCTGTTGGCCCGTTTCGCGGCTTCCAGGCGTGTTATGTTGAGACCTTTCTAAAGCGACAAATAATATCCTAAGAAAAGATACTCCGAGTGTATTTAGAGTAGATTGGAATATTCTTGTAATCTCAAAAGCGACGAACCTTTGAGCCGTAGTCGCACTGCTCAAACGCCATACAAAAGATACACATTCGCTGCAGATAGGTATGAAGAGTGTATGACCAAAATGACAGGAGGGCTCAGACAGTGTCTGCGGAAGGTATTTTGTACGATGCCATTGCGACCGGAACTTTAATGTGCTTTCAGAGACCTGCCTCGCTGATCGAGCATTGGCGGCTGCCGCCGACCAGGCAAGGTGGCAACGATGAGGTGCCGCCGATCGAACTAGGCGTTTTTATATTATTAATAAACGCAAATTCTACTGTAATTAGAATGCAATTAATTGCAAAGGTGCCAGCGAGCTGGACAAGCATGATGAAAATAATCCCTGGAGAAGGGGAACGATAGAGCGCTCCACCTGTAATAGAGAGGTCCCGGGTTCGATACCCGGACCAGGCGGATTTTTTGGGTCGCGCACCAGTCACCTAGCTGTGTTTGGAGATTTGTGTTTGTCCTCTGTACCCCTTGTTCCCCTTCTCCAGGGATTATTTTCATCATTCTACTATAATTTTCTTGTGTACAATTTTTTCTTTGGTTTGAATCTGAATAAGCATCGAATAATCTTCGACGTAGAGAATAATTGGCGATCGGGCAAGCTTGAACGGTTGTGCACAAACCTGTTATTTCGTCACCAGACAGTGACGCGCTCAACGGTCAGAATTTTGAAAGGTTTATCTGACGCGATTTCGGAGCTATGTACTTTTGGATCACTTACAACGACCTGTTGACTTGTGTTTAGAAACAAACCGGCGCGCCCGTAGCAGCACCGCGCATGCGCGATGCAAGAAGCGCCGCGAGCTCCACCAGCGAGCCATGGGCAGCAATGCTCTCGTCACCGGCGTGAGCCCCCACCAAGGAGGTTAAAAGTACTAGGAGGGGGCACGTTGCAATATTGGTGAAGCCTAGTCATAAAAAGTTTAAACGATTCTGTGCCCAGCGTGACCGCAGATCTCTCTGGCGATTGGTGCGCGTGACATGTCACGTGTGAGATGGATGGTTGATTGTAGAAGGACTCCTCTCAGGCTTGCGCGCGCTCCGTCTGGTAGGTTTTATCAGATCGAAGTCTAGACTGGTGTATTCTAGTACCCCATAGCAAGACGAAGGCGAGCTACGGTCACGTGATGTGGTCACGTTGGCAAGGTAAGTGAGGAGAGTAAGGAGGAAAATGAGAAAGAGGTGAGGCGTCAAGGGAGCATGGCTTGCGGAGGCTACGCGGCCGACGTCATGCCCTCTCCTACCCTTCTATTCTCCATGGCCCCCACTCTGCTCGTCTTCTGTAGCACTGTCTGGCTACTCTATAGACGCTTTGCAGCAGCTCTGCAGGGGCGCCACCATAACCGACCTTCAGTTTCTGTTTCCTTTTATTCCGTTTACTTCACGTCATCATTACATGCATAGCAGGCCAGGTTCTTGCCCTTCTTGTTTCTACTGTGTCCTTCTCCCCAGCATTAAACTTTGTGGAGGCTGGTCAACGCCTGTTTCAGTGGCTCGGTATCTCGATAAGTCAAGATAAGGTCGGCAACGGCGGCTGTTATCTTACGCGTGTGTAAAGAGTCTATTCTCCGTTTTATATACTTAGTATACGACGCTGTCAAAGCTATACTGGCGCGAACGCGGGATCCATGGCTTTATCTATGGTTTCGTTTGCGTGAGGGAGCGTGCGAATTTTCTGCGAGATCAAACCCCATGCTCGCGGCAGCGGGCTTGGACGGCGTCCTACACTAAGTATGAAACATTAAGTTCGTTCGATTTACCTGCTCTTCTGCATCGGTGCAGAAAAGTGTAGGGCCGTGTACTTCCGGCATGTGTATTCAGATACTACCGGAAATACACCGCCCGCACTTTTCTGCACCGGTGCAGGAGGTGCAAGTAAACCGAAGGAAGCTACCGGGTGTCCCAAATAGCGGCCAGGCTCTTTAAATCGGCCTCAAAATTCGGTTACTTAACCTATCGCACTACGATTTTGTGCAGCGTTGCCCACAGGTGGTGCATATTGTTTGTAAAATTTCCAAAAAGCAAACTTACCTGAGGAAAAAGTAAAAAAAGAAAAAAGGCTTAACTCCTATGGAAATGCAGCGAAGCCACCGGTCTTCAAACAATAGGAGCCCTATTGTTTGAAGACCGGTGGCTTCGCTGCATTTCCATAAGAGTTAAACCTCTTTTTTTTTTTTTACTACTTTTTCCTCAGGTAACTTCGCTCCTTGCAACTTTTAGACAAAAAATTGCGTCATCTGTGGGCAACGCTGCACAAAGTTTTAGCGCGATAGGTTAAGTAACCGAATTTTGCGGTCGATTTAAAGAGCCTGGCCGCTATTTGGGACACTTGGTGGTTTATAGCGGCCTCGGCGGAATGGACAGGGCTTGGTGTGCCACTAAACTTGGCGTTAATAGACCGAGTGCTTTTGCATGGACACCCAGGGGTGCCCATGCCAAAGTTTTATTTACCAGGCTCGATTCTGCTAGCAAATTTCATTTCCGCTGAAAAACAAAAAAAGAAGAAAAAAAGCGTGAACAAAAGCTTCAGTGCCCGACGTTGAAACAAAACCCCACAAGCAGAATCGCGCCGCACAAACCAGGCGTACCAGGTCAGCGAGTTGAACCAATGGTCTCTTCTCGTATTTATAGTTTACGCCGAACCAATTTCATGAGACAACCTCAAAGACAGGTCTTGCTCGCTTTCCGATTCAAAGCCCTCAGGAACGCGGCTATCTTAAAATTTAAAGTGACCTGCCAGTTTCAATCGCATTAACCATTGCTGGAACGAATACGTGGTACAATCAAATCGTTCGCCACAGAGCAGACGCCGTCACCTCTGGCCAATTCTCCCTTGGAAAGCGGTCCAGCGCTCAGCAAAACAGCACCACTGGGCGGGTCATTCGTCTAGAAGAGAGGATCAGGCTAATCAACTTCGTTGCAAATCTGGGACAACGCGGGAAGCACCAGAAATTCTCAGCGGGGGCCTGTCCTTAATCCGCCTAATCCCACGAGCAGGAAACTGTCGACCGCGTCAATTGTTAACGCAAACAACGGGCGCGCGCGTACATGGAGGGTCCGTCCTGATTGCAGAGAGTGCGCCATGCAGCCTCCGTCGGTCCCTCGGCGGTTCTAAAGTAAATATATGTTTGTTTTTTTTTGTGAAAAAAACAAAACGAAAACGCAGCTGCGGTGGCAAGCACGTAACGATGCAAAGGTGCGAATGCGGTCTTGTCGCCAAATATGGGGTGTGGAGGTGAGCTTCGCGTGCGGCGAGAACGGGGAGCGAAGAGCCAGACCAGCGGGCCCACAGCCGCCGCCTCGATCGAATTCGCCGAGTTTGCGCTGCGTGTTAGTCAGGCCGTCATTCGTTTCCGGAGAGAGACAAAAAGGAAGCGACAGTTCCGAAGAACCGTCACTTCCTTTTGCGTGGGGAAACTGCCCCGACTCGCACCTAGTTATGCAAAACCATCGAAAAATTCACTTTCGACACTATCAATAGTGATATCAGAACTATTGATAGTGGAACCGCACTAGCCTCGAGGCTATAGACCAACGCGCGGCCCTGACGTCACGCAGCTGCGGTGGCGCTGTGGACGGCACTGCGCATGCGCAGACGCTTCAAGTCACGCAAATTCAGTTTCTGCGCACGCGCAGTGCCCACACCTGGTGTGGGCAAATGCGGGCTTGTTTGTAAACAGCGTGTCGGTCTATAGGTCCAATCAATACGTTTGTATTTCTAAAAACAAAATTTGACAAATAATGACCTAAATTGAATAGTATACCATCAATTGTGCTATAGATAGTACTATCAACTGTACTATCGATAATTGACTATCAAAAGTACCACGACAGTGCTATCGGTAGTTGACAATCAATATTGGGTATCTTCAGTAGATCATTCCGATGCCTCCGATAATGATACTCAGCCGTCGCCTTCACGCATGTATCGTTATCGGAGTTGGCTTTCGGTTGACCATCGATTTGATCGAAAGTCAAATTTCAAAACAATATCCAGTGTTTCGGGAATGTAAACACGACCCAAAAATAACGCGGCGACGGATATGTGAGGGCAGACAACACGCAGCTCTACGAAGAACGTGAAATGGAAGTTGCATTTTCATATAGTGAATTGAGAGATAAAAGGGTAATGGCGTTTTGCTACTTTTTGCGTGAACATATTGCGTATATTCATGGGATTTACATATCAGGTTTCGCATGTTCACATCTGTCAACAAAAGAAATACCTTTTTCTTTTTTGTCTTGGAGCCAAGGAAAACACTCGTTGAAGACATTTAGTTAGCATCCGGATTTTTCACAAGTTTCTTTGCGCTTGTGTTGTTTTATTATTCAATTGTCACATATTACTTTTGGCATAGTTTCAAGTTTCAACCACTGACAGCTGATAGGCACCCTGTTGAATATCATACTTTTTTTGTTGTTCTGCTGATGACCGTTTCCGAGCTGATTCCCGAAAATAAAAAATTAGCGGTTGACAAAACTTTAGGCTTGTTTTGCCGTGATAAATACGTTGCTACTTTTTGTTCGGTTCCATTTTGGAAGATTGCGACATATCGGTGGCTGGTAAGTGTTTCACCTGTCGGTACAAAATATAGCTTCCGATTCTAGGATCCGTCACATAATGCATAAGTAAATATTTTTAGTCAATAAATGGGACAAATTTCGTTATGGATACTTCAAACTAACATTAGCAGATAAAGACCTCTACCAAGCCAACATGGTTAGTTATATATTGATGTTTTTTTTCTTAAGTTCTTCAAATACAATAAGTTTGGAAACGTAACGTCAACTGTATGAACAATAAAATATAAAAACGAAAGCTTCAAGTGATCCAAGAAACGATGTATATTTGGCGGTGTTTTAAGCGTTACCGAAAGAAAAAAAGAAATGAAATACGTTGCTCGTTTCTTGCAAATAAAAGGAATGCGTTACCGACCTACGTTACCACAGAATAAAAGGAACGCGTTATCGTTACCGTTACTAATAAAAAGTAACGCACGCTAATTTTGCCCTACTTTTTATTCATAAATTGACAAAAACATTTTTTGGCAAGTTCTTTTTTTTTTTTTTCTAAAGCGGGAATTTTTTTTTTTTTTTTTTTTTGCGTGAAGAAAAGACAGCATTTTGAAGGCACGTGGAATGAGTGCTTTAATGTCTTGGCGCTTATATACGCAGCCGACGCTGCTAGCTAAAGGTAGCAAACAAGCAGCGTGAAAAGAGAGTCACTGGGCCTTTTTTATGTTTATGATGGGATCGTAGATTCAGAAAACGTGCAGAAACACGACGAACACCATGATTGGACGCTTTTGAGCCCTCTTACTGGGCCATCAACTCGTGTAGCGTTCGCTGTGTCTGGTAACGGTAACGCCGTTACTTGATATGCGTTACCGCCAGCACTGATTGTTGGCAATGAGGCATTGTTTTAGCGAAAAAAAAAAAAGCTTTTGAATTTCTAAGGCCATGTTGTTTCCTGTTTCTCTCGTAACCTTTTCATACGGGTGAAGTCATGTCTTCCTACTTTCGAATCGATGCCCATCGCCATCGCCATATTCAAAGAGGGTTTCAGATTTCTGGGATGCGTAGTTTACTTATAGAGGGCGACGAAAGGATCTCCAATTCCAATATTAAACTCTGCTTATAAAAAAAAAGAAGTGCAAATTTTTATAAAGTTATTTGAAAAGAGCAAAAACAAAACAAAAAATACTTCGGCAACCTATAAAGTGATCAATATTTCATTGTCGATATGTTTCATTTATAGTTTTTCGATTGTATACAATCAATAGTTTTTCGATAGTTTATTGTCAATATTTATAATAAAGATTTTTTACCGTTTTCTGACGGTTTTTTTTTTTACTAGGTTTTACGGTGTTCCGGGCGATAACAATGCGCAAGTTCCCAATTGCAGTCGCGTTTTCATCGGAGCTTCACGACGTTCCTTGGATAGCTTTACGATAGTTGGTTATCGATAGTTTCATGATACTTAACGATTGATACTACACCATCGCTTGATTTACGATATTGTACTGTCGATAGCACTGTCGATAGTTAGATTTGGCTTCCACTATCGACAGTTTTGCATCACTACTCGCATCCGTGCCACCAACTCACTAAAACTGCCTCACAAAAGTACTCAGGTTCATGCCTCGCGTATCGTGTTAATAATAATAATGGCGTAGTACGCATGCTTATACAGCCGGATGCTAGTCAGCCTAAATGGGCGTCTGGTTTCACAGCTGTAGATAAGCAATTCAGTTAGTGCAGTACAACTGCTAGCCTGCTAGCACTGGACAACAGCCAATTAGCAACTTTCAGCGATGGTAGTACCGGGGTAAGAGAATCGCGCTCCATATAACTTTTGGATGATAGGTTTCAGAAAGAATGTGTTTGCTAACACCTTCCTGACAAGAACGTATGAAGACATCGCTTCTATTTCACAGAATTATAATTACTTACACGTCGCATACCCAATCTCGTACTGCTGTTCTACGAAGATCAGCACCCCTTAAAGCTGGCTCACACTGCCCGATTTTCTTACGTTAAGTTGCGTTACGATATATTACGTTGAAGTCACCGGGACCTCTGTGTTTCATGGTAAGCGAGGCTACCAGTTCAAGGAGAAAGTATGACACGGGATATTGGAGACATGAATATGTCGGTGACTTAAACGTAACGTAACGTAACGTGAGAAAATGGGACAGTGTCAATGAGCCTTTAAGCTGTGAATGTTGCGAATGCTAAAGTACTCAAGACCAAACTTTTACCAACATAACATGATGGAAGAGAAAACAAAATAGACAGCAGAAGGGCTGTTCTCATGTGTCGCCTCTTTAAACTATTTTAAGAGAGAGAGAGAGTGAGATAAAGAGAGAGAAAGTGAGAGAATATTTGGTAATTAGATGGCCAAGGTTTTCGTGTATTTTAGTGCTTCGAGAGCAAAAGCGACGAACTCCACAAAAACCTTCACATATTGAAAGTGAATATTTTTGCTTCCTTTTACAATAATTCGTCTCGGGTCCACTGCCCACTCGGGATGAAAGGATTATCATTCCTCGGTTTGAAACGAGGTGCGTCTTCACAAACGTTTCACCTCGCCGCAGAAAACGAGCGGGTGGTTAGACGGAAAAAAAGAAAAGAGTGCGAGAGAAAAAAAATTAAGAAAAAAATTAAGCACCATAGAAAAAGGGGCTCCTAGGGGGTCCCACCCCAGCAAATTTCTCTCTTCTACCCCCTGCCCCCGAAACCTTATCTCGGTTCTCTGTCGGTGTCGGCAAATCCATCTGGGAAGCTTTTCGAGTGGTTCCCGTCACGTGGACCGTCGACATCGAAAGATTTGAAACTGATAACGGCACCCCTTCCCCCCTCTTCGGCTGAAAAAAGTGGATCGAAAGCAAACCAATTATATACAATACATAAACTTCTCAAAAAAAAAAAAAAAAAAAAAAAAAAACATAGCAGGAAAGGCGAGGGGCGTCATGATGCAGCATGTGCGGAGATTGAATGATACCGCAGCCGTTCTGCACCTTTATTCCGCGGAGAATTATATCCAAGGGGTGCGACGCTGTTCAATCTGTTCACGCTTCTCGGCTTTAATGATTTCCGAGTCGTTACAGAAAAGAAAAAAAAAATGCGAACACTAAAAGTATCGTGGTGCAATGTAAGTGCGGGCGGCTTGTGCCACTTACGCTCACATTAGTGTGTGACACCGAAAAGGCGCTTTGATCGTAAAAAGCCGCAGTCAGGCGTCTCATACGTCATATAAAAAAACACTGTTCGGTGCAGACACGGCGACAAAATAGGGGACTTTTGGCAAACCGTTACCGTGTTCCGTGAACCGCGTCGAAACGACGCAGCGCGCAGAGCAAGGGCATCGATGAGAAAGCCGTGCGTACCGGTAATTCGCAACTCTGACAACATAAGCGCAACGAATCTAAATGAGAGGAATCGACTCAATGCTCCGAAGTTACTGTATATCTATGGCAAGGGGTGTGTGTGGAGCAATCAACACATTCTGATTTCAGTCTTCGTTCTTTTTTGTTGAACTGCCCTGGCTGTCACGTTGAAGGTTGAACTGATAAACAGAGCTCATGACACACCGTATCACCATGCCACACGTTCGAGGCACTCGCTAAACTACATTAAAAACCACGGCACAGCGCTGTGGATGGGCGGGGAACTCCAAAACAACTGTTGTGCTCACTCAATCTGTCGTAGTTTCGATAGCTCGAGATTTGCTCAGAGCCCACATTGATCATGCATAGATCTCCCCCTCTCCCTCGTTTTCTACTCGCATTCACCGGCTGCGGACAAGGGTTCGCAAACTACGATAAGTGATCCGAACGCAGGAACGACGTCTGGAGGTGACGGGGAGGACCGCGCACACGGGCGTCGCTCGGAGGCAGTGCTCCTGCCGCAAGTATACTGTCTCGTTGGGCGCGCACTTCCCCGCCGGGCTTGGATTGGCTGAACGACGTCGGCGCTGCAGCGGCAATACATTCGCCAGACGGCGGCAATTAACCTCCGGGGGCCGTCGTGTATACGGGACGCCTAATTTCCGGCGTTCTCATCCAGGCGTGCATACTCGCTTCCAGTCGATTGGAATAGTCTCTCATTGTCGTCGGATGTCTTTATGAAATCATTCGCGGCGAGCGTACGATTCGTCTCCCTAACTATATATGCAAAGCGACCGGAGCGACTGCTTTCAAAACAGGATGAACCGAGTGCCGGGCGCGTATACAGACGAGGTAGCGATGGCGCAGCCATAATTAACCCTCGCCTCTCGTTTTTTTCTTCTTTTGCTTGCTTGTTTCACTTGGTTGTTACAGTTACGCGACAGGTCTGGAGTGCCACAAACGCAGGCTCCGCCCGGGTCCATCTTCGCCCGTTTCGTTTTGGAGTCTGAAACGCGCGTTTCCGACTGGTGCGTTTACGGTGGCCTAAGAAATGGCCCCTCGACTTCCGCCTGATGATCCCCCAGGATTGCAACGTCCGTGAGCGTGACACTCTGGCTTTTGAAACGAAATTGGGTGCCAGTACTTAGGGACCACTTTTGACGACTACTGTCATGAGAGGGTACTAAAGGCGCCAGTCGGAGGCGCGCTCTCTAGCCACCCTAGCCTCGGTGGCTCGGCGTCTGGGTGGGAGAAGGAACGTTCTGGACGTGGAGTTGTTATGATACACGCTAGGGGTTCAGTTGGCGCTACTAGTGTGCTGTTGCAAATTGAAGCAGACAACGAACAGACGAAAATTGATTTCCGGTAATGTATTTCGACGGAAAAAAAGTGATTGCAATTTTGGAATTAAATCGATGTAATCGGGACGTATCAGTTCGATGGATAATGCTTTTGGGGGTTAACTAGCTAAGCGGCATGGTTTCGTGCTCGTTAATATCATGTTCGAGTAAAATGCGAAACGCCGTCCATGTCGTGTGTGCGAGATGGCAGTATGGTACCAGTTTACACTTAAAAAACAACAAATAGAGAGAAGGGGACGGGAAGTGAACTAAATAAGCACAAGCACGCAGTGGCGCAGGTTCATAGACCGATCAAAACCGTCTCGCATTCGCGAACTACGCGTAAAATGGGTTCCATTCACTGAAAGAGGTACACGATGAAAGATGTAAACTCACGCACGCCTGCACGAACATTAAGTGGAGGTCTCGCGCCGGGAACCGCACCGAGACAAAGTGGTCGAGAATTCCGACTCGTCCCAACCCATTGGTTTCGGGCCCGGGTCCTCCCAGCGTCCGCGCACGCTGCTGGCCTGTCGCCACGCTTCTCTTGGGCGGGCGCGATGAGCTTTCCCAGCGCGTAGAACTGCGCCAAAAACAAACAAGACAAAACTGCGTAAACCCGGGAGAGTCGCCGTCGTCCGTCGGGGTGGCTGTGGTGGGGAATATACCTCGCGCCATTGCCGCTTTTGTAGCGCGCCCCGCTATTAGGGCCTCTGCTGGTGAAAACTCTCGCCAAGAGCACGGGCTGCCTGCAGTCGCTTAGCGAGCCAGCAAGTTCTGTGCGCCCAAGAAACGGGGTCGAGAAGGAAAACATAAAAAGAGGGGGGGGGGGGGGGGGCGCCGGAACCCCCGACCCATCCCCTCCAACCATAGAGACATTTTGAGGGTGCAAACGCGGAATCGGCCGTCGCAACTCTCGTAGCCAAGGCAAGAAAAAGAAAGAAAAAGCCTCGGGAAATCTGCGAGAGAGTTGGGAAATAAAACGTGAAAGGGAAGAGATCGAAAAAGGGGATGAATAGAAAAAAAAGAGAGCGAAACACGGGGTCGGAAAGAGGCGGGGAGAAATGCGTAAAAACCTCTTAAGCGGCGTTCTTTTCTCCGAGTCGAGCGCGGGGCAAAGAGGAACAAACGGCCCAAAGGCAGAGCGTCGCAGTTTGCGGTCTGTTGACTCGGGTCTAAAGCGAGCCGCGGCTCCGCAACCGGGCCCCCGAACGCCGCCGCCCGATCGGACCGAGCGCCCCAGAGACGGCGCCGCAACCACGAGCTCAAAAGGGATCTCTGACAGAAGAGCCACGCCGCCGGTGCTGCGGTGGCGGCGGTGCGGTTTGCGGTGGTCGCAGTTTCGCTTCTTCGGCCGAGCTTCCGGCGGCAGTGCTGCGCTGTGTCGCGTCGTCCGCGTGCCGGACCGCCCGAAAGAGCCGCCGCACTTCCCTCTTTCTCGCGCAGAGAGGCCTTTGCAGGCGGCGTCTCTGGGGCACAATGGACGCGGCGCAGAAAAGGATCCCGGCCTGGGAAAGAAGCCGACGCGGCTGTTATGTGTGGGGCCGAGGAGGAAGGGGGCCGGACGGGAAGAGCGCTGATAGCTTTATGCGCGCCCTGCTTTCAGAGCCAGTTGGTTTCGCTCGTGAACTGCGCCAAGTGTTTGTTTGGGTGGACGGCGACCCGGCGTCGAAGCGGAGGCAGACCGACGGGGTTACGACCCCGCTTAATCTCGTTTTCCGAGCCTCCCGGCAGTCGCGGAGTGGGACTTCCTCGCGGAGTAAAAACCACGGAGAAAATCCAGGGCACTGATGGACCTAATTGAACGTCCCGCGCTTGCGCAAGCTGGAGAGGGCCGTGACCGTTTGGCGTTCATTGTTTTAGATAATACGGCTCGTGACAGTAAAGGGGTGTCCAAACAGGACACTACAAAACCCGCGACTCCTGCAAATCGTGCCGCGCTCTGCCGCGATCCGCTTCCGGCCGTCGGAATCTTCCCCTCGCTTCCTCTACGGCGGCCTTGCTCTGCTTATCACGTGGGTCTGGAGAGCCACTCACACGCTCTGTAGGCTGTCGGTCAATTGCTCAAGGCCTCCGCTCACAATACGGAACCGCATCGGACGCCATCACGACGAAAGTGAATCTCGACAAAGAAAGCAGATCCGAGGCGGGCGAAACGCACCCTTCGACGCAGGAATGTCCCAAATCCACCCAAAGCCGGACCTCCTTGGCCTTGGAACCGAGGCGACGGCGGTACGCGAGGGCGTTGGCGAGGTGAGCCAGACGCAGGTGGCGTGTGACGTCAATCTGAAGAGGAGAGCTGCCGTGATCGTAAAAATTTTCACGACTCCTGCAAACATTTTCACGACTCCGACAGACCGTAAAAATAGAAGCGTCCGCTTCAATTTTCACGATTTGTCGGAGTCGCAGGTTTTGTAGTGTCCTGTTTGGACACTACAAAACAAGACAAAGCAAGCAAATGTCCGAGGCGGCATCATCTCCGAGGTGGTATCTGTTTATAAGCGTGAAACACTGGCAGCCTCGAGTACCCCCCTCCCCCTCCTCCTCCCTTTCCTCCTCTCCCTATCGCGTAAAGCAGCGGAACGTGGAAAGACACGGAAGAAAATCCGCCAATGCTGCGTGTGTCTAGTTGCCGGCGAGGCGCGCGTTTGTGGCCAATCAGGGGCCCGGATCGCCTTCATGCTCGCCACGGTCGCCCATGTCAGAATTTAGGACGATCTTCTTTCGAGGGTTTTGGGGGGGGGGAGACACCTCTTCCAGCCGCTGACTGCAATCCTGTTCGGGAGTCTTATAGTGCCATACACGGGAAAATTAGTTTCTGGTATAAGCCGAGTTTTAGGCTATGAGTGACGTGGAGCATCGGTTTCATGAGCAGCGAGATTCGTTTTTACAGCGGACCCGACTGCATTACTCAACGAGACCAAATTTTCTGTTCTCGTTGAGTTGAACTGTTCGCGCATTTACAAAGCGATGTGCTTACAAAATATTGCATTTTTATTTACCATTCCCCGTAACGTAGTAACCGGTGTCCCGCGCACAATAAAACCAAAGCGGAAGGATAGCGCAAGATCCAGATAGCAATGCCGGCACTGCCGTCACCTGCGAAGCTGGTAAGTTGTGTAACTTTTTGTATTTAGCTTTTTCCCCCTCAGAACTATCGTACCCTAACCGTAAAAGATAGAAATTGGAAGGTAGTCCCTCAGCGAAAAAAGTATGGCTCTTTCATGCTGAATTTCACGCACCATATTTAAGAAATTATATCCGTACAAATAGCGGGGACCTAGACGGTCTAACATTTAAAGACTTGAGAATGTAGTTTTGTACATGACTTTTGCGAAGTATGCGATCTTGCTCTAGGTTTTTGCGTTTTTCTAGGAGTATGATTTTTTTCAAACCTTCGTTTTTTCTAGTGCATATGCCGACCATTGTAGAAGTCCGTGGACCTTTCAAGCTGCACCTCACAGCTTTTCGCATCGGGTCACCCATCATAATCGAAGCAAATAAAATTATTATTATTATTAATAGTGTTATTATTATTAAGAGCCCCGCCTAATAACTGTGAGAAACGTAAGAGTACAACTGAACTGAGCTACTAAAGCGTAGCGCCAATAAACACTACGGTTTGTCTTGATAACTTATGTTCCGTGTTTTGGGGGTTTTAATTTTTTCCCCCATATCCGATGTTTTTCGGTGCCAACACACCCTTTTTAAAAGTCGGTCACGCAGCACTGGTGGTCGCCATTTCTTGGGCACGAACCGCGTGATTGGACCCGAGACTTGGCCGAACGCTGACGTCAGCCCCTGTGTCCAATACGTGCTCAGAGTGCCTGATCAAGCAAGGGCGGACAGGCCATATGACGCGGACTTTTGAAAAAGGATCGATTTTCGGTATTGAACGAAACACTCGGGTTTATCGGGGCCTACATTCAGGAAAATAGGACACTCGCATGAGAGCCCCCGAATTCAAGCGAACGTACGGTACGCATCATTCGAATGCTTTAAACATCTACAAATATCCTTAAAAAAAAAAAAAAAAAAAAAAAAAAAAAAAAAAAACGAGATAACGTGCGTGGTTTTCATCCAAGAACCAGCTTCGCGGACAGTTGTTGTCGTTGTTTATTTTCATTTGCATAAAGTAGAGCGTACAGGATAGTGGAGGCTTGTGGGAAAAGCCTCCAGTAACCTGTACGCTGTAGAGGATACTGGAGGCTGCACTGTTGCGTTCCGAATCAATAAAAAAAAATTGTCGACTAAAAATGTTTTTTGTGAAGCTTGAGGAACCTTAATTTCAATTGTGGTATATGACTGGCGGAAGCAAGGAGGCTAAAAGATGTATAACAGCTTGACGCGGTGCCCCTTAATTGCTCCCTCGTAATTTCACATAGCGCATGTGACGTTGCATTGTACACATCAATACCATAGAAACTCAACAAAGCGCATAATACAGAATGAACTGTTCTTTTTTCTAATTAATATATTCATTTTTATTTAATTCGTTACGCGAATATCTTATTGTGGTAAAAATAAGGTCGATATTATTGCTTACGAGAGCATTCAACGAAAACGCTGAATGCTCTCCCAAATATGTGTCCGGTTACGAAAATATGCGGAGGAAAATAAACTGAGAAAAAACACCGCGTTTTCGTCGCTCTTATTTTCGGTAAACACCGATAAACCTCGAGAATGAATGTCCGAGCGGGTTTTACCAAAATCGGGGGGGGGGGGGGGGGGGGGGGGGGACAAAAAAAAATAAAAATAGAAAAAGTGGGAACTGTGCTTGAATAAGTATCAAATTCGCTCGGTGGAACTTTGGACTGTACCACTTTGTCGTAATATATTTTTTTATGTAACCACTAAACTTTACACTACCTACTATGAAGGAGAGTATATTCTAGTTTTCACATGCGGCTACGTTTCTACCCATGACAATATCCCACGCAAACTCAAAATACGCTTTCATTCCTCTTTCAATATTCTGGTTCTGTAGACATTCACCTTTTACGATATCTTCGTCGAATATTCTTCCCCTTGAGTTTTCTTCTCATTTGCCGGCTTCCTCACCCCCTCCCGTCCTTTGACCGATTTTTCTTTTACAATCGCGTGTCTCCCTTATAACGAGAGTCACGCAAACTAATTGGCGACTTTCCCTGCGTGATTTCGAACGAACTTTCACGGCTTCGTCCTTAAACCGCCAGGTGCTGTAAATATCTGATTAGCTTGGTGAGGTTGGCGAGCGAACCTGCCCCAAACAGCTTTCTATTTGAGCCGCTATGTGCTGTCGATTTCCCTGGAGTCAGCCATTATCAGAGGTGCCCTCACGGTTCACTCACAGACCGTATAGGCGACGTTGAAACCGGAACAACCATTCCCAACCCGGCTCTTTGCTTCCTGCACGGTTGCGTCGCCCTCGCGGAAAGCTCAAGCGTCACAATAACGCATTAATTAGTTACTGCTCCCGGGGTAGACCAGGCGCACGCACGAAATCAAATTTCCGTCGCTCGTCACTATGGCAGCATGGAGCGCTCGCTGTGGAACGGAGGCGGAGATGCTTCCCTGTCATAAGAAATGAGTTTCTGCGCATGAGCTGCGGTGAGCGAATGCTCGCTTATAGAGAGCGAGTTGGCGTGCATGCGGTAGCCCCTGCAATGCCTCCTAGGCTAATATACTCCGTTTCATTTTACGATACAAAGCAGGGGACGCTATGGGCATCCTGCAGCTAGTCCAGTGCTCTGAAACGATCACGTGATCACGTGACTACATGCTCCGCACATCATTGCCCCCCCCCCCCCCCCACACACACACACACTACAAATGTCACGTAATACTAACACGGTGTTGAACTGGCTTCGATAGCTCGTATCGTCCTCTGAGATCTAACCTAAGGTGAAACAATCAGGGAATATAGTCTGTGACAGGTTGAGAGTCCAGGGGAAGCTGCTCCCACTTCTTTCCACAATAACAGAGCGAACCGTGGAAAGAAGGTCGCCTCCTCTCCACGATTTGCTCTTTTATTGTGGACGCTCTGTTATTGTGGAAAGAAGGAGGAGGGGCTTCCACTTCCTTCTTGACCTGTCATCGACTATTCGTGGCGATATAAGTTTGGGTATCGCCGCCTGGTGGAATTTTTTAGCAACCAAGAGTGTGTATAAACTTCAACATCCTCCGCTGGCGCAACCACGTGCAATGCCAAGCTTCTACGCACTATGACACTTAAAGCATAACTGCGTGGCTTTCCTCACTACCCATAGTGAGGAAAACAGAAGCTCCCCCAGGCGAGCTTCTCACTGCGAATAAAACCGTGAACGATAACGGCAAGCTTACTTCCCCGCAGGGCACACCGCCCAAGGGAGAAGCATCGAGTGGTTTCACGGAATAGTTACTCTATCTCGGGAGTCGTGCGCAACTACGGCCGGACTCGATTCGCGCGCTTCCAGTTGGCCATGGTGAAGCCAAGGCAGAGACATAGGCGCGTGCACGGGACTTGAGTGCTCGTGAATGAAACGCAAATCTGAAAGCAACGACCTCGAGCCTGTTCTTTTGCCTCTGCTGCACGCAACTCATGAGATGGAGGATATGTGCAACGGTTCTCACTCCAAAGCCGATTGCGATTGAAACGAGTCAGTGTTTTTGTTGATATGCAAAAACTAAAGTATACAGTTGAACTCTAATTCCCGAACATTCAAGGCTTATTTAAGTATAGGCTGACAAAAGCAATACCGCGGTACGCAGTACAAAACATTTTGTTAAAAAAAAAAAGGAAAAATAAATTCTTACAGTGACCTCTGCACAGCATCGTTTATGTTCCTGCGGACAAAGGGGCAAGCGAGTACTTAAACTTTGTCACACGAAAGCGTCTGACGCGAGATTTTGTTGAATGCCTGTTATCACGTCCCACTGTATCGCTCTTTGTTCTCCGACAGTACTGACCGTGATGTTCTTTCCCGCGTGAAACGAATTCTAGTTGCCGAATTTGTGAAAACTTCTTATTTTAAACTGCACACCAACATGCTCCCAGTAAAGACGTCGTTAGCGAAAAAGGGCATGTTTGTACCATGGGGCGAGGATTGCTTCTTTTTTTTTTTTCTTTGTGCAAGAGACCGGAGACCGTGGAGTACGTTACCCTCGACTGCTGGGATGCTATCCTGTTCTAGGATGTGCTGCAACGCACCCTCAAACAAGACCTACCACTCACGACTCGCGGAATACGTATCTTGTCTGTGGATGGGACGTCATTCCCATATGACTTCGTGTTTCTACAGGGCCAGCATGTTATTTAGAAATATATGATGGCAGCTCGTCATGCGGATCTCAATGCCCGTCCAGCACGGTATTATTTCATTGAAAACGTGAACTTGATAGCAGCTGTGTACCAAAAAATATGTCTCGAACTGGAGTGTTTGCAGGCCTTTCTGAAGCTGTCGATGATCAGAGAACTTTAACAATTCTCACCGCTTCTCAAAGCCTTGCAGGCGGCGGTTCATCGACATCTTCACTAACGTCGTCTTTGTTCAATATATTATTTTACATGCTCAAGTGAAATGCATTGTTCATTGTGGATTTTTGTTCATTGTCCAAATATAGCAATAAAGAAAAGAAAAAGATGAACCGGTGACCGAGTGGGATAGCGCACACCAGATCGGTGCACGTGGAGCGAAAGCTCGCGCTGCGGAACCCAGGAATCCTGGATTCTATCATCACCCCTGCCCGTTTCGATCTGGATGAGCATCGTACCGGTGTGCGGTCGTGTATCACTACTGCGTGATGCACCTTAAAGACCTCAGGCTAGCGGTTGTACCGCACTGGCTAAATTGCTCATATACAGCTGGGAGACAAGTTGCCTGTAGAGGCAGGCTAACTTCAGCCTTTTTCAACATACACACACCAATCTTTTTTTTTTTTTCTTTCGTGCGAAACGAAATGAAATATGCAGCGCGATGCTCCGTACATCATCTGGCGCCAGTTCCGCTGAAAGAAGGCAGTGCCTGCACATAGCGGCGCTCCCGAGAAGACGCCTCGAACGCGTGTTCAAACATCAGAGTCAGCCTCAGCGGCGAGCACAGTGCAAGCTGATCCACAGTCTAAGACAAAGCACCGCGTAGAAGAAGAGAAGGCTTGCTCATGACGTCATCGTTAGTGGATCCCGGACCCGCTCGAAGCGGTAAACACGCTGAAACTCACCAAAAGTCGCATCAAAGGGACGGACGCGTTTGTCTTAGCGACGCGGCGTGCTATGCGGAGAACAACTTCATCTGCTTCTTTTGCTGGAGTTGCGATGACGTCAGAAACACGCCGAGCTCTGATTGGTTCTGAGAGAAAGATAGTGGGTAGACCCCAAAGCAAGTTGCCTCGAGGCCTACCAACTATGCTTCAATCAGAACCAATCAGAGCTCAGCGTTTTGACGTCACCACAACCCCTGCAAAAAAAAAAAAAAAAGCAGACGAACTTGCGCCTCGCGTAGCTTCGCGATCACTGTGAGGCGCTACAGGACGCAGACGATGCTGACGCAAGGTATTCGTCACTGCGTGGAGTCACTAGTGATAACGTTTGGGGAGAGGGGGGGGATGTCTTATCTTCTAAATGGTATTGTCTTAGCGCCGCTGTCTGTGAAGACCACGCAGGCAAGCGTACGCGCAGTGGGGCGCCGGAACGCATTCAGCATCTGCCGCGAACCTCCAGCGCACACACCCACGCGTGCACGTGCACGATCGCGCACGCCACTCAGCCGGAGCTTGCAGCAGCGACCCCCGCCCGCGAAAATGGCGGGTGTAGCTCTCACAGCTCAGCGCACCGTCGAAGCGCTCGCATACAGCGTCCGTCCCATGCGACTGGAGAGCGAAAAGCGAAACAAGCGCTTAGAAAAAGGAAGCCGTCCGTCGCCTCGGGCAGGCAGATGCGGAACGAATGTTAGGCACCCGAGGCAGGGCGACGGCTCCGCGTTGCTCCTCGCGTTCCGAGGCCGGGGAACGCGGCGAGCGCGAGCCCCCCGCGCGACTCCGGGGCTAGGCCTGGCTACAAAGGAGGCCCTCCCACCCTCTCGCCCAGCCTTTGTTCCCGGGCTGCTCGCGGCGGCGGCCGGCAGCAGCGCACTGGAGGCACGCAGCGGAGCGGCACTAATCCGGGGGATCTTTTACGCTTTGCGTCCGCCCGGAGGCAGCCTCCTCTCCCCCGAGCACAATGCTAGTTAATAACGCCCGCCGAGAACGCCAGCCCAAATAGAGCGGGCCCGCGACGACGCCGCGCTTCCCGCGGGGGAGCCACTTTTTAACGAGGTCCTAGTTAGGGCGCCGGATCCGATTGATTTTGCGGCCGGACGGTCTTTGGCTCCCTGGCCGAGGCAGCCGCCGGGCTCGGCGTCAGGTGTCGCCACGGGGCCGGGGATACGCCGTGCGGGCGCCCCGGGCTGCCTCACGGCGTTCCTCGGCGAACATTTCCTGCTCCGACGCGACTGGAGGGAACGCTTCCCGACGACTGTCGTCCGCAGAGCGTTCAGTTCGGACGCCGGAGACACCAGAACGTTGGCTTACACCGCGCGCGGAGTCGTTCTCTAGACGGCTGGCTGTTGGCACCTGCCACCAAATGGCCGGACATACGAAGACGGGGCTTGAGTCGAGTCACTGCACATCCGTTGCTTTTAAACAAGTCGGATTCAGAACATGTAATTTTTTTCGAAAGAACGTGACGAGTGCGTTACAACGTTACAGAAAAAGTAGCGCGCTACCGCCAATCCACGCACGCGTGATTTATTAAAAAAAAAAGTGCGTGGGACTACTTTTTTGCAACTCAAATTACGTGAGTTCCTTTTTTTTTCGGTCAAATGTTTAAATTTTTAGTGACAGGAAAACCAGCCTGGCAAACATTGAACAAGCACTCTGGCATTAGCTTGGCTCCATCCACCATCGTCGCTCGCGGGCAGTTGACAGAAAAGTGTACACCGCGAGGGAACATGGGAATCAAGGGAAGCCGAGGCGGGCCGAGTTGATTGGACCTTGCATACGAAGGAAAGCGAGGCGGGGTTGCCGTAGGTTGTCAGCTTCATCTCGCTTGTTTCCTCTAAATCATGCAGCGCGGAACAGACTCAGCCTGCCAGCCTGCCTTGCGCTCGCTTCCCTCGGTGGCCCCTGTGTATACACGCCGACCGATCCGCTCGCAAGACGGAACCGCACGCACGTGCTTACTACAGAGCGTTCGCGCACTGCTCGGCTAGAATTTTCGGCGGTCTGGCCGGGAACGACGCAAACGACTCGTTTGTCGAGTTTGCAGTTTGTCGCTTTGTTTGTCCAAGTAGGTCGAGCCTTTCTCGCACAAAAGTTGGTGCCCTCTGCTCTACCTTGCCTCGTCCTCATTGAAAGTGATCCTTTTCGGGTCTCATCCCTTCACAGCGGCAAACAGCAAACACTGTTCCCGAACACCTCATACACACCAACAAGGTGCTTACAAAAAAGCCCGCGTTCGCCCACAACAGGTGTAGGCACTGCGCATGAGCAGAAATCAGGTTGGCGCGAGATGAAGCGTCTGCGCATGTTCAGTGCCGACAGCAGCGCCATCCCAAGGGCGTGACGTCAGAGAGTTCAGTTGGTCTATAGATTATAAGTTGTTGGCAGTCCTTAGCGACCAAACCTCATCCCGTTTCAGGGAAGTGGCAAAGGTCTTAGACAATGGAGGTTCCAGTTAGAATTTCGTTGGGAATCGTGGCAATACCCTCAGCGCTCGGTTCATTAGGCTTCTTCGAAAACGGTCCGTCGGTGGCTTTGCAAACTCCGCTCACTCTTTGTTCTATTTCATCCTCGCCAGATGGAGATACACGAAAACTCTGCAGAGACGAACGCCGTGCGCAACGGGGAAGGACACGTCACATATTGTTCGCGAGCATGCACGCCACCCGCCGCGCGCTACGAGGCAATACCTATATATGCATACTTCTGGCGTGCAAACATGCAGAGATTATACTTTCCGTTCCACCCGCGCATACTGCCCCGTTGTTTGTCCTCCGAATATTAAACGTATAGGAACGCCACTCTTTGCTCGGGAACGTTGCCGCTAGTCCCTCGGATTGCGTGGCTGCAGACGAAAAAGGCCCTTTGTTCTCGACGTGCGCGTCCCGTGTGCGTAAGTCTTTTGTTTTAGTGTGTACGGGTGAATCACAACGCACTGACGAGTGGGAGCAGCGTGTCGAGAAATGCTTGCCCGACGCGACTTCCTGAGCCGAGTGTACAGTGTTAGGAAATGCAGTACCTGTACCGAAAATCGCTACTGCAAATAGATTTTGTTTGATAACTTGATCTGCACTCGCAGTTCTTTGCTTAGTGCGGAGACTTATACTGTGCTTGAAACATCTTTTTTCCTGGTAGATACATACGTAAGTTTACTGCATAATGAACGTGTACATAAATTACCCACGCCTGCAAAAGCACGTGTGTGCTTGTGGGCGGGAAAATGTTGCAATGTATAGAATGTTATGACTCTTGCGCAAAACAAAACAACGTACCGGCATAACTCTAAAAAATGTATGTGCGTCTACTTTCACGCACACCGCTCGGAGAGCCAATTACCGCAACTTACGGAGGCAGCTCAGCGAATGACGATGCCGAGACATATTTTTCGACCAAAAAACACAGTCTGAGTTGTGACATTACGCAATGCAAAACGTCACGCTTGCATTGCTTAATGCCACAACTCAGACTGCGTTTTTTGGTCTAAACCTATGTTTCCGCATTATCATTCGCTGAGCTGCCTCCGTAAGTTCCGGTGATTGGCTCTCCGAGTGTTTTGCGGGAAAGTGGACGTACGGACTTTTTTTAGAGTGCATTGACGAAAACGTCGGCGAGAAATTCGGCGGGCATGATTGGCCGATGTCGCACGTGACCTTGGCGTCGGCCAATCACAGCTACCGAATTTCTCGCCGACTTTTTTACCAAGTGTCCAGATAGGGCCCCCTGCAAGGAAGAGAGAGCGCCTCTCTCCCATTCACCACCTCGACGTAAGGCTTCTAGGTAACGCGTTTGGATTACGCGTTACTTCTATCTAGTTACATTTCCTTTTTTTTGCGAACGAAAACATTTTTTTTTTGCTACACTTTGAGCGAATGAACGAGTAACTTCTTTTCATTTATTTTTGATCAAGTAATAAATATAGATATCTAATTAATTCTGTGTACAACAAACGGTAAAACCTATTTGGTTTTCACTCCAGCCCGAGCCCGTGACTTTCACGGTAAGAAAAGCTTCAACAAAAACATTTGTAAGCAATTCCAAAGAATACGCCAAAATGCTAGGCAATATTAACAGCAGGATTTATTAGAAGGCGGCTTCTGCTTCAGAGAAACGACACACCGAAAGTAACGAGAAAGTAACTGGTTCTTTCGCAGCTGAAATATCGCGTTCTTTTTTTCTTTTTTAACCTCGGGAACGCGTGACGTACTTAATTACTTTCTTAGCTAGTAACAAGTAACGGTATCTAGTTACTTTTTTTTACTATTGCGTGTACAGCACCGCCTGGTGCCCGTTGAGCAAACAGCTTACACGGAAGAAAGGAACTACACACGAACGCGAGCGGTCTTCCGAGCTCAGGGACCCGGAAACAGGTAAAAAAATACCGTTTTTTTTTTAATTAAATTTAAATTTAAAAGACTCGAGATCCCTGAAAGGGCCCTAAAGGGACTTCAAACTCGAAAGTGAGGCCTCGTCTGTTCACAGCGACAGGCGGCACGCACGGAGGAGAGTGGGTGACCGCGGGACGCTGGAGAACACGACACTTCGGGACGGCTCGGACGTGTGAGAGAAACTCGAGTTGCAGGACGACTCAATCTGTGACGTCACTGCACTGGCGCGGATCGTGCGGGAACTTTAAATTCGGCCCTTTCGGAAATTGTTTCTTTACTTTACAAATACTGAGTTCCCAAGTTTCAAATTTTGAAGGTATAGTCAAGACATCGTTTTCAATCGTTTTGAATAAATAAAAAGAGAATATTTTGACCTGTCAGTGTCCTTTTAAGTTCAAGCAATGGACTTATATTGAAACGCGTGAGGTTGTTGCAAAACGCTCGTGCAATACGGGTAACCCTTTATTAAAGAAGAATAAAATTAGTCCCGCTCCTCCTTCCCGACTCCCAGTACATTTGGGTTGCCTGAATCGCCCACCACAAACAGGAATATGGAAAAACGCTGAGATGTTTAAAGGTGAATGTATCAACAGATGAAACCTTGCTTCCGGTTGTTTTCTTCTTATGGCGTATTTCCATCACGGCATTCCAATTCGTATGTTGCCATTTGATGGGATATATACAAATATAACACATATGTAACGATACGTTCCATCTTTTAAACGGTAACGGGAACGAGTTTCTTTCTCAGAGATGGAACTTGTAACGGGAACGCGTTTAAAAAATCAGAAGGAACGAGGAACGAGCTTTGTTTGTTTGTTTGTTTGTTTGTATAAGTTTATTTGAGACAGAACTTACAGAATGTCTCGGGGGACATGGCTAAAGGCACTTTGAAGTGCCTGACGAGGCCACGCCGCCCTTTTTGGCAACAGCGGTAGCAAAACAAAACAAGAGTGACATGCTTTCACTGCTATACAATAAAAAACAAACACAAAAGAAGACAAATAACAAACAACCAGGGGTGTGCGAACACAGGTGGGCCAATTATCTATAATATTACATTTTGCTACAACAGGTAAAAAAAAAAAACATTTTTGTGCTATTACATGCATTTATCATTCAAGAAGTTTAGGACATATTTTTCGTTGTTTTATTCATCCGTAAATAAAATTTCTTTCACACTTTTCTTATAACTAAGGGGTGACCTGGCGCTATTTAGAAAGTCTAAAATAGTTGGGTGTTTGTTCAAAAAATCTGGTATCTGAAAACTTAGCTTCTGATCTCCATAATTTGTCCGTGAACGAGATTTCATTATTACATTTTTTCTTAAATTGTACGGCCCAATTTTCACGGGGTACTTTGTATGGAACAGCCATTTGTCAGCATGAAATTGCCGCCAAATCTCGAGGGACAGTTTATATTTGTGTAGATCTCTTACGTTTAATATTTGGTATGTTCTAAAGTATGGTGTGGCATTCCTAAAAAAATTTATGTTTCCAATTGCTCGTAATGCTCGCTTTTGTATAGATAAGAGACGATCTAAGTTTGTTTGGGACGTACTTGACCACACTAATAGACAATAACTTATACGGGAGTGTATGAGGGCGAAATAAATTTGACGTTTAGCTTTTTGGGGGAGATAATACCTTAATCTATTCAAAAGACCAACAGCTCGACAAAGATTTCCTATGATCGAATCAATATGGGGTGCCCATGATAAGTTTTCGTGGAATACAACTCCCAAGAAACGAATAGTTGAAGACTGCTGAATGAAAGAGTCCTGGAATTCTAATTTAAAATTTGACGGTAATGTCATTCCTTTCGGTTTAAATAGTAAGTACTTAGTTTTGTCTACGTTTAAATAAAGTTTATTTGATTTAAGCCACATGTCTAACCCCCTTAACCATTCGTTTGCCCTACCAAAGAGATCGTGTATGTCTACACCGGAGAAGAAAATATTGGTATCATCTGCATATAATACTATATTTGAACTACCATGTATGTTTACAATGTCATTGATATATACCAAAAATAGTATAGGTCCAAGAATAGATCCCTGGGGAACTCCATATCTGATGCGTTGAAAGTCTGACTTCACTCCGTTTATGGTTACATACTGAGTTCTGGACGCAAGATAGTTTTTAAATAATAATAACGCAACACCACGGACTCCATACAACTGAAGTTTCTTTAAGAGTATGTCATGTTGAACGCAATCGAATGCTTTTCTAAGGTCAAGGAATATGCCTAGCGTGTATACTTTTTGTTCTATGTTCTCAAGGATTTGTTCTTTTATTCCAAGCAGTGCAACTTCTGGTGACTTATTTTTCTGAAAACCGAATTGCTCCTTTACTAGAATATTATTTGAGGTCAAAAATTTAACAAGTCGTTTATTTATAATATTTTCAGCTAGCTTCGAAAAAACTGAAAGCACAGAAATAGGTCTATAGTTGTTTAAATCATTAACTGGTCCACCTTTGTGTATAACAGCCACACGTGCATGTTTCATTTTGTCCGGGAAGACGCCTGTAGATAGAATGAGGTTACAAACGTGAGCCAATGGAAAGCTGATTTCTTCACAAACGGCCTTTAAAGGTCTAGGCTTGATGTCATCAGTACCAGAAGCGCAGTCATCTTTTAGTGCCCTAATTAGGTCTATAATTTCACACTGATCAGTCGGATATAAGAAAAGAGAATCTAGGCAATTTGTCCTTATGAACTGTTCACATGGTAAATCTACGCGGTCATTTGAAGGAGCACCAGCAGTAACAAAGTGGGCGTTAAACCGGTTTGCTATCTGCTCTTCCGATAGCGCCTCATCGTAAAATGGCACTTTTCTAGGCGAGACGTTTTTAGAAGTTAACTCGTTTACTGTTTGCCACATCAAGCGGGGATTCCCCATAACTTCCGAAAACCTTTGCATGTAGTATTCACATTTTGCTTTTTTAATATCAGTGTTTAGTTTATTCCGTACTTTTTTAAACATGCGAAGGTCAGTTTCACTTTTTGTTTTTAAAAATATCTGATACAGCTTGTTCCGGTTTTTAATCCTTTGATATAATTCGCTAGATATCCATGGCTTGCGAGTTTTCTTATGTTTTTTTCGCACCTTTAAGGGAAAAAACGTGTTATACGCGGAAATAAAATGGGATAGAAAAACGTCATATGCCCTGTCTGCATCGTTTTCTCTCAAAACAATACTCCAATCTTGACACGAGATAAAATCCTTAAACCGCTGAATATTTCGTTTAGAACAATCCCTGAATAACGCTTCTTGTTTATAGCCGCGTGGCTGCTTACAAGGCAGAAGACAGTATATTGGTAAATGGTCACTTAGATCGCACATCAATGTGCCTGATCTCAAATCATCAGAAGGAAGATTTGTTATACAAAGGTCAAGAGTGGTTTCTGTTGTCGAAGTAATCCTAGTTGGTACATTTATTGTGTTTGTGCAGCCATACGATTCAAATATTTCTTGTAAACGCGTGTAAGATACATTGTCCGTGCCAGCATTAATGTTTAGATCTCCAACCAAGACAGCTTGTAACTTCATCGATACGCTTTGATCAAGTAACGTTTCTGAAAAATGAAGGAAATCACTCACGGATCCTGATGGAGGGCGGTACAAAAGAGCAAACAAGATGTCACAGCATTGTAATGCAATGCACTCAAAGTTGTCATCTACAATTTTGTATTCGGAAATTATGTTATATGAGAGCTCTGAACGAATATAAATGGCAACCCCACCCCCACTCTTTCTTGAGCGGCATGCAGACACACAATCGTAGCCATCTAGCGCAACACAATCATCAGATAAGAACCACGTCTCACTAAAACAGATAATGTCAAAATGATGGTTGAGTTCGGATAAGAACAAGTTCACCTCATCGATTTTATTTCGTAAGCTTCTGGCGTTTAAGTGAAAAAGTGAAAGGTACGGCCTTTTCAAAGATGCAATGTCACGAGAAAAGTTTGACATAGAAGATAACAGTGTTCAAATGATACGTCCTGCGATTTATTTCAGCCTGGCAAGATCCTCCTCACCGCGAACGACAACTGCTCGGTCACCGCTTTGTTTTCGAACTAACACTTTCCCATTCGCGTGCCAAACAAACGCGTAGCCTGACTTCTGCGCCCATTCCTTTGTTGCTGACAGAAGAGTGCGGGTGAGCCGTGTCATATTTTCACAAATGTATATGTTGTCTTTTCCTTTCTTGAGTGCCTGTTTTTTTCGGAGCCAAGAATCGCGAAGCTCCTGACTTGTAAAACGAACAATGACTCCTCGATTTTCGCCCGGTTTTGCTGGAAGTCTATGCAAAGCTGAAATGTCATTTCGGGCCACAGGCGGCACCTCCAGTTTTTTTGCCAGTTCATTTATTTTGTTCATCAAATCCTCGTTTTGTGTTTCTGGGATGCCATGAATTTCGACGTTCAAGCGACGACTATGCCACTCAAGATTATCCAAATCTTGCCTAATTTGAGCAAGTTTATTGGGTGAACCAACGCTCTCCAGCAGATTTACTCGTTTCGTCAGCTCCTTAGTGGCTTTTTCCTGTTCAAGTAACCGCCGTTGGAAGTCGTCAAACGTATCCGAGAGTACCTGTACAGACCTCTCAATAGCTCCGATCACACTGGGCAAGGTCATGAGCGAGTCAAGCTTGTTACTTATTCCCAGCAGCAGTAATGAGAAGTCTACCTCCGATTTCTGCGCTTTTGTTTCATTGCACCTTCCTTTGACCCCCCTGCACGCCTCACATTTCCACGTTTTCCCAACATCCTCCGGTTTTAGTTTCAGCGTTTCTTCGGTTTCACCAGAACAAGTGCCGAAATGAAACGTAAATTTACATTCAGAGCAACTGATCGATGGGCCATTATCGGGAACAGATAACCGGCATACGCAGCACCGTGACATGACAAATGCACAAACCGAGGGTACACTATCAGGCACCGCACTTTGGCAGCAGCGGCAGAGAGAGTAAAGCTAACATAAAATTATAAAAAATATTTCAACCAACCTGCAAAATACAGAAGCAGAGATTCAGCAGACGTGTCGACAGTTCGCTGCCGCTGCCGCCAAATGCGAAGAAACGCCCCGTAGAAACTTTTAGCGATGAGTGATGTCACTGGCGTCGCTGATGTCTTGGGCGATTTTGCTGCACAGAACAGGCTGACCTCTTGGCTCCCGCGATGAAAACTAAAAATCTTCGGTTTGACTTGACAACTTGAAAAGATGTCACACTGGTAACCAGGCCCTGGAGAACTTATAACTTGTGGGCCACCAGGCTTTGGCAGCTGCAAAATACAGAAGCAGAGATTCAGCAGACGTGTCGACAGTTCGCTGCCGCTGCCGCCAAATGCGAAGAAACGCCCCGTAGAAACTTTTAGCGATGAGTGATGTCACTGGCGTCGCTGATGTCTTGGGCGATTTTGCTGCACAGAACAGGCTGACCTCTTGGCTCCCGCGATGAAAACTAAAAATCTTCGGTTTGACTTGACAACTTGAAAAGATGTCACACTGGTAACCAGGCCCTGGAGAACTTATAACTTGTGGGCCACCAGGCTTTGGCAGCTGCAAAATACAGAAGCAGAGATTCAGCAGACGTGTCGACAGTTCGCTGCCGCTGCCGCCAAAAAAAAAAAAAAAAACGTTCCCCTTTTCCAGGAACGTCTACAACACTGGCCCAGCGCCCATTGAACTTTCGGAGTAATGCATCTGTGTTCGGTGCCTGTGTACTTTCTCGATTGAGTGCCATGTTTTAGACCTTAATTCAAGCGTACCAAAATATTGAGGAAAAAAAAAAACGTGTAGAATATATTTATACTGTCTCATCCTTTATTATTTTTGTTTTGTTTAAAACGTATTTTAATGATTTTTCTACCACCTTGACCTTACGTCTTTTGTGGGGAAGATGAGGGGTAAGAGATGGAGAATCCTTCATTAAAAAAAAAAAAAAAAAGCAAAAAGATGGAGCATTTACAAATCAAATTGGCACATTAAGTGCGAGTGGCAAGATGGCATCATCAACCACGCTGCGAATCATCGGTTTTATGGAGACTAATTCTATCATCCATACAAAACATACCCTTTTTTCCTAATCCCCCCCCCCCCCCAAAAAAAAAAATAAAAATAAAAAAAAAATAAACTGTAGTTGCTGTAGAGATTACAGGCCAAGACCATGAAGCTATGTATCTTTAAATCGCAGCAATGACGAATGTGAAAAACGTACGCGATACGGCACCGAAATAAAAAAAAAAAAAAAAAAGCGATTTCACGTTTGCCACACGAAGAATCGCTGGCACGACGCTTGACGGGCGTGCGACACGCCAGCAATCAAAGCAATTGAAAACCACCTCGTTTCACAACTCACGGAGAGACCGATGCCGAACATTCACTCTATCCCTTCCTCTCTTCCCTCTCCAACACTGTACACGCTCGAGAAAGTCAAACAAGTCCCTTCTTTTCGAATGGTCGAACACCGCGTCACACTGCGGCGTTACTGTTTTTCGGTAACGAAGTAATGACCAAGTAATTACTTTTGTTTTTAAAAGAAGAAAGAAGCAAAGCATTTTTGTTACTTTTTGATTAAGTAACGCGTAACGCTATTTTGTTTCTTGTGGAAGAGAAGGTGTACGATACAATTGCACCCAACTAGTTCTCAGCCCAGCTCGCGTCTGTAATGTTCGCGACGAGACAACGCTACATAGGCCATAAAACAAAATGTGCAGAAAGTATATAGTGACAGTTATCCCCGAATAAACGCTTTGAAAAGCGAGGAATTATTAATGACGACAAACGTTGGAACTGCTTCGTAAAAACGACACATTCGGAATAGCGTGAAAATAACGCGCTAATTCCAAACGGAAGCAACGCTGACTATATTTAGTCTGTCCATTCTAGTGACGTGTACACATGTCTGGTGCGCGCGCTGCAGAGACACACCCAAAAACAAAAACAAAACAAAACGCGCCGAGACTCATTCGACAGCACGCTGGATATGCGTGACGCCCGGGGTATAATATCGACACAAGCGGACCGACTATATCGCCACTCCATCGACGCATGCGCAGAATCAGAGAGCCTGCAGGCAGGCTGTAGAACAATGCGCAGGCGCGTCGCGACTTTTTTCCACGGGCCTCTCTGCATACAAACTCACACACTTTCTCTCTCGAGCCTCGACGGTGGCGGCGCGGGCGTTGGCGGAGCGCGCTCCAAATCCCCAGATTATCCCGAGCGTCGAAGCATGCATCGCTTTATCAGCCGGGCTCAAAACGTCAGGCTCTCACACCCCTCCCCTTATCCTGTCTCTTGGAAGAAACGGAAAGAAAATTACAAAGGCACGAAATTGACTTCTTCTTTTTATTATTATACTTTTGTTTCCCCGCAGCGTTGCCTAGCATCGTTAGATGAGCGGCGGCGCGCTGGCTGCAGGCTCGATCAAAAACCTGCAGGTTTCCGAGCTGCCTTCGGGCTATACGCCAGGGCACCCCCTACGAAGCGTGTTGGCACAACGTACAACGCCTCTTCATCGCGCCGCGAGGACCCCCGCGGTGTTTGACTGCTCGTCTCTATTGAACGCGTATATACATAGCCGCCGAGCCATTTGTTGACATATCCGGGGATCGTTTCGCCGCGCGTGGCCCGTCCGGGATGCCCACGAACAAACAGGGCTTCCGATACGAACCACAGATCGCCGTGAAGTCGCGGGCGTCACTGCGTAATTTAGAAAAACGCAGAACGTGTTCGGGGGCTCGAGTTCGCGCGAAGAGCGTTAGGCTCGAGTGTAACGAAAGAAGCGTAACACGCGGGCCGAGGTGACATAAAAGAATACTTTATACCGATAACAGGCAATGCGGACGCATCCGAGCGCGAGGCACACTTAATCGTAATTAACCTCGCGTTATTGGCGCCGTAAGAGATGACATCACAACATAGCGCTGTGCTCCAAACAAACCGTCGCTAGGGCCGCTGTTATGGACAAGTGTATGGGGGCTCGACATAAAATTAGATTTTGTGTAATTAAAAAAAAAAAATTGTAAGCTTTGTGTCTTCTCAATGCAATATCTCATCGTGAAGACTTTTTATATCGTGTCAGTGTCATACAGCGATGATAATTAAAAGCCTGTAATAAAGTTTTAGAACGAGTTTTGCCTCGCTAGCAAACGCCACAATGTCTTCCCGAATTCAGTGTTCTTTTTTTTTTTTTTTGTTTTGGGGGGGGGGGGGGGGGAGATTACGCGACTTTGTTAAATCAAGTTGATGACGAGCGACGAAGCTTCTATTTTCGGGGTCAACTTTCTGTGGGATTTTGGAAGCGAAGAATGCCCGTGTGCAGCTCTAATCAACGCTCGTAGTGCGCAAGCGCGCGGACGCCTACCTGTGGAGGCTTCCGGTATATATAAAAAAAAATAGTGAAAACAGCGTGAAGCCGAATAACGTGTATACGACGACGACATCAAGTGTATCAACGTCGAAGTGCAGGCCAGCACATATTTCGAGAAGTTCTGACGGCACAGAAGTCGCTTCAGTGCACGTATGTGAACTGAAGTGTTTCTTCCACCCAGTCTCAGGTGGTCTAAAAAATGGTAAACGTATGTCTGACATATAAACAGATCTATAACTTACCCGATGTTTTTATCCAGCCCTTTTTCAAAACGGAAGAATCAGCCATTTTTCTTTTTCAGTGTGGAGCAGGTTACTACAAGCAGGAACCCACGTTGCGAGCTTGAAATACAAAGTCTGAAGTCTGGGACCGATCATTTTAGAGACACGTGAATTGCTCCTTCATTACAATGCACGTCAATAGTTATGATTCCGCGGAAGTTATTAAAAACCGAGGTCAAACGGATGCCATTATCATTGATTTTTCGAATGCCTTTGACCATGTGCCACATAGTAAACTAATTGATAAATAAGGGTGGCGATGTGGGTTAGTTGGTTCATACTGACGAAAAGGCAAACAGCGCGCAGAAAACGGGGACTAGAGGAAGTGCAGACAGGACAAGCGCTGACTCTCAACTGAAATTTAATCACAAGGAAACAAAACAAAGAAAACAGCAACTCCGCCCACGTCACATGACAAATTCACCACGTGTCCAAAAAAAAACATCTCTTTGCTACTCAGGCCCAGTGACGTTTTGCTTACGCAGTTCGCGCCGGCTTTGATGATTGCATGCGCCTCTAAAATTTCTCTATTCACTCTTTCCCTACCATTGCCAATGATACTAGTCTTACTGAAGATAGGTTTGCACCCACAACCATGACAATGCAATGGCAAATGCCCCCCCCCACAGCTCCAACCACAGATCGCAACGACAAGTCATGCTCCCGCAATCTGTGATTAACACACCTGCCCGTCTGCCCGACGTATGCTTTCCCGCACGTTAGTGGAATCGTGTAAACAACTCCCACCTTGCAAATAACATATTGATGCTCATGCTTCACCGAGCAGGCGGGGCCTTTGTCCTACTTATCGGCAACTCTCGCGCATAATTGCGACAGCTTACACGGAGCGGAAAACACCAATGGCACATCGTACCTCAAGGCAACTTTTTTCAAGTTGTGTGAAATTTTATGGAGATACGGTATAACGAGCGGTCTCTTATTTGGCCTTTCAGTCCGGGGACGGGGTTCTCCCTTGAGTTTCTTCAACAAACCCTCCGCAACGCTCAATAAAACCGAAGTTGGGAAACCTGCCACGGTCAGTCTCTCAACCTGCCGGGAGAAACTATCGTTAACGACATGATGACACGACTTCTCGAGTGCAGCTTGTAGGCAAGACGAGGCAATGCTTCTCTTGACCAGCTTAGAGTGCGATGAATCATATGGAAGAAGACCCTTCTGAGAGACAAACATGTCAGTTTTATCTTCAAATCGGTTCGCGAAGTATTAGTTGTCCTGAGAATAAAATGAAAAACTCAAACCTAGGACAAAAATTAGCTGCTTATAAGACCCTAACTCGATCTTCATTTTTCTCGCCTACTAAGCGATATGCGATTAGTAAAATCCCAATAAAAATAATTTATTCCAATGCACAATTTATTTCATGGCTTCTTCAATGCTTCCAATTAATGTAGAAGCCTTCTTCGTGGTTGTCAGTCACGAGGCAACAATCCAGTTTAAATGATGAAATGCCGTTTTGGTCTGTTATTTTTTTTTTATTTATATCTAATTTTAAACAATACTTGGTTGCCTCGGAGCTGAGGCAAAAAAGAAGAACGGAGGATTATTGGTCGTTATACTTTATTTTCATCATTAAAGACTTTGGGCGCGCTGCAGCGCAATAACAAAAACGCACGAGAGGATCGCGAATTCAATTGCAGAAAACGAGAAGGTCAATAGGCGTCGCTGCGCCGATTCCTATGCGTATATGCACTCCAATGACGCCAACTGCGCCGAAAAAAAAAAACGTAATTAGATATGCAAGAAGCAAACGCGTCGATGGAGGTCCGCTTGAATTGGGCTCTGCTCTTTGGTAACACGAATACAAATAACCAATCTGCCCAGAGGACGCATATCCTGAAATCTTTCGCCTTCATCGCGAGCGGCAGTGACCCACCGACACAGACCAGCCGACGGAGGTAACGATCGGGAAGACCCTCGAGCGGAATCCAGATCGACGGAGAGCTGGGCAGCGCGAGCAACCCTGCTATATGCGCTCCGGGGCCCTCTAAACACGTGTCGCAGGAGAGGCGGAAGACGGGCGTGTGCGCAAGTAATCGCTATCGAGGACACCAGCGACGCTCCGACCTGTGTCCATCCGCCGTCAAAGGCGTACACGGGCGGACGACGTGGGGTCCATAAATTATCGCCGCCACCGAATAAAGGGTCCATTGTTGTGACAACAGCACCTCGCTCGTCCTCCGTGTCCCGGCGTCCCAACGGCCTCCCTTTTGTTTGGGGCCTTCTTGAGCCAAGTCGTCCCGCAGACATTTTTATTCCTAGCGTGATCAAGCGGAATTGTAACGAGCAATTGTCCGGAGGCAGTTTGGCTAAGCAGGAATGCGGTGGCAGTCCGTTCAGTATAGTGAAGAGAAAACACGAGCCAGTTAAACCACCGTGAGACAACGTCGCGAAATAGGAACAGAAGTTATTATATATGGTGGTGGGAATGCGACTGCCTAAGTATTTTACTCCCCTTTCACAACATTAACACGACCCCCCACCTGGTTCCAATAGGATTCGCAGCCGTATGCCAGCACAGGGTAAGGGTTTTCAATGGCAAAGGAGTGACTAATATTTTAAGGCACGGATACGCTTACAGGGGGTAGCTTTACACTTTAGCGCCATGTTCCAGGAAATAAAGAATGAAACAAGCCGCCGGATAGCCAAAAAGCATGTATTTCTAGTAAGAATCGTCAGACTATTAGGCGCTGGAGTCAATTTCGAACAATCTTTGCACTGACATTTCGCCTTTCGAAAAGCACGTGTGGCGAAAGATGCCCGCCAACTTTTTCCGCACAATAAACAAAGCGTCTGCTGTGCTCAAAGTCACCATTGTTACGAAGCAATGGCTGAATAATAGACGCACACGCGAACGCGAACGCTGCCTTCGTGTGTGTGTCTATTAGCGAGCGCTTCGTTGCTATGGTTACGGTGAGCATAGCAGGCGGTCTTCATGGCGCGGAAGGAGACGGTGGTGTGGCGAGTTCAGGTGCGTGCCCGGGTTATTTCGCCATGGTTTTCAAAAAGCGAAACTTCTAGAGACAAAAAAAAAAAAAAAAAAGGTCGATAAAACCGAGTGTTTTCGTTTTGACCTGATTTATATTAAAAAAAAGAAAAAAAGTACTCCAGAAATATTCTGACAACTAAAAAAATTCTTAAAAAAAACAAAAAAACAAAGACAATATAGAGATAACTTCTAGCGTATGTTTGCACTGCAAATTTGAATATCACAAGAATTTGACCCGAGTATATCAACTGCTTTCGCAAGGCTTTCGGAAAGTGGTCCAAACGTTGAGATTTCTGTACAATACGTCATGATTCTCTCCTCGCACGGAACGCGACGGGAAAGAGGCGCTTCAGCGCTATTTTGGAAGCGCTCTCCTGGCTACTCGGCGCATCAATCTTAAATGTAATTCTGATATTCGTAATTCTTAAGGCCAAATAAAGACGATTTAAGTTGTTCTTTCCCCCCTCAAATATAGAGCAGCTTCTGTTTCCCTTTTATTATCAGCCTTGCTAAAGTAGCTCATAAGCAGCAGCTAACATTATTAGCCCTAGGAAATAAACTTTCTTTTTATGGACATTTCCTTACGGCGCACACAAGATATAATATAAGGGACGGGCCCGTCAACTGAACTGGGACATTTGTCTTCCGTAAAATTGCCCAATAAAATTTAAGGGCGCAGGAGAGGTACTATCGCAGAAAGTTTGGCTGAATTCTAACGCTTCGGATCATTTCATGGACCGTTGTGAAACAGATCGTTAATTTGTTAAAACTTATGCGGTTTGTAATATTCAGCGTCGTCAGCCACTAAAAGCAAACCTCTATTCGTTATCGACAACGCTGAACTCGAGTGATTTTCCCGCAAAAGGCTTTTTTTCGGAGTCAAACATTGCGGACTCTAGGCATTGGAGAGAGTTAGAACAGCGTATGCAAAAACTTGGGTGCGCAAGAAGAAGAAAAAAAGCGTCATTACTGCGCATGCGCCCGGTGCAAGCTAGGAGTCTGCGCCTTGGGTGCCCAAGCACGTCAAGATTACGTGATTTTTCATATCGCTTTAGGATTAAAGCTTAGGAGGAAGTTGAAAAATCATTTCATGGTTCCCTGTCTGTGACAGTTTCTTTCGCGGGAAGTTCCAACTTTTGTGTTCAAACAAATTAAGTGACTTCAACTGGTTTATTCGAGACAATCAACAAATCACTCGAAAGATGGCCGAAATGGGACACAGCACGTTGTACAGTTTCTTAATATACATAAATAAACCGACCAACAAAGTGTTTATATCGCCAAAAACGATTGAGAACGACAAACACATGTAGGTGTGATACTATGAGCAAACAAATCGCCTGATGTTGACGTGTCACAGGCACGTAGCCAGGGGGGGGGGGCATGGGGCCTGCCCCCCCCCCCCCCAATCTTCTATTCTGCTGGGGCCTCCTCTTCATCCTCCCCGCCCCCCCCCCCCCCCCCCCCCCCCGAAGAAAAATTCTGGCTACGTGCCTGACGTGTCATTATTCCTAGCTCCAGATAAAATGCAAGTTAAACGTTCTTTTCATATCTCCTCCACGAGCTCCCTCACACACACACAATCAACAGAAACAGTTTGCGGTCTATTATGAATACAAAAAACGATGCTTTCAGACAACACACATAGTTTCCTTGTGTTGATTATTCTTTGACACCTCCCGATCCTAAATGCGCGATCATAAATATGCGCGCTTCTAATTCCGAATGTTCCCACTACTAGTACTGTCGAAACCGGTTATAACGAAGTCAACGGGAATCGGAAATCACCTCGATATATCCGCTATTTCGTTATAACCGACTTCGGCCATAACGAAGGGCAAATGGAATGGAAAATCGTGATCGCTTCGCTATATCCGCTATTTCGTTATAACCGGCTTCGGTTATAACGAATTGCAAATGGAATGGGAAATCATGATCGCTTCGCTGTAGCCGCTACTTTGTTATAACAGACTTCGTTATAACCGGTCTCGACAATAAACGCACCTGAGTTGCCATATTAGTTGACCATTGAACCCTCGTGAATCAATGCGGCTCAGTGCTAAGGCTGATGACTGCTTCATGCTCACACGCAGTCGGTGCGCCGACGGTAAAAATAGTCAAATCGCGCTACACAATTAACGGCACATTATAATGCCATTAGGTGGTAGATATAAGTATCGTATACAGAGTACGGCAATACAGCGCTTTGGAAAAAAAAAAGTAGAAAAACACGAATACAACGCATCGGCCAAGGCACAGAGGGGAAAGCGGAGCGACGAGTTGACGCAACCTAACGGCGGCAGCGTCACGTGATTCCAAGATGGCAGCGCCTATGTGACTTAGGATGGAGAGGCCTTTACACGGCGAAAACGCACGTAATATGCCGGCAACGTTCGCCAGACACTCACGTATAATAAACTCGGCAGTTTTGCATTGTCTGCTTGGGTATTCTTTACGTTACCTCGGCCCGTTTTTCCGTCACACTGGAGCGTAACACTTTGACGTGATATCTAGCCCATAAATACATTCTGCGTTAAAAGCACGTGGAGTGATTTTTTTAATAGTTTTTAAACAAGGGCGTCGACCGGGAAAATGCCGTTCGTTCCTCAGCGACTTGAGCCGTTGGTTTCACGTGGAGCAAAAAGGTTTTCAGACATCCTTCGGATCTTGTTCCATCTAAAGCACCACTCCAGGTTGCAAGGTTGCGCTAAAGTTTGCTGCCAATCATCGGACGGTGCCTTAAAACCTGTCAATTTTCACAAGACCACCCGAAAGATTGACCAACCCGATAAAGCAATCGGGAGAAGCGCTCGAGAAACGAGTCACTTTCTCCCCGAAGTTAGCGTCTACACAGATCCCGTATTCCGGCTGCAGTACAGAGCAACACGGGTCGCGCCGCGCAAACGGCCCCGAAACGTCTCGCGAGCTTCGTTTCTCCCCACGCCATTAGCGTCGACGCGTAGCGCGCAGTGAACGCCGCAGCCCCTTTGCGCGGCCACAGCTGCGGAGAAGCTCAAAGAGCCGCAGTAGCGGGAACCTGGGTTTTCGCGCGGCAGCCGACACCGACCGCCGCTCCGCGTACGCCAGAGTAGCGAGAACAGCGCGAACGCAGCGGCAGCAGCAGAAGCAGCAGCGTAGGAGCGGGCCGGAGTTCCGACCCCGGTTCGCGCATGCGCGCGGGACCAAGGCGGCGGCAGCAGCAGCAGCGGGAGCTCCCTGGGAGCCCCGGCGACGGGGCCAGCGGTGCGGAAGTGAACGACGTTCCCCCCGGCGGGCCGTCTGATGAGAACCACGCCAAGTGGTGCAGAATTAACGTGATTCGTCGAGGGCCCCCCTCCACCAGCCCCGCCGCCCTTCTTTTGGCTCTCGGCGCGCAGCCGGGTTTCCGCCGCGGCCTCCCCGTTTTATTCGTCATAAAGATGGCCGTGCGGGGTTGCCCCCAACTGCTTCGCTCTTCCTCGGTCCGCGTGCGAGCCGGCGCCGGCTGGCGCGCAGTCCTGCCGGCGATAAGAGCGGCGGTCGTGGCCCTCCAGCCCCGGTCCGGGAGACGCGCCCGAGCGCCGGGCCTCCGGGTCCTCCTCCGGCAGCCCGATCGAAGACGGGGCCGTCCCCCGAGAGCAAACAGCCGCTTCATAAGGGACTCGCGGAGCCGGAAACGAGCAGCCGCGCCGACAGCGCGCCGGGCGGGACACCGGCCAAGCTTTCGGGGGCAGCGTCTTGGGGAACTTGTTTGCCCGACAGCCGACTCCTTCGGGCTCCCTCGATGTTTTCTTTTCACTCCTTTTGGGCGACACGGCACGCCTGGCCCCGGGTTTTTCGTATATCTACGGGACCTGGAAAGCCTCGATTGTAGCCAGTCACCCCCAACGTGGGTTAGAACAAATACCACGTTGAAGACAAGGCCTGCGCTCTATGTCATCGTTAGTGGATCTCCGAACCGCCCCAAGCGGCCAACATGCTGAAGTTCGACGAGAGTCAGAGCAAAGCGACCGATGCATGGATCATGGCGTCATCGCGTACTAGCATCGCGCTCTTCGTGAGGCGGTCCAAGACGCGCTGCTGGGAAGAAGCCCCACAGCCTCTCTTCTATTTGCTATTTCTCGAACTTACAACGTTCGGGAAAAGTGGGAGCGAGAAATAAGGCCTTAGCGAGAATGGGTAGAACGCACCCCTCTACGGCCAAGTTCCCAACTATGACGCGGACGTAGCGGACGTCTTTGACCGATCTTGGTGTATACCCTCAGGGCCAAAGAGTGACTCCTGACGCCGTTCAACTTTGCGATAACATCAGCAAAGCCCTAAGAAGCGCTGACTGGAAGCCTCTCATTGATAAGGCTCTCGTTGTCCCCGGGTGGGTCAAAGGTCAACTGTTGGCTGAATGCCTCGTGTTCCATTCCCTAAACACTAGCTCCAAACGCTCGTCGAGTCCCAAAGTGGCTGGGCGTCCGAAAACGGGCCTTAAATCGGATTGCTGCCATCTTGGACGCAAAATCTGAGTCCAGCCAATACCACGTATAGAAGACAAAAGCATACAGCTTTCCAACCAAACGTCATGTCACTATAGAACGTATTCACTCAGCGTCGCCTAGCTGGTGTCGGTGTTACCGCTAGCGTGTCTCGCGGCGCCTGACAACGAGCGGAGCGGCACACGTCGTCGTCAAGACGGACGCGTCTGCCCCATTCGCGCCGACTTTCCTCGAGCTTCAGCGTGTTTGCCGCTTGGGACGGGTCTGGAATCCACTAACGATGACGTCATGTGTAGGCCTTGTCTTCCGGGTGGTCCATCCCAGCGGCTCCGTAAGCGCGCACTGGGCCTCCGGCGGCTGTATGATGTCTCCTTATCTCGTACAGCCCCTCTATAAATAAAAAAAGCAAAACTTTAAGCGTCGCCCATCGATGTACCGCGAGCTAAAACCGCGTCTATGTTTCCGCCGAGCTTCGCACGAGTTCGCGGCTCGGTGGAATACGGACGAAGCGAGACGACGCCTTCGGCCGCTCTTCGGAATAGGCGCCTCCAAGAGTCGCTCCGAACCTGTCAGCGGCGAACAAAAGCCGCGGCTCCAATACCAGCGCTGGGGCGCATCCACCGGGGCGGGCTTCCCGAGGGCGTTGTCTCCGAAAGCGCGGCTAAACACGGCGGCGGCCGGCACTCGTCCGCCGTGCGTCGAGGACGGGTTTCCCTGCGCAGTAGCGTGGCAGAGCGCAGCGACCCCGGACCCTCGGGTCGTGTGCGCGCGGGCGTCAGTCGCGCCGTGTGGGGTGAGCGACGATGCGCGTCCGAAGTCGGTGCACGTGCGCCGCCCGGCTGCGGTCGTTCCAAGCCTCGCGCCGGGAACCCCGACCTGTCGCGTTCAGGGAGGCCTCGACGCCGTGGGTGCTTTTCAACAGCGCCGGACCTCGGAGGAAATCCGTCGTCATTCTTGACACAGGGCAAGGCACTAAGAGTGCGCTAATATTTACACTTTAACCGAACAAAGGAGTACGCTTAGTATGTATTTTAAAGCGTAAAATGTTTTAATGCTTTAAAATTCATAAAATCAATAAATGCTTTAATGAAGGGGTCTCCAAACACTGGCCGGCGGATGGCCGCGGTTTTTCCAGTGTACCCCGACCCGAACCGCGCTGCTACAAACGCAAAAAAAGCGCTAAAGAAGATATTAGAAAGTACGATACAAAACTGTTGTGTTGTGCGAATATTCGAATTTTCGAATAGTAGTTTCGAATAAAACGCTATTCGATATTCGCTGCGAGGTGAATTCGGATATTCGTATTTTTCGAAGTTTTTCGAAGCGCACTCAACGAGGGTTAGCCTCGTTGAGTGCGCTTCTTACTCAACACCGATGCACTGCGGAGAAGAAACACCCGGCGACATCGGTTCCGCTGGTGTGGCTTCTGCGCGGTGCACCGGCGCTGGGTAATAAGCGAGCTCAACGGGGCTAACCCGCCACGATAAACACTTCGAAAAGTACACATATTGCAGTCACGTTCTTAAGAGGAAAGCCCACTTTCAAATCGGGATGGAGAACACGCGCACGTGATGTGTGTAAAAAGAAACGCACACGTTGTGAATGTGGATATCTACACTACAGTAAAAATTTCAAAATTAAACTGCGGCTATCATGCAAGAGTATATGTTAGACAGATATGTCCGCACAACCTACGTTCATCATTTATGATTGTCGTTTTTTTTTTTTTCTCAAATTCTAGATGTAATGAAAAATATTTGCATATAGCAAGAGGATTTCTAAATCCCCAATACTGGGTATAGCGGGGTATCTCCATAAAATGTATTTGATATCAAATGTATCCTTTACCTGCCATTTCCATGTAGGGAATCTACTTTCTGATGTCACAGTTCATCGATAGAGATAGATTAAAATTAGCTTAGAGATGAACAAGTGTAAGCTTGGAAACAACCTTTAAGAGTTCAGATGGGTTTTTGTTTAGGTGGGATGCTGTAGTGAAATACTTGGAAAAACTATTCAATATTAGATTCAAAAATATTCGGTCAAAACCACTATTTGCTTTGAATTCGAATCGAACTCAAAATCAACTATTCGCACATGCGTAGAAAGCTGAATCAAAATGCCAGTTCTCTCGGCATATTTTTTATCGTACATTGTCATCCTCTGAATTACTATTCGTCGTTCCCTTCTTTTCATCTGCGTAACTAAGAAGAAATCCTTTGCGTTTCCATGTATATCGTGCATAGTGATCTGATATGATCTACCATTTTCATTACTCTTCTGCCTTCCCTGAATATGGCAAAGTGCCTATGCTCTTTGATTTATGCCTGGTGAGTTGTCAGGTCACAATTAGTTTGTAATGTCATAAATAGTAAAATATTGAACTTAAGAATAAAGTATATCTATTTTTTCACCTTTACGTTTCTTGTTGATTGTTTGCTCTAGTATTTCTGTACTTACATGCTTATATAGGCCTATTTATTTTGTATTTCCTCGTTTATATTGTCTTATCCAATTTCCTTCCCTAGACACTGCAACAGGTCTCTACTCCGGCCCCCTAACCAAAACGTCTGGAGACCCTTGCTTTAAAGCATAAAATGCTTTATGTGATCATTTCCGCAGACAATCACGTGCATTTTTTCATTCAGTTGCTTGTGCAAGTATATCTATTAAATAAAAATAAATGCGTAATGAAACTTGAAACTTTGTATACTACAGCAACTATTACAGCGTCCCATATTTTAAAACAATTCAGCACATAGTTTAAAACTATATTTATTACGTTTCCTTGAATTTCAGCAGCGCGTTTTTCTTAGTAGAGGAACTGCGCCTCCCTGAGTCGTGATTGATTTTGGAAGAGACATCAGACATCTTCCAGGGGTGTTGAAATGTTTATCGATCCTTAGTCACGTCTCGGACAAGGCTGTGGAACCATATTGAAACTTTCGCTCAATGAGCAATGCGCGCACCACATCCGCGTTCTTGTTCACACCCTCTATGCTACAACGAAATCTGAAAAAAAAAAGTCTCATCCTGGTCAGCTTTATTAAATGCTCGAGTGAAAAACGCATGTTTAGCTTTAGACAAAGCCTTCACCTTCACCGTCTATACAATCAGAGCAAGGTCCGCTTTAGTTAAAATTCACACGAATTGAGAGTTTACGGCCTGCCATATTCACGCGTTTCCCCCTGAGACACCTGTCCCAAGTTTCTTCCTTTCGGTGGCTTTTTTCAGGCAACACTTTGTTCTCAGGGCCCAGGCGTTCATTCCCGTATTGGCGACGTGCGCGAACAAAAGCTTCGCACGATTGTCGTACGATTGCCGAATGCCGACTATGGCGTCGGCAAATCATTTCTTATCGGCAGAAGTAAGACTAATATAAGGACTTAAATTTTGTCGGTGTCGGCAGCGTTGGTTTCAGAGTGCTATGATTTCGAGCTTCCACCATGCTCATTAGAAACACCATCGAACTTGGTCGCGAGGTAATGACGTCACAAAAGGTAATCATATGAGGGCGCCAACAAAACGTCTCGCCGCTAATACCGACCCCGAGTGATCGAAATCAAAGTCATAATTTTTTTTTTAAATTTCTTCCTTCTTATTTCTACAGCTCTACTCAAGAACGGAATGATAAATAACGTGGTAAGATTCTATGACTACAAGCTTTCACACCGCGCTTTTTATGCACACCACGGAATTTGACCTTGTTCGCAAGTGATGATAAATGCCATCGTCACGCACTCATTTGCCGCGAACGCGAATCCAAATATTCGTCAACAGATCGATTGTTGACGAGCGCGTATAGGGAGTATTCACTGGCGGCCATAACTGTGTGCGCGAATGCTGAGTGCGTGCTGATGACGAGCTTCCACAGTTCCTTTGCAACGTGCATTCCGCACCATCAAGGATGCCGGTCTTAGCAGCCTTATTATATGAGCTTGTTCTGAGCATGCGCTGTAAACAGCACCCACAAATATGGCGTCCAGTGAATACTCCCTATACGTCCGAGGGACGCAGCAATCGTGTCCAGTGCGTGAGATGCGGTATGCTGACGCGCTATGGGAAAGAGAGGACCCACAGCTGCGTGTCTTCTCCTGCCCTTTCTTCCTTCATGTTCAAGTTTCATTCTAAAGTTCAAGCTGATATATTTTTACAAGTATGTACCAACAAGTTCAAATCTTAACCGTTATTCGGTGCTTTGGCACAGCGGGTGCATCTCAGTGAAAAGGTAGAGAGCTTTCGAAGGAAAGGAAGTAAGACATAATCTGGGTTATAATTTCAAACTTCCGAAACAAAAATCAGGTTTTTGACTTGCTACCCTCTTGTACTAGTTTAATTTTTGCCCACTAAAGGATATGCGATTTGTTACATCCCAATCAAAAATCCTTTATTCCAGCCCAAATTTTTTAGCATGGTCCCTTTAAAGGGATGCTAAACCGAAATTTGGATTTCGCAGAATAAGGCCGCAGAAGCGTTGAACGGGACGCTACTAACTCCAAAACATCACTCATACATTGATATCTCATATGGATGGCTGTATTTTTTTAAAGGATGGGCGCGATCAAGCGAGGAATGTGATGTCACGATTTTCTTCGAACATTAGAGAATGAGGGGAAGCGGCCTTCGTTCTCTCCTCATCCCTTCGGTTCACGTGGTCGAGGGGACGAGGCGAAGAGGAGAGGGAGTGAGAATCGTGACGTGACACGGCTCGTCGGCCTCGTCCGCCATGTTCGATCACGTGCTTCTTTTTCCAAAAATACGGCGATCCATTAGAGATACCGCTGTATGAGTTATGTTCATGGGTTTTGCAGGGTTCCGCCCATCGCTCCAGCCTTGTTTTGTAAGCTCCGAATTTCCGTTCAGCATTCCTTTAGAGAAACCTGCGCTGAGAATAACACAAGGACAAAGAAAAGTTGCACAAGACAACTAGCTATGAACCGACTGGCCGAAATCCCCTCCTTGCTCCAGTTTCCCGATTCAGATTTCCGTGCTCCAGTATCCTGGCGATAGAGTCTAATTCTACGGAGTCATCGGAGCTCCAATAGCGCTGTCCTTCACCTTGAGTCATCCTCCAGTGTACACGATGTACAGTTCCGCAGCACGTCGTTCCTAGAGACAAATTTATGGGTGAAGGGAAAGGGGGGGGGGGGGGGGGGTTGCAGAGAAATTTAACACCACGGTCTGAACATTGCCCAGATCCCTTTTGTTGCCGTATTGATTGCCATTTCACCAAGAACTAAGCATTTCTTTCTAAAAAAAAAAAAAAAAAAAAAAAAAAAAAAAAAAAAAAACTGGTGCATGTAGTTTTTTTTTTTTGTACAGAAGTCACCGGGAGGCTTTATAAAAGGCACTCGCCCCCCCCCCCCCCCCCCCCGTTTTTTTTTTTTCCTTTTTAAATTCCGCCTTTGGTTGTGCACATCCTGGTGTGACATTTAACAAACTTTGGTCTCGAGGTCACCTTCGAATTCAGTCCCACGGTTGATGGTCCTTCCTTTCGCCTCTGAATTCGAACTGAATTCAGAGGCGCAGACGCTTCCGAACGCTTCCACGCAGACGCTTCCAAACAGACGCTTCCACGCACACGCTTCCAAACGCAATGGACACAAAGGCAGCGATCCTCCGATTGAAGGCGCGGTCAAGCGGCCGGACGGAGATTCCCTGACCCGCACGCCTAAGAGGGACTCGAGCTGTAGCGAGTCAACTCGCTCCCAAGATAAATAAATTGGCGTTCGGGGGTCCGCCGCCCGAAACATTGAGGGCGGGGGCGTGTTCCGAGGCTGCTTAGAGACTCGAGCCAGCGAAGAGAACCGCCTCGTATAGAGCGGGGTGACTCGCGGCACAAAGCTTCCGGGGAAAGCGGGGCGAGGCTGACGTCGCCGCCGCGCCGAGAGAAGCGTTCCCAAGTGGCGAAAATATTTCTCATTGGAGTTCCGCCGAGCGGCGATAATTAATCCGCGCTCCCTTTCTTGCGACCCCAGGAGTCCTTCTTCAATGTGCCACCCTCCTCCTCCCCGCCACCGCCAAAAAAGTACCTCATACACCGAAACCGCGCCGTATAACGAAATCTGCCGTTGTGCGAAGGCGCGTTGGGTGCGGGCGGCACACACGAACAAAGGTCGGAGTACGCGACGCTGGGTCCGCTCTGCTTGCCGAGGGCTTGGCCCGCGCGCGGTTCGTCTCGTCTTTTGCGCTGCTCTCTGTCTGCTTCCGGTGTTCCTCGGTTGCGCTACGCCCCCCCCCCCCCCCCCCTCCGACCAAGCCTCCCCCCCCCCCCCCCCCCCCCCCCCGGCAAGGGGCACGCATGCGTGGAACTTCTGGGGCTAAGAAGGGGCGCGATTATTGTGGCACGTCGTGAGGAGGGCTTGCTCGGCGCGAATCCGAGATCGGGGGCCAAAATGACGGAGCTCATTTAGGAGCGAGTCACACTTCGAGGAATATTCGCTGAAACTTTGCCTCAGTTATCCCTGAAGTGAATAGCTATGTCATATTTTTTTAGGTATGTTTCGAGGAGGTTTATTTGCGGAGGTGCTGACAAAGCTGTGTCCACGAGACGGGTCTATAGGCAGCGTTCCTCTCAGGTTCCATTTCTGGTTTTTCCTGTGTGCGCGCTGTGCACAGGGGCTAAAATGTCGACGTTAGACGAGGCCACCCGCAAACTCTAAAATCTTTATGCTTGCACGTGGAGAACAGGGAGAAGAGTTCGGTTCTCATGGGTTTCTTTTTTGTAGAAGAGGTTATATAAAAAAATATTAAAAAAAACAAGCGAAACAAGATCTGTTTTCAAAAGCCTTTTCTAAAAAACAATATATTGACTAGAAATGTTTGAGACAATTCTATAGCTTGAGTATCCTGGAAAAAAATAGCTCGCTAAATGTGAATTAAAAAACAAAAAAAAAAAAGTATCTTCAGGGACGATGGATCCAGAACAGAACCAAGGTTCAAGAGCGTCGCAGTTGAAAGGTGACAATGACCTGGTGAAACCACGGTGAGAGAAGTGAAAGGTGAAACAACAAAGCCAGAAAAAAGGCCGAAATTCCACTTTGGGTTCGCGCATCTTCCAACAGGGGCACTGCCGGGTTGGGGCTCCGCGCGCCTGGCGTCTTTGAAAACTTGTGCGCGAATTAGCGGCGAGATGTTTCGGTGGCGCCCTCCTATGGTTCCTCCCTGTGACGTCATTACCTTGCGTACAACAAGTTCGATGGTGTTTGTAAATAGCATGCTGGAAGCCTGAAATCATTGCGCTCTCAAAGCAACACTGCCAACACCGTCGAAATTAAAGTTCTTTCATTCCTCTTATTTCCGTCGATGGTATACCCTTTCCGACGTCATAGTCAGCCTTTGGGCCAATCGTGAAAGGCCGACCACAGCGACGCTTTCGGTCGCGCACGTCGCCAATAAGGACGGTTCCTCTAGCTCCTGTCATGGTGCGCCATCTCACGGAGTTTGTCAGAAATGGCAGCGAACCTTAAACACACTCGCTCCATGGAGAGGCGGCGCCATTCAAACACCTCTCTCTCTTTCCAGCGTAGGTGATACACTGCACAGCCTTCGCCGAGAAGTTGCACCGCTGCACCACACCAGCCGAGCTCATGAGCGCTGCTGCCAAGATCGCGTATCGCCGTTACGGTGTCGCCGTTTCACGACGTCTCCATTTTTCTAAACTCGTCAGCGCACACAGAGCCCTGTTCTCGAGAGTGCGGCCGCTAAAATCGTCTGATAACACTAACATCTCTATCGGCTCCCCGCCGTTCGTGTGAATTCTCGAGTGGGGGAGAAAGCCCCGCTGGTACCACCGATCACTGACGTCACGCACATTCCTCTTCAAAAATCATCCTCCAGTGAAAACCCCTCCAGCAGCAGCTTCGCATTGTAGCATTATTCCTCATAGCAAATCCCATTGCCAGGCGCCGCGTTTCCCGCAGGGCAACTAAAATACGTGCACTTGTTAATAGAGAGACGAAAACCCTCCTCGGGGTCAGCGTGGTTGGATGGAGGGATGTATATGCATGGTGGTTGTTCCCTTGGAATCGGGCGGTAAAAATCCCATTGCCAGGCGCCGCGTTTCCCGCAGGGCAACTAAAATACGTGCACTTGTTAATAGAGAGACGAAAACCCTCCTCGGGGTCAGCGTGGTTGGATGGAGGGATGTATATGCATGGTGGTTGTTCCCTTGGAATCGGGCGGTAACCCGCACCACCTAGCCAAATAGTATTTTTAGCTCGATCGTGTTTGAGCCAATTTAATCAAATTTAACCTCGGTCAAAGTCTACTACCACGCCATCTATACAATTACTTGCGTGGTGCACGAGAACGACGAGGAGAACGCGTGGACCGTGCAAAATACCTGCAAGCCTGACATTTGGACGCTTTAAAGGTGTGACGGCGACGGAATGTAGAAGCACCGAGCTCCCACCAGATTCCACAGGCCATGAACTGTATCACAAAAGTACTTCGAGCCTTTTTCGGGATTATTCTGGTATTTTCTTGCAGCCGCGGACACGCCGACGATGACTGCAAGGACTGAATGAGCGACGGAAATATTCTGTTGACAATCTATACACGTTTCCCCTTGTATATAAAGATTTCGGTCAAACGCTCGATTCGCTTGGATTTGTCAGGTCATGGTCTGGTAATGCATATACTAAAAATCGATTCCAACATACGTCATTCGAACATGACAGCGATCCAAACCATGTCGTTCCCTTTCTGAAGCTCAATGAACGTTGGGATGGGGTCGATAATACGGCGATTTTTTGATGTTCAATCGAAGTCGTTTCGCGCCTTCGTGGTCGTTGTCGCCTAACATGCTTACTTCGCACAACGGGAGAAGCCTTCCGATGACGACTCCCTAAAGGCATCACTGCAATTTGTAGCGTTTTTAACCTGGAAAACGAGACTAGTGGGGTACGTTCCCGACACTTGTGCCAGGAATCGTGACACTTGTGCCACGATGATGGTCAAACAAGGTGTTTTTTGTTTTGTTTTTAACATGAAGGATAGTTTGGGAGTAATATCACTAGCCTTTTTCTTTTCCCTTACAGCCCTGCGGAAGTCAACCTGTCAATGCTTTTGGTACGCCGCCGTGAACCATTCGTGCCGCGCTCGTGCACGCGAGCCGTGCGCGCCGCCAATGGAAGTCGCCTGCCTGGATAGCGCGCAGCTCAATGGAGGGTGCAATCCGGTGGGCACTGAGTGCGCACTCGTGGACTTAATGAAATTCAAATCTCTAAAAAATCATAGTCGGTTGTTTAGTCACCAGACTTCTCTGGTTACGTAGCTTCCTTCAGATAATACGACGCAAAAGTGGTCAGGCTCGTGTAAACGTAACATTGTAACGTCACGTCACGTGGGCACGGTACGTGATCTGGTAAACTTCCCCACTAAAATATAGCGGGAAACAAATGCTCCGTCCATTACATCACATGCGTCCGTAACATGTCCGTGAGGTTAAATCTGTGTCCAAGACGTTACAGTCCTTTTGAGAATCAACACCGAGCCAAACGACGTACAGGTTAATATGATAAACCTTTCTGGAAAATCACGGACGGCCAGGGGAATTGTAAGGCTCTTCCGAGGTATGCACTCGTGCTGACTCGAACGCTTTGTTTGTCCTGGAAGCGGTACGATTCATTCTTTCTTCTCGTAACACACAAGCATAAAGTGAACACAAAAGGAGGCCACCCCACGCTGTGTTTCGCTCTCCTGCCTTTTCTGCGTTCTGAAATCACATATTGATGAACCAACGTCAACCCCGTCTTCGAATCCTAAAAACTTCCACGTGCCGTACATCGGAACGTCAGAATGCGTCAAGAAGACGGTAAGGGTCCGACGTTACATATTTCCGAAAATGTGTAATTGTACGGATGATGATACAGAGTGATATCCACCTCCCTTTCCAAACGCTTAAACTCACACTGACAGCAAATTCAACGACCACATTGTCGTAAAATCGTAGGGAGTCGAGGTCATTACTGTGGAATTCCATGCGGCGGATGAAGTCCCCACCGGCTCGGACGAGCCAACACCCCTTCGACTTAGCGGAGCCAATTTTCGAGGATTTCGTGCGCTATAGCTTACGATCGTAATAATCGCGGACGCGGTGATTATCTTGAACCACGCGTTCGGAATAATTAATCCTATTCGGAGCCGTCGCTTCTTTGAGGAGTCCTTGTTAGGAGGAAACGTCGGGTCATTCTGCCAAAATCCGACTAATGCGGTGCCCGTGCTATTCGCGTCGTGCGGATGACGTGCGCTATTCTCGGTTAGGATTCCAAGTTTTTCAAGCAGTACTAACCCGCTTTGGGAGCCCTGAAGGTCACTACTTAATCAGCATGTGGCGCAGTGTTTCGGTGGTCACATTATTTTCTTGCGGCCCAAATATTAAGGTTATTTTCCCCCTCGCATCCCAATAGGGATGCGAGGGGCACGAGCTCCCGCCAGCGAAGCCAAGCTCTATCTTACGCTCTGCTAAACGTTCCTGTCGAGATGCTACGAACTGTGTTGTCATCAGATTGTAGAGTCGATAACCGACCTCGCCAGGGCGTCGGGCACGGACCGTATGCTCTGCACCCTTGGTGTGAATCGGTGGCGTGATAACCTGAGCCCAGTGTTGTAGGCGTTATAAGAAAAACAAAAACGGTAACGAGATCATTTTTCGTTACTTTCAATCAGGGATAGGCAGTATTTCAAATACAAGTATTTGAAATACGTATTTTAAATACTTTGCGTATTTTGCATTTGTATTTAATTACAAATTGGGTAATGTATTTGACGTGTGTATTTAAATACTAAAACCTGGGTATTTCAAATACAATTGTAATTAAATACAATTTTGTGGGCAAAAATACATCCCTCAAATTTATTGTCACTGTACAGAGCAGGATGAAAACTATGTTCTGCACCGAATGCAGTGTCTCTCAATCAAGCGCAAGCGTTTAGTGACTTTGTAATTACGGTGCTAGTCCAGGGCAAGAATAGTGACGAAATCGACGTTCACAGGCAGACTGGCTAAATAAGTGCCTGCGACAACTTGTGATGCTTTCCATCCTGATTTCCATCCATATTTTGCCTGGAACATTCTAAGATTTTCGTAACTGGTGCGAGTCGAAACAATAAAACATTCTCTAGCTAGTGCTGCGTGTCTTGGTCGTCTCGGTTCTTTGTTGGTCTATACCAAAATGGAATCGACAAAAACTGCTCGAAGCTCTGCACTTTTTTCACCTATTACGTCCGAGCTGATTCCATTTTTTTATTAAATTTCTATTACGTTACTAGAGCCTCGCACACTAACTTCCGAGTGTGCGATGCAAAATTAAAATGAGATACCCAGAAACCCGTTGCAGGTGCCCTGAAGTCGCTAATGCAAATTTTGAGGATTGTAGTTGGAACAGTATTTGGAGGACACCAAATACATTTGGTTGTATTTGTATCTTGTATTTAAATACTTTTTTGTAAATGTAATTAGATTTGCAATTAATTACATTTTTGACGAAGTATTTTGTATTTGTATTTCGATACATATTTGCATGTATTTTGCCCATCCCTGCTTTCAATATAAAAGCAATGCGTTACCGATTTACGTTGCCTCAAAATAAAAGGAACACGTTACCGACCTATGCTACCTCCAAATAAAAGGAACGCATTACATACCTACTTTACATCAAAATAAAAGGAACGCATTTCCGACCTAATTTACATCAAAATAAAAAGCACGCGTTACCTAAAATAAAAAAATAAAAGAACCTGCATTACCTAAGAATAGAAGGAACGAGTTAGCGTTACGGTTAACCTTAAAAAAGAACGAATGTTACTTTCGCGTTACTCTTTATTTACGAATTAAGAAGTTTTACTATTTTGTCTTTACAGGTACGCGTGCATACCTTTAACGTTTCGACACTAAATAAAGAAACGCAAATGCTAGTTTTTTTTGTTTTTTTTTAAGGTGGGGAGAGTTTGCTTGGGAAAAAGAAAGACAAAATTTTAAAGGTGTGTGGGACGAGTGCAAGAATGCATAAGACTTGGTGCCTAGAAACATAAAAGAAAATCGAAGTGAAATTTTCTTGAATTCTCGGTAAGAAGATCTAACGAGTAACGTAACTACGTTACCCGACACTGGAATAAGTACGGTAAGTACATTTTTTGTAGAGTTTTGAAGGCGTAATGAGTACGTTACTACGTTAATAAATAGTACCGGTAATGGCATTACTTGTAACGCGTTACAGGCAACACTGGTCTAGAGCAACTGGCAGGTGCACGTTATATGTTCTGGATACTCGCAATAAACCTTTACGGAATTCATCAGGGCCTTTAATAATAATAACAATACCAATGATAACAATAACAAAGAGAAGGGCCTTTAATATGTAAACAACATTAATAATAATAAAAACAATAATATTAATAATAATGACAATACCAATGATAATAATAGCAAAGACGAGAACACTCGGCAACTCGCTAACAAACAGTGCGCACTGCGTTTGGAGAAGAGCGCGAAAGAGGGCAAGGGGGAGAAAGCGGAGAAGGAGAGGGGGGAGAGGGGGAGGAAGAGGCGCGAAGCGGTCGTGAATCCCTTTTCAAGTGCAATCTGGCAAGTTTTTATTGTAATCTGGACCGTGTTCTGCGAAGCATTAATCGTCACTGCAGCCCATATCAATCCATCATCGCGCGCTCCGGGCGCCCAAAAACGGCTCGGGGGAGGCCTGCCAACCCCCCTCGGAAAGCCTCGCCCAAGCGCCGACACAGGCGCCAAAGAAGAAAAAAAAAAATCATAACGAAATGCGAACGACGACGAAGCTGTTAGAGAGCTGGAATGGAGGAAGAAGAAAAAATGCTCGGATCCTCCGCGAGGATAGCTCCACGCCGCGCGTGGGTGCCGAGGCACCGAGAGTGGGGCGATTAGGACCTTTTATTTTTTCGGGAGAGCTCCCGCTCTCCCGGTTTTTTATTGTTTATCGCCGGCCCTTTTTTTATGCGCGTTTCTTCTTTTATTTTTTGCTGCGCGCGGGGAAATAAAAAAAAAAAAGGAAAGAACGGGGAACAATAGATACTTCTCTCCGCGCCCCTCTTCCTCCTCCCGCTCACCCGACTTTTATGCGCATGCGTACGCAATGACAAGCAGAACGCGTTCCTCCATCCCGCTCTCGGAGGCTCCCGACGCGGGTCGGCCGCCCCGCGGCTACCCGAGAAAGCCGCTTTCTCGGGACGCGAGGAAAAGAACGCTCGGACACGCGGAAGCTCCGCTCCCGTTTCTTCCCGAGAGAGGAGTAGCAGGTCACGAAGTCGCGGTTCGAACCCCACCCGTGCCCGTTTCGATGTGGATGGGCATCGTAGCGGCGTGCGGTCGTCCATCACTATACTGCGTGGTGTACGTTGAAGTCCACAGGGTAGCGGTTGTACTGCACTGGCTAAATTGCTCGTCTACAGCTGAGATGGCAGACGCCTATTGGCGATGGCTAACTTCCGGTTGAACAGACGTACACGCAACACAATGATTACGAAGACGCAACCAGACGAAGCTTATTTTAGCCGGGTCACGCGTCGGAATTCGGAAGGCAAAGCGATGGCTTCTGAAATCGCGACTTTTCACTATGTAACACATTTTATTTTCCACTTGTAGAAATGGTGGGGAGAAAAATAAAGCTTCAAAAGGAAGTTTGACGAGTCGTCCGATCCATAGGCCGTTGGGGAGATTTCAACTTCTACAGTGAATGATAAAAAGAAAAAAAAAAGACGCGCACAGAAATATTTTGTTATACAGTATTTTACGTGACAATAGAAAATCAATATTGTAACCAGAGCAAGAACAGAAAAACTTGAACAATATACGTTAAAAATGTTTAGTTTTGTAAAAACCTGCAACGTAAATGTTTTTTTTAGAAATTGTTCCTAGATCCATGTTCCTGTATATAAGGTGATTTAAATCAGCCGCGGAGCTAAGTGTCGAAGTATTTGCTGCCCATAGCAAGATCTGCCTGTGAGATCACTTTCATATTCACCGGTGCGGGTAAGATAAAAGGGATTATTCTGTTTTGAAGCTGCTAATTTGATGAAATTACAGTTCCCTTTTTTTTTTGTTCATTTTTTTATATTGATGCATGCCCTATAATCATAAGGGTATCGATTTTTAGATTTAGCTGATAATTAAGCTTGGTCTTAGTGTGTGAACCAAGAGGTGCACTACAAATCACTCCAATATTTTTTAATAAAGTAAATTTGATCAAAATTCTACGCCGATCATCGGAAAAAAAATCTTACTGTTCGCCGCGATTGAGTATGGTCTCCGTATGACGAAGACAAGGCGTCTCATTCTGGCCCGAGTCTTCTCAAGGTTTCCTGAAGCACAGAAATAATGCCTCGTCGCCTCGGCTGCCCCGACATCGCTTGCGCATCGGTCGGGCAAATCAAATATACTCAAGGACAATTTTACTTTGCATTTACGGGGAGAGGAGGAGATCCGACGCATGGCTTTAATCAGCGGTCAAAACGAAAGAGGGCCCGTGTGTCCGTACCTTTCACCGCACTGCCCAGAAAAGGTATTTCCGAGTGGCGCGCGTGTTGGACGAACAAATTATGATTTTGACGCTTAAAACGTGTACGCCTTAATATAAATAATTAAAAAAAAGACACCGACGACACTTCAGACTGGTTACGTGTAGGAATGTGATAGCATTCCTGCACGCTGCGCATTCCTACAAACAGCGCGCCATTTCTTTCTTTTGCACACGGCGCTCTGGCTGTGATGTCACGCTCCCCCCACTGCGCAGGCGCGGCAAACGCCACCGTCTTCATGGCTTTCGTGACGAAGCACCCGCGTTGCTGCGCTTTTCTTTGTGTTTTATTTCTGAGGCACGTCCGCTTTGACACTGAGTGACGCGTGCTTTATGACGTATTTTTATGGCCATCTTTCGGGCACAACGCTGACGCCGCCTTTTCGCGTAATGGGACACGCAACACAATTATTATAATGTTATTGTGTTATTAAGGCTTTCGCCTTAATGATACAAAACTAGTCTATGATGTACTTACATACAACCTAATTTAGCGCATGAAGGTGAAGATTGGTGATATTCCGCGAAAAGCCGTGCTTTTTTTATGCTATGGGTCTCGAGGGAAAGAAGAGCATAGATACGAAACCTTAGCTGAGAAAGCACTGCCGAAGCTAGCTAGGCCACAAGCGGAGTGGCACGGGGAGTCGAGTCTCAAGTGCACGCGCGTCGCAGGCTTGGCAGGCTTTCTTTCACACAGTCTCAGTTAAGACCATGATTCCAGCAAACCGGCCCAGAATTCTCATCAACGGCGTAATCCCCCCCCCGAGCCGAGCCACGGAGTCCCCCTGTTTCGATCCAACGAAAGTTGCTGAATCCTGGGAAGGTAGCGCCATTGCCTTCCTTGCCTGCTAGAAGACACAAACAGATACAGACATACAGACTACCAAAAACCTAGCAAGCTGATTGGCAGATCGGAGTCCGTTGCCCCGACAATCGTAATTTTGGTCGGTTTTAAATATTATACTATAAGAAAGAAAAAGAAAAAGGTGTACGTGGGCGCTATTGTACTAAAAGCGTGACTGTTTGGCAGTGTGTTTGCAATCCTATTATTGATCATGCTTATCTCGACGAATATATTACAGCGATATTGTTTTCACGCTTATTTCAAGATAAAACATTTATTTTTTTTATGTTGCCAAGCACCGATGCCGCATGGGGTGGAGGTGCTAAGATGTGACCATCTTTTAGCCGGTGTGTCAATAATAATATTTCGGAAGCCAAATAAAAAAAAAAGTCTTTATGAAGTAATTTATCGCTGCGAATTTGAATCGGCTCTCTAATAACGGAAAGTTGAGGGAGGAACTGCACCTTCTATGAAGCCAAACTGGCGATCAAACGAAGAGCTTAGCGCTACTTTCCCTGGATACAATGACTTCAGTGCCGGCCAGGCTTACAGTTCAGCGCCATCGGGGAAGGGGTCGGCGTGTCCCCCAACGCGTGTCCATGAAACGGAGAGGAGGATACATATTCCGGCGGGAGCCGGCGGGAGCCCGTTCCGAGCGTGACGAACGGCAGCGTCCTCGGCAGCGATTCGCGCCACCTTCGACTAATCCCGTTGCGATGGGGCTCGTTAAAACTCGATCGCTGCTGCCGTGCAACGACGCCCCGCGAGCCCGACTCGGCTGCGGGACATCGGGGCCCGGAGCTTTAATTTTATACGCAATCACGGCGCCATCCTTTAAAACGGCGTCGAGCTAAAAGCGTCGTTTGCCTCACGCCCCCGTCTAGGGCGCTTTTATCGGAGATAATAACTATTCTCCACTTCCCCGGCAGGCGCACAAAAAGTGAAACGGACGCACCCGGATTTGGGGAGCTCTCTGCAAACGTTTTATTTTTATTTTTTTCGGCGCGTAACAAGCTTGCGGAAGTCGAAATATGTCTAGTCATAGGGCTGCGAATTCACTCGGAGCGTACGATATTTTGCGCAGTCCAGCAGACGTTAGAGTATACGTGGTGGCTTAGAGAAGGCAACGACCGACTGCTACTAGGGCCTCTGCGGATTCAGCCAAAACCGCCACTCCAAGGCAGGACTTGACGCCTGTATATATACGCTTCAGTGATACCGGTTGCATATGAGAAATGTTGGCAGAGACCTTTATCGCCAACGTCCTATAATCCGTGGAACGTATTCTCTTAGGGGCGAGCGCTTAAACTTGTTTAAAAGACTTCAAATAGTCGTTTTAGGGAGTGAGAAAGAACGTAAAGTCTATTGTCATTTTCTACATACAACATCACCATGTAATATGGAGAGTATCGGCACGTGGTAACTGTATGGTATAAAACGTAAGGCCCTCCGTCAGCTGGCGCAAGCAGAGGCGTACATCTCGCCGGAACCACCTAGAAGATAAGGAGGGCTCATTACGTCATCGTTAATGGGTCCCCGACCTGTCGCAAGCGGGAAACGGGCTGCAGTTCGACGAGAGTAGCGTCGCGCTCGTTGTGAGGCTATAGGTGGCGCTGCTTGGGTTCACTGGCGACGACGTTTTAGGGGGAATAGCGCGGCCTTGTCTTTTAGGTGGTATCGATCTGACGCAGAGCACCTAGCTTAGATCCGAAAGGATCGGGTTGCGATTTCTGGCGGAGAATGAGCTCGCAGGCGATAGGAAGCTTCACCAGCAACAGAGAATGCTTAATTAAACAAAAAGGAAACTTAAAGTGATAATAATTTAAAAAAAAAAACGATTCCTTCGGGGTAAAGTTACTCACCACGGCGGACGCCAGGCTCACAGTGTAAAACGATAATTATCGAACGAATTACCTAAAATTCACTAACTACATTTGGAAATATGTACTCGCCTTAACCGGCGCGTTCCAATCATCAATTTCATGCCCGCCGTCAAAACGCGACATAGTTGCTAGAATTCAAGGGACGCAAGTCGGCTGTTTGGGGAAGTTTGGCTGTCTAGCGTCCGCCTATACCGAAACTATGGTACCTGAAGCGCGTCGTCGACTGGTGTGTTTAGCGTCCATATGCTGACCATCCGTAATAAAAGTGGTCTCGAAGTTGCAACAGATGACGTCACAGAAGCCCAAGTGTCACGCTGTTGCAGGTAGCGACCTTGGCGGTTGGTCGCAGAAACGCTCACGAGAAGCTGCGAGTAGCACGAGTGAACGCGAGTGTCGCTTTCATCACGGCGTCCCAACTTACGGCTGCTCTAACTTCCGTGGACTGTCGGAATGGAGATCGACCTGCAACAGAACAGGCATCTGCCACATACACCACAGCTGTTGGGACGCCGCCAGGATCGCGACCAGCGACAGCATGACACTTGTATGACGTCACTAGGCGCAAATCGAGGTACCACTTTTTTGGACGCGGTAAACACACCAGTCGAGGACGCGTTCCAGGCGCCATACCGAAATCAAGAGAGGGAAAGCGAGCGTCCAAAGCAGGGGCACCTGAGAAGACAGCCAAGACCACGTGACCCTAACGCCGAGGTCCCCTTGCTAGTACATCGTACAAAGACAGTCCGTAGATCGAGGCGTGCTTTTTTTACGACCGGCCTGCAACCTTGGTCGTACAAAAACGAAACTTACCAGCATGCCCTACTTGCCGCGCAGACATGTGGAGGATGGTCACTCAGCGAACGAACCACGGATTTCAAAGGCTTAAGTTTGCACTCCCACATTTGTTAAACGATAATTTTATATTAATAATGTGGATTTTGACTATATAACCTAAAAAAAAAAGATTTGCGCTTGTTATCTTTGCACGCGATTTCTCTTTTTGTTTTTGTTTTGTTTATCTGATAGGTTAAGATTCATAGTCATGTGAGTTTCAATTATTGCTTTCTTGTGCGTATTACTTATTACCTTTTTTCTATATTTCTAATACGCTTGGAGCTCACCATTGTAAAAACCTAAGGACTAGTCAAGCCGCACATTGCAGCTTTTTTTCCTCGGGTCCCACCATCGTAATCGATCGAAATACAGATTTTCATTATTTTAATATTATTAAGAGGGGGTCTGTATGAATCGAACACGCTTCGAACAAACGAGATGGCAGATAATTCTGCCATCACGTCAGCAGATCGTGTCTTTTGCATAATGCGCGAGCAGAGCTGGTTTCACGCTCGCGATGACTCGCTGCACGCGGTCGTTGCAAAGGCTGGCGTATACTTCCGTTTGGGACTTCCGCCGCTCTGTTTGCACATAGTTTCGGTATCTCGTCTTCTCACTTTAGTGTTCTGAATTCTGAACACCGCTGCGGCATATACTTGTTGACGACAGGCAACTCATATCTAAGTGAAATATTCCAGCTAAGGTAAATATTACGAGAGTTAATTAGGAGAGTTTAGGTAATTCACTAAGGATCACTGTACACTCGCAGCCTGACGCGCGCCGCCCTCGGTAACGTTATCCCGTAGGAAACATTCCTTTATTTCGAATGCCTTATTTTCCCTGGTTATTCTCGGTCGTTGGCGAAGTCCCCTCTCTATTAATTTAATTCCGAGCGAGCGCTCGCGTCTAATATTGTAATCACTTTTGTTGCCACGCTAAGCAACCCGGTTGAGCTGACGGACCCTGCCACAGGGTGTGCACGGACGAGCAGACGTGAGAGAGACGCCATTTTTAAAAGTGCGCGCGCCATCTAGTAGGTGTCGCACAATTCATCCAGTCCGCCATTGTTTTGGCATGTACCCTGAGCTTGTATTGGTACCTGAGTGCTGCGGCAGTTTTCGGCAAAGACTCGGATCCAATCACACGCTTCGTGCCCCCCCCCCCCCCTTTCCCGCTAAAAAAAAAAAAAAAAATGTCGACTGCCAATGTTGCTTGACAGACTTTTAAAAGCAGTCGATTACGGCCAAGCGCGTTGCCATTGAGAAGGTCTTGTACACGTTAGTCGAAGAAAATTATCCATCACAATTACAATTACCCTCGGTTAGAAAGTATCCAATTAGAATACTGTATTGCTCGAGGGAAAAAAAATGATTGACACGTTATTTGAGAAAGTAGCCGTTACTTTTCCGATCAATTGAGATTTTCAAAACGACAGGCTTTCTTCGCCGGTTTGAAAACGGGTCTTTCATACCGTCCATTATGGGATTAGAATCAGCGAACTAGAAACTGCTTACCTTCTCAATTCACCGATTTCGGTGGACTGTCCTCGTACAAACAAAAAATAAAAAGTGCAATTACGAAGCGGAGAAAAAATATAGAAACGATGATACGTAATTTAGCACTTCCAAAAGTAATCGAATTACGATTACTTCCCAATCAAAGTAATCAAATGATTACAAATTACCCCAGAAAGCGACCGATTCTCGTATATAATACCCTACAAGTCCGCGTCCAGCCGAGGTGGGCCGGCGGCAGCCGACTCGAGGCATCGCGGTGAAAGACCCGGAGTCTCGTGCTGGGCCGGCGAGGAGCGGACGCGGCGCCTGCGGGAATCCGCCGAGACGTGCCGAAGCAAGGAAACCCAATGGACTCGGCGAGGCATGATCGAGACGCTCTTCTTCCCCCGAACGGCGCGCCGCCGCGGCTCCCGAAAAAACGCCGCGACATTCCCGTATTGGAAGCGTTCCCCCTTTTTTTTTCCCCTTCAGAACCACGATGATTCCCCGGCGGCAATGCAGCGTTTTCAACGTCGCAGCGAGCGCGACGCCACACGCCGCCGCCTAACAACGAGCAAAACGTGATTTCCTCTTCTTTTTATTTTGTTCTCGTTCTTTGGGTCCTTTCTTTGGTGTGGCACGCAAACCGAACGGGAAGACGGCGAGCCGACGACGACGATGAACGGCGGAACGCGGAGCACGCTTCGGCGCTCTTCTCTGGCGGGGCCCTCAACGTCGTCGTCGGCGAACGCCGGCGGGCACGGCGAGCTCTTTCCTCGGGATGCCGCCGTTGTACTTCTTTTCTAGAGTATCGCGTTCCGTGCGCGCCGCGCGCGGGTGTGTGTGTACGCCGTCTGAATTTTAAATCGATTCCGGTTGATTTGGAGTTTTGGCCGTCCGTTGTTTTGGCCATCCCGGGATCCGCGGTTGTGTGCGGGTGTGCAGCTCTGGTTTGTGTCAACCGCGGCTATGCCGTGTCGCTCTGCGTAGCCGCGTGGGCGTTCTTTTTTTTTTGTTTTTTTTTTTTTATCTGCGACTATACTTGTCTGTATGAGGTTGCTTACATGTGTGAATGCCTGTTGGAAAGTGTGTGTGTGTGTGTGTGTGTGTGTGTGTGTGTGTGTGTGTGTGTGTGTGTGTGTGTGTGTGTGTTCGTGCGGGAATAACGTCCAGCGAGGGTAGCGAGGCAGGAAAGGTTTGTGTTTTAGACTTCTGTTCGAGAGGATCTGCATGTCGAACGTCTTCGTACTTCTACGCGCGAGTTTAAAATACAGTTTCGCTTTGTGTCACAAGCAAAGGCACGGTGGTGATTTCACCACATATTCCACCCTCACGTGGGGTTTCTCTTCTCCGTAACTTTCCCAATATATATATATATATATATATATATATATATATATTACGCTTTACAAAAGCTTTTGCGCTTCTGCCATTCTTACGTGTGTTTAGCAAGTGTCACCCTTTGTCGAACGTATGTTTTCGCGCTAATAAACTATAGGTTGACGCATTCTGGTTCGCTCTACACCGAGGCGGAGAACAATTGTTTTCCCCGTACGACAGGACATCCTCGTCGAGCAGGCAGCGAGAGGTCGCGCACGCTGCCATTCGGTACGCCCATTAGCATGAAAAAAGGACCTACGCGCTCTAAATAACGAGGGACAAACCATTACACGCACACGCTCTCTCGCCGACATGTTAATCGAGACCCGGGCAGCCCCGCGAGACACTGCTTTAAAGCTCTCTCCCTATCTCTCGTCGTTACAGCCGTATACGCGCATGACAAAACGGGCACAGCCCGGCGTGACGCCCGCCAACCCATCACTCGGCCCCCCTCCCGAAATGTCGGACGCAGGCTCCGACACGGGCGCCTGTCCGCACGGCAGCCATCCAGCCCCATTGTTCGACAACCGGCCGAACACGCTGTCGAAGACGGGGTCCACACCGGCGCGCGCACCTCAACGGCACCCGGGCGTCCGCTTCCTGCACCCGCGCATGATACGGGCTGCGCCTTCTGCACCGGCTCTCCCCCGCCGCACCGACGGGGGCGGGTGACGACCATTTTGTCGACTGCCTCGGGAACACGGTCTCTCCCGCCGCATCCATATGGATGGGTGCCGGCGGGCCCCTGGTCTCCGCCTCCAGCGGGTTCCGACGCCGCGCGTGGACTCGCGGCTGCTGTATAATGCGTCCCAGATTACGGTCCCGCGGACGACGACGCGGGCTGCGGCCGAGACGGGCACGTAGAGACGCGCGGCACAGTCTCCCGAGGGTATGCCCGGCCTCGCGCGGAGGTGGCGGGAGCGCTCGCGCTATCGCGTTTGATGCAAATCGGGTGAGGGCATGCAAATGGTTCCTCATTTGCATGTCGGGTCCGCGGTGTCCCTCAGCGTACGAAGCCAGGTGCGGACGCGATTTCCGTCGGCTCTTTTACGGTTTTATTTTTTTTTATTTTTTATTTATTCCTCGCGGCGGTATGTTCTGCGTTGAGAAGTTTCGCGGAGCTCGCGGGCTGGAACCTCAAGGGAGGCTCGGACCCCGCGCCTGTAAGCGCGCACGTGGTCTGTGGTGGTGGGTCGCGCCGAGCGGTTTTTGAAGGGGGACGTGTCTTGGTCGTGGGGGCAATTCGTCGGACACGTGTTCGTCGGTTTGCCGTCGCGGGGGACGGGGGCTTTGAACTCCCTCGGGGAAAGCTGATAAAATCTCGGTTTGTTTCTGCCGCTTTTCAGGGATGGTCGCTGCGAAGGAAATTCTGGTCGACGCTATTGGAAATGTGTCGAGAAGACCTGACTGAGGGCGAGAATGGTTGCCTCACCGTAGGGAGTGTCGAAAATGCAGAGGACAAAATGACGTTACCTTAATTCCCTCGGTTAGTTTAATGAATTCGAGATTATCAACGCCATAATTAGTAAAATTTGCATTAAAAAAGAAGACTAAAGGCCACAGTTTTCTTCTTTTTTGTGTGTTTGAAAATTGTTTGAAGTTCTACATGCAGTAAGTGACACGTTTTTACGGACAGGCTGCAACCGGTAACGAGTACGGGACATTTCATCGAATGCCGTTTCATCGAACACCATTTACAAAAAATAAGTAGACATGTCAACGAACGCAGATTAATCAAACGCCATTTCATCGAATCGCTTGACGCCGTTTCATCAAATTTCTCTTAATAAAATTTTGGAGCATTAAAGTGATTTTAGGTTGCTTGATAATCTCGCTTTTGAGTTGTTTCCACGCTGCCTTTCATTCACCATAAGTAGATTTACTACCCTGGTCACGTTTCACAAAAAGTTTGGTTACCAAATCAAGGAACTTAACAAAAATGGGGTGGGTCTGCGACTGACTGTTTACAGGTAAGATAAGCGGCTCTACTTCACCGCATACTATCTCCCCCCCGCCTCTTTTGACCAGGCATGAATGGTGCATCCAGAAAGAAATATAACTATTCTTTGTTGCGTCTTTTTAATGCGAAAGCATTAACTGGTCTCATGGAGCGCACCGATGTCATCAACTTTGAAGCCGCGCCAGACGGCGCCTACCCCTGTCCCAATGTCGCCTGTAGCAGAAATCTGATGGATAGGCTCCCATTGGCTGGAGCGCGCCATCAAGGAACGAGGCTGCCATTGGTTCTCATGCGGCGTAGTTTCAAGGGACAACACCAGAGAAGCCCTCACCAGGGCGGCGCAGCGCACGCAGCGGCCCGGCGAGGTGCGGCGGTGCGGGCCTGGCCGCCTGGCCGTACAGCTCGCCCGGGCAAACTCCGGGCAGGGTGCACGGCGAAGCTCAGCGCGGCGCGGCCTCTTTACGAGAGCGCGCGCTCCGCCATCGGACGGCGCAACGTGCCGTCCGGTGGCCGATTCATGGATTCATGGATTCATGGCGGATGGACGACATTCATGATTTCGCATTTTAGAGCGCAGCTCTTAGGTGCCCATTTCCGGCTTGAGCGGCGTCGCCGTCGCCATGGCCGTCGGCGTAACCGCGCGGTCTATTATGGGACACGTGACGTCACTGGTGACGTAACTGATGACGTCATCAGTGACAATGACGTCATCAGTGATGATGACGATGACGTCATCGTGATATTGTCATCGTCAGGTGACCCTCGTGAGGCGACAGCGACGCCGCCCGGAGGGAAAAGTAGCAGACAGGATGAGGAGGTGAGGAGGGAGGAGGGGTATGCCCTCCCCTCAGTACCCTTCCCTCCTCCTCCTCAAGAGCTGGAGCTCTAATTCGGCGTTACAGGGAGTTGTAAACGGCTTTCATGCTTTTTTTATATTAAATTTACTTGTGTTTTTATTGTATACCCTCAGAGAATAGCTTCCTTTCTAAGAACGGAGGTTAAAAGCTGGCAGGTTAACGGTTCTGTCGATTACGAACAAAAAACAAAACAAAACGCCTACACGTCTTTTTTTTCATACGACATGGACACACGCATTTGCTTTAGGAAGGGCTTCGTGCTTATAACGAAGTAACGTCTCTTGGTGAACAGAACAGCGCACACAAAGACAAGGACAGAGAAAAGGAACATGCAGGACACACAAGCGCTGACTCGCAACTGAATTTATACACAAAAGAAAGAAGAAGAAACCGTTCTGAAAGACACGCAGGGCGAGGAAAAAGAAGAAGACACAGAGGCGATCGGACGTGTCTCATCGAGCTCTTTTCACTCTATCTTTTCGGTTTTTCTGGCGCTTCTTTTGGCGTCAAAAGTTTCTACGAAGGATTGGAAGCTTCAAGGATCTCGCTGATAATCGATTCGTCGAAATCGGGTGAGAGAACTGTCATTCATAGACCAATAATTACGACTACCAGTGATGGCGGCAGGCCATTCCAGCGGCCGCCAGTACTAGGCCTAACCGGAGGAGGCGAAGCATCGTCCACGGGGCCGGTACCTGACGACATCATGACCTCGAGTCAAGTCAACGGATCAGTCGCGGCTTCCGTGAGCGGCGGCCCATCGCGCATTACAGCGGAAACTTCGAGAATGGAGATAGAAGCCGGGAATCTGCTAGGCAAAGCCAGCGGTGAAGAAACCCGAAGAATACGGGAATCGTCGGTGTCAAAGAAGCGTAAAGGGGAAGACTTGACAAAGGAAGACGCCATTATCGAGGCAAACGAAGAGGACATGGAAAGAAGCGGCTGCAATGACGAATACGGCAGCAGCAACGAGGAGTGGCAAATTCCTAACTATCACAAGCAAAAGTTTCAGCGCGGAAGCCGGCCCAGCCGGCGCCAGCAACGACAGGACGGACCAAGGTACACTGTCATTATCAAGCCTACCGCGGCTGTGAATATCACCAATACGGACTCGTGGCTCCTGTGGAGCACTTTTCGAAAAATCCTAAGTTCGCCGTGCGAAAACGATCAGATCGGATACGCTGTCAGCAACGGGAACAACTCCATCGCAGTTACCGTGCGAACGGAACAACACGCTCAGGACCTCATGGCGCTCAAGGAGCTACCCACTGAGGATCCCAACAAGAAGATCGAAGTGACGGTCTACAGATCCACAACCGGCAGCCAACCGAGAGGAGTGATACACGGCGTTTCACCCGGCGACGCGGCACGCGGCATTGTCGAGAACGCCATAGCGGACTACCACGACATCATCCACGCCAGACCCATAGGCAAGAACGGAACGTACTTAATCACATTTGAAGGTCAAGGTATCCCAAGGAGCCTCCGACTTTTCGGAAGGTACCATAACGTGTTTCCCTACAAGCCTACAGCAGTCGTCTGCCTACAGTGCCATGGACTGGGACACAAGGCCACGGTCTGCACTCGCAAACAACGCTGCAAAACTTGCGGTGAAGTCCACCCCAACAACCAACCCTGCCAGGGCAAGTACTGCCCCAACTGCAAGAAAACTGGCCACACGGTTTTCGAAATCGAAGCGTGTCAAGCCAGGAACCGAGCGGACGACAAACTCCAGAAGAGAGCGGCGGACGGTAGACGCAACCATGGCGGCGGCCCGGTGTCCACCGCTGCAAAAAAAGGCGGGGCCTCCAGCCGGGCTTCATATAACCCGGACGACTTCCCCTCCCTCACACCGCAGGAGCAGCAACAGGCCGAACAGCGAAAGCCAAAACCGACTTACAGACAAGCACTAGATTCGAAGGCAATGAACATGGACTCTGTCTCCCATTTAGGCACGCCCAGCGGCTGCAGCAGCAGACTGGCGACGGAACTAGCCCAACTTAGGGAGAGTAGCAGCAGAATACTGCAGAAGATTCAACAATTGGAGATGGAGTACGAAAATCAACTCCGTCAGGAACAAGAGACCCGTCGAGCGCAAGCCAAGGCCACGGCCGAAGCTGACCGAAAACGTAAACGAGAAGCCGAGCAGCGACTCCGAATTGAGCAACAGAAGACCGACGAAGCACGTCGCCGGAGCCAACGCTGCCCCGTAACTTACGAACAAGTCCTGGAACAAAAGAAGAAAGAAGCCGAAGTCGCAGCCACCAAGGCAAAATCAACAAACAGTGAAGCCGCTGTGGCCGCACCACAACAAGATCGACAACAATACCCGCCGCGGAACGTGTCGCCGACGCAACCTAACCCGCGAGACTCAGGCAGCCTTCCCGGCACGACCCCAAGCGGCGGTGATCTCCTACAACTCGTAGAGAACAGAATACAACAGTGGCAACAACAGCTCCAGCAGCAACTTCAGCAACAGCAACAAGTCATGATGCAGCAGATGCAGCAACAACTACAGATTATGTTTACCCAGCATGGGATAGGGACGGCGGCCCCGGCCCAATAAACCAAATATGAGCCAACACCAAAGACGTTACAAGAACGAGAAGACGTTTACCGCCCTTCAATGGAACTGCCGGGGGCTGCGCGGCAAAAAGTCCGAACTCAAGCTACGATTACACGAACGAAAGATTCCTGTAGACGCTATTATGCTTCAGGAAACCCACGAGGCCGATATCAAATTGACGGGCTACATCAAGTACGACCAACCGAGTGTGACGCTGACCGTTAAAGGCAAGACCAGAGTGCAACCGCAAGTCGCTATTTTGGTTCGCAAAGACCTACCCCAACAGCAAGTGGACACGCGGGAATGGTGCACCGACTCGCAAGAGGTAGTGGCCGTCCTGGTGGAGAGCGAGTGCGACGGCCCGATCCTGGTGGTGTCAGTGTACTACCGGCCTAGGACTTCGACGGCAAGGAAAACGAGAGCGGAGATCGACCACGGCTGGGTGGAAAAGCTGGTACGAGAGTACGGTAAGAAAAGAAAGCACGCGATTCTCGTCGGAGGAGACTTTAATGCCGAACACGAAGAATGGGGCTACGCGAAATCGTCAGCACGAGGTGCCGAGCTGCTGCGCAGGGCCACCGATATGGGACTCGTCCTGATCAATGAACCGGGCACCAAGACGCGGACCGCGCCCAGTATCAACCAACAAGACACCACGCCTGATCTAACTTGGGCCGACCCTCATACTGCAAGGAACATCGAATGGAGAGTTTTCGAGGACGCGTGGGGCAGCGACCACCACCCTATTGAGACGTGTATCGTCGGCAGGGCAAAGCGACACAAGAAGCATAGGACGGCAAAGACTACAGTGTGGGACGACTTTCGCACCATTCTAGAAGGATCCACGGGCACCAAATTAGATGACCTGACAAAACTGATTAGGGACGCGGCCAAGGCCGCAACAGTCGAAACCCTAATCGAAAAAGAAGCGCCCATTCCGGATACCAGATTACTATCCCTATGGCGCAAAAGAACCAACCACCTGAGACGCTACCGTCGGACCCGCAAACGACGGGATATTCGCAAGGCCAACAGGTACGCGAAGGAGGCGCAGCGACACGCCAGCAGGCTGTGCAGGGACGACTGGATCAAGTCTTGCGAAGAGTTCAACGAACGGACGTCACTCAGACGCATGTGGGCTGTCTGTAACGCGATGCTGGGCAAGAGCAAAGGCGGCAACACAGCACCAAACATGGCCCTCGCGCAAGGCAAGGAAATCACACAGATACTGGACGAGATCGGAGATGTCTTCTTCCCGCAGCCAGCCACGAGCCCGGACCCCAAAATTTATGAACCCGAAGAATCGAAAGCCGAAGAGTACGAAGCAGATTTTACTATGTGGGAAATGGAGGCAGCCATCGACAGGGGCAACGAGCGGAGTGCGGCGGGCCCTGACGGGATTACCAACTCCATGCTCAAAAACCTCCCGGAGGTGGTCAAACATAACTTGCTGAAATCGATCAACAACGCGTGGCACGAGGGAAACATACCGGAAAAGTGGAAACTGTCCTGGGTGTGCCCCATACCCAAACCAGGGAAGAAGCCGGACTGCGCGAGCAACGTGCGCCCAATTTCGCTTACATCTGTTCTCAGCAAACTGATGGAGCGTATGGTGCTCGCGCGCATCGATTGGATAATTGAGCATAAAAGAGAAGTGTTGCATCCCGCCCAGACGGGGTTCCGCAAGAACCTTGGCACGCAGGACAGCTTAGTCCTCATTCGTGAGTACTTAGTGAACCGGCCAACGCATTGCCACCCACAACTCCTGGTAGCAGTGGACATTAAAAAAGCTTTCGACACCCTACCTCACGCGACGGTTATTGACACGGCCCGAAAACTGGGCGTGCGGGGCAGACCCCTGAACTTCATCAAGGCCTTCCTGAGCGGACGAAAGTACCTGGTCAAGACCGGCAAGCACTGTAGCAGCGAACAGAAGACGAATGAAATAGGCGTGCCACAAGGAGCAGTGCTTTCACCGGTGCTCTTCAACCTGGCGATGGCGCCGCTCCTATGGCGGCTCGCCGTCATTCCGGACTTGGCATTCACAGTCTACGCGGACGACATCACGGCGTGGACTATGGGAAGTGACAACGCGCCCCCTCCCGAGACAACGATCCAAAGGGCCCTTGACGTGGTGAGCGACTTCCTGAAGGAGGTCGGTCTACACCCGTCACCTGAAAAGACAAGATACTTAGCCTTTGGCAAAGGCTGGGAAAAGATCGACGCGGACCTGCGCTTTGACGGTCAGAAGATCGACAAAGTGGCCGAGCACTCCATTCTAGGGGTGAACGTCCACTCGGGCGGCAACCCAAGCGCCTGGATCGAACGTATGCGAAGCACGTGGAAGAAAGGACTTTCGATCGTCCGACGCTTAGCGACACGGGCCGGGGGCCTGGGAGAAAGATTAGCGAAGACCGTGGTCCAAGCCGCCCTTATATCCAAGATCTCGTACGGCCTCCGTTTCTACAAATTCAACACCGCTCAGCGGGCCAAACTGGAAACATTGATTAACGACGCACGACGCTGCATCTCGGGCTTGCCGAAGTGCACACGCCTGGACCTACTGCACGAGGCAGTCCCGATGCTCTCCCTTGAAGAGATCGAGCGGAATCAGGAGCGAACCTACGGTGCCAAACTGGCGCACACCCGACAGGGCAGGGCCCTATCAGAACTCATGCCTCCGTGGAGCTCTCTGTGCGCGCAGACCGCTCAATCACTAATACCGGACCCCATCCCACCATGGCAGAAGACGATGGTCACCCCGGCCTGTCCAATCCCGAGAAGGATGAATTCAACGACTAACGCCGGTAGAAGACGGAAGTTTGCCCGGCGGCACGAAGAGAAGGGAGGCGACGGCGACGACGAACTTCGAGTATACGTCGATGCCGCGTTCAAGGATGGAGTGGCGACCACAGCGGCGTGGCATTATGAACACGTGACGAAACGCAAGGAACTGCAACACTGTGGATCCGCGCAGGAAGCCGAAGTAAATGCCGTACTCGAAGCCATCAAGGACACGGCAGTGTCATCAAGCGATGTATTTCACAAATTGCGCGTTTTCACGGACTCCCAGGCAACCGTGAGGGCACTTAGAACGCAGGTCAAGGCACACGCCGCAGTCGGAGAGATTTTCCGGCTAGCGCATGAACTGGAGCGACGCGACCCGAACCCACTCTCCATAAGCGTAGAGTGGATTCCTGGTCACGCGGGCATAGACGGTAACGAGAAGGCACACCGGGCGGCGATCGAAGAGCTTAATCGTATCGACCTTCGACGCCAGGACCCGGTTGCGGCCCCCTCTGTGCTACCGCCATCGTCCGCTTTCAACTTATACGACCCCGAGGGCACCGTCCTCAACATTAAACTGGCGATGAAAAAAGAAGTAAAGATGAAGCTAAATGCCAAAGGCGAGCTCCCTGAAGCGAGCATTCCTTTGGGTTTCTTTCGACGGCATCAGACGGTCAAGCTGCGAAGACTCAGGGCCCACGCCGCCATCACGCCGGCCCGCACCCAGCGATGGGAGCGGGCGGCCCGCGAGAGGAAGAAGAGAGTTGACGGCGCTTCGATTGCAATAGACCACGACTACAGCTTGTTATCAAGAAAGCTGCGGCGAGAAGAGGAAGCCTGCTCAAAGGGCTGCATCTACTGCACAAATCGCGACGTAGAGTGCGACGAGCATCACCTCGTATGGGAGTGCCCAAACTTCCACGAGGAGAGAACGAAAGCCCTGGACGCGTTAGACCAACAACTCCGCCCCACCTCCTTCGAAGCCTGGTGTCGACCTGAGGGAGAAAGGGACAAGCGCGTCGCGGTCCTGTCCGGCCTGCTCAGTTACCTGAGTGAGACCGGGCTGGACATGCACATATAAGGGGGTCGTTCCCCCACGGCGGGACCACAGCTGTACCGGAGTTATGTAAATCGCCAATGTCCCGCCTAACCAACCATCCCTAAACTTGTCAATAAGTTGACTCCTCTATCCACCAGTGTCAATAAACGTCTTTTCACTCACTCACTCACGCAGGGCACGCAGTGCTTATGACACGCGACACAACACCATCTAACTGCAATGTCTTTGCCCCATAGTCCTTTCCAAAAACAAGGTTTCAGTGTTTAGTAGTGTCACTGATGGGTGACTGACGCAGCAGTCCCCCAGGCTGTTGACGCAATGTGCTTCTAAGATTTCGCGAGTTGTCTTGTCTCGATAGTGTCCAATTATTGTTGTGCCTTTTAGAATCGGAGCACACGAGCAGGAATTGCAGTGAACGGGGAGGTGACCACCCACCGTAGATTTTAGCGAACGATCATGCTCGAGAAGGCGATCGTTTAGGCACCGTCCGGTTTGGCCCACATAGCTTTTACCACACGTTAATGGGATTTTGTACACCACGCCAATTGAACATGGCACATAAGGGTGGCTGTGGCGTTTCTGGCACTTGCCTTTGTTGAGGTTATCTGCTATCGAGCGAACCTTTGAACAGATTTGCGCCATTCTTTTTGGAGCCGAAAACACCACAGGCACATCGTACCTTTGGGCTGCTCTTTTTAAATTATGAGAGGTTTTGTGCATGTATGGTACAACAACCTTTCGTTTCTGTGGATCTCGAGGTTTCTTTCTCCGAATCCCTTTAGTCTTGCGTACTAAGACCGCCACCACCTCGTTTAAGACCTGTGATGGAAAGCCCGACTTTTGGAGTCTCTCAACTTGAGCATTAAAACTTTCACGAACAGTGTGAAAGCAGGACTTCGTAAGTGCAGCCCCAAGTATGGTAACCGCAATCCCCCTTTTAACAACTTTCGAATGTGCGGATGTGTAGTGAAGAATGCCCTTTTTTGACCTAGGAGAGAAACTCCAGCAGATATGGTTTGTATGAAGAGATAACGAAAGGTCCAGGAACTGTAACTTTCCGTCCGAAGGCTTTTCAACAGTGAATTTAAGACCAAAGCCGCACCTGGAAAATACGCTCATAACCTTATCAACGTAATCACCTTCAACAGACTTGGGATACACTAGCAAAAAATTGTCAACGTATCGGAACACCTTTGACACTTCTGATGTGCTAAGGGCACCTTCAATAGCTCTATCAACACTTGCTAGAAAAATATCACTAAGAACGGGGGCCACGCATGATCCTATGCACACACCTGACCGCTGCGTAAAGGTACCGTCTCTTCAAGGACGAGGATGAGTCCAGGATAATTTGTCCCAAGCCCAGTCTTCACAGGCCCACTGGTTATAGGTGAACTCGTCTGGTAGGCCAACTTGTTACAGGACATATCGTACGAGGAATTCTCGTCATGCCGGAATACTCGTCACACGGTGCCCTTGTATTGGGACTTGATGTTTTTATATGCAACGAGTAAATTTTTACAGCAAAAAAAAAAAATCAATTTACTTTTTTTCGTAATAGGATTAGTCAGTTTCTGAAACAGTGAGTTACCATTAACAATTTGAGTTGCAAGCGAGATAATTATACATACCCAGAAATATGCCTTTGCTTGAAATAAAAAAATAAAATAAGTTAATCTCCGCGTGATCATGCATGAATTAATATACTGGGAAACAGAAACCTCAGGTTAAGCTTGCAGGTTGGGCAAAGAACTCTTGTTGCTAGAGGCGTGTCTGTTCGATCTCCTCGCGAGAAAAGCGTCTTGTTAGTTGCTCGCCCACGGTCCTTTCATATTCACAGCAGGCGACGGCAGTGCGTCTGACTCTTTATGGAAATAGGTGATTGCCATATTAAAATTTTTAAGAACTTGCATGGCAAAATCCCGAGGATCTTAGGTATGAATATTCATAGGCTAGTCAATTATTGAACAATATATAAAGAGAGAGAGAGAGAGATACCGGGTGTTCCATTTTAATTCGAACAGATTTATTAGAGAACGTTCGTAAAAGATGCACACTAGTACGGTTTGTGCAGGGGGTTATACGGCCAGGGGGACATTATGTGGGTAGCTAATCTTCGCAATGAGTCAGCTAATTAATTAAAATTTGTTAAATACCTTTTACTTAGCGAAAATTGACATATGGTTTTAATTAGAAGCTTACTGAGCGTCATCAAAACCACTAGATCAACTCTTTTAGAACGACTTGAAAACTTGGGGGCGCTCGTGCCGCAGACGCTAAGCTAGCTGTGGGCACATCGCGGATGGTAAGGTTACCATCGCGTTCCGCCACTGCTAGCTTTGCGCCCCCAATGCTCCGCAATAGTAAGTGCTTCGCTGGCGCTGGCCATGGGCGCCGATGCGGCGGACGTCGCCATCTTTACTAGTGTGGCTAGGGATGTCGCGAACCGGTGGAGGTTCGACTTCGACCAGCTTCGACTTTTTCGAAATTCTTGTGAAAACTTTGACAAAGGTTCGACTCAGGTTCGACGGCTATGCGCATGCTCGGCGGGCTGGCCAGTTGGGTTCGGATTGGATGGTGAGGAATAAGGGATGAATTAACGGAAGCCCTGATTGGGGGTTATATTAGTTAATACAAAACAAAAGTTATTAACTTCCTCCGTGACTAGAATTAGTTTCTGTTAATTGCAACTATTCATAAAATTAAAATAACCCATTGCGTAAAACAAGTTCTCCAAACCTAGACATGCTTGTATCAAGGTCTGGCCATATTGTCCACAAAGTTCAACCAGTCGAATCTGGTCAAAAATCGAAGGTTCGTCGAACCAGTGGAACCCTGGAAGTTCGACTTAGAAATCAGGTTCGACAAGAGTTCGCGACATCCCTAATTGGGGCGAACAGGACAACTCTTTTGGGGCGAACCCGGGCAGGAGATCGAACTAGAGGGGGCGCTTTATTGAGCTCGTCGACCCCGCAGCTTGGTGTTTACTAACAGAACATAACAAAGAAAGGGAACCACGGTCTGGGCACGAGCGCTTCGCTCTGACCAGTGCTTTAGCAGCACGAGGAGCGGCCTTTGAATCGTCATCTTCGATTTCTCGGATCAAAAACAAACACAAATATACGGTTTGTTGTCCCCACAGCTGAAGCGTACCGCTAGAGGCGTAACTAGGGAGTTTTAGTAGATCGTTCCGATACCTCCGATAGCCCTGATAACGATACTATGCATGCACAAGGGAGGCGGCGGCGAAGTATCGGGATATCGTTATCGGAGTCATGGGAACGATCTACTAAAACTCTCTACTGTTCGATCTCCTTCCCCCTTGAAGCGCGAGCTCATAGCGTTGGCGGCAGCTGCCCTTAGTTAATGTACGAGAGCTTGTGCCGCCCAGATCTGCAGCAGAGCAAGGAGCTCGAGCTTGTAGCCTTTCCTGCGGTACATTATAAGGTGAAGTAGAGTATAACTGAGGTAGGCAAGCTCATCTACATATTATCTTATGGAAAACAGGATCCATAATTCATCAGGGAATGAAGTGCATGGATAGAGGCTGCAGATTCACAACTTTTTTTTTACCAAACATTACAACTGGGCAGCTGCTAATTAGGGCCGGATTAAGGTACGGGCTAAGGGGGCAGCAAACCTGGGCCGTAGGCTGTCAGGGGGACTGTGCTCGCCCCTGGAAATTTGAAAATCTTAGTTGTTTTTTCTTTTATTTAAGATAGCTGAGACTAAGAGCAGAAAAAAAAAAACACTCAGAAGGGCCCCTGGCGCAATGACTTTCTCCTTCCCTTTTTTTCAACAGGGAAGCAAGGATGCAGTACAAATGCCATATCTAGAAAAGCTTGCGTTTGTGAGCTTATTGTACAAGAGTGTGTCAGAGCAACAAAATGTAACGGCCCCTCGTTAAATGGGTAAATTTGTCAACGCTGGCGGTTCCGTTGATGTCTTTTTTAATTGAACCTCGAGGGAGGGACGGTCAAGAAGTTATCTTTTGTACTGGGACCCCGTTGGCGTGTTTTGCGGGCAGAAGTGGGCCGGGAAATAAGGAAGTGTTGCCAAAGGCTAATCGAGCAATACAGATGGTTCACACACGTTGTGTTAACCCTTGTAGTGAAACTCCATATGGAGTTTATTCCAGAACGGCATGTTTAGAACAAGGAAAAAGGTACCCGTAAATCTCCCGGACACCGTCTTCATAACCACCAACGAACAGGCGTTTCAAAGAGCCGGCTGTTGAGACGCCCCTCAACCGTTTTAAATGGGTACTGACTACAAGCAAGTGCTCTACGGTGTCTGGCCTGCCAGTGCGACTTAACACTCTTCTTTCCACCAAATTATGAGAATACTTCGATGGTTTCACCAACATATATGAAGAATGGCCTCCTATTTTTTAACTTTGAGTCGTACATCCAAATGGCCGTTGATTGCGGCATTTAAAGGGAACAAGATTACTACTAAATGAGATCAAAACATTTTCCCCATTCAAAAAGACAAGAACTCAAAAGTATCTGCTCGATTTTTATGATAAATTTGTTTTATGTCAATATGCTTGGACGGCAGTTGTCGGGGTAATAAAATTGAACGCAGTTTCTCTTATGGTTTAAATGCGGGTCTGTTGTTTGTGAAACGGGTGTTCAGATATTAGAAGAGCGTTTAGGAAGTAGCTTGATTCCATAAAGACTGCATCATCCAACGCAATGTCTTTCTTGCCTATGTTGCTGCCTTCACTGTTAAGATCAGTAATTATTTAATTAAAGGGTTAGTTAGACCCTAGAACACTTCCAATCATTGAAAACAATTGCAAGGATAGGTGCTCTAGATTTTCGAGTCAGTTGTCAAGTTGCGAGGCATGGCATGCATGTAGGGGAAGCGAAATTTTGTTTTCTTATAATGGGGGTTTTGTACTTATCCTTTTGGTTGCTGCATAACTCAATTCATGAGTGAGTAATAGTGGCACTAGACATGTTAGCGAAAGGGTCACCCGTGCTACAAGTTGAGATCATGATAAATTTTTATAAGCTGGCCAGGGAATGTACTCAGTATGTCTAGCTGTAATCAACATTTTCAACGGAAGTTATTTGGTTTTCTTTGGGAAGCTGTTAGATGTGAACGAAGAAACTTAATATTTTCCGCAATATTTAGTTGATTTCAATTTTTCACCTTAAAATTACTATGTTGTAAAGTGCTAGAGCGGTTGATGACTTGCGAAGTAGTTTCTAACCAACAATCGTGTCCGCCTTATTGCCGGCAAGGAAAGCTTGAATTCTATTGAACCTACGAATCTAGAAAAGGCTCGACAATAATCATAAGATAAAACATATCTCGACTTACAAGGTGGTAGAATATACATACTTAATCGTCATCGTTACCTGCACCACCACCACCATCATCATCTTCATCAACATGGTCATTATTATCTTCGGTAGGGTCCTTATAAAAGCCTTAACACAGGGCCCCCAAATGCCTTAATCCGACATTGATGCAGGTGCTATATTTTTGTTTTCTTCGAGTATGGTGAGGAGCAGAAAACTAAGCAGACAATCATTTCTATTCCAGCCGTCCTAAACGACCATAGTGAAGAAGACAATTATTTATATTTGTGGAGCAACCCCAAATATCGCTGGCCCTGGGAACCGGCCCGCTCGTCACAATCCCGCTCGTCACCGGAAAGCTTGTCACAGGACTACTGGCCCCACCGGTCTTCTGGATCTAAGTCATTTCGTCATAGAAACTCTCGTCCCGGGGCGCCGTTCGTCACCGGAACACTGGTCGCTAAGTCATTCGTGTTTTGATGACAATCAGTAACTTCTCCCGAGGCCACAAGTATTGTGGCCGTTAGTGACACTAATACACATCTTGAGGACCCAGTAATCCACTCTCCTGAAGAACAAGTACGACGGAGCATGAAACACACACACGCACACACGGCACGTGGCTTTCGAGAGGCGTCTATTGGCTCACTCTTTTACGATACCGAAGTCCCTCCACGCGTTGTATAACAATATCCAGGTCCTAATAAGAGTACTCCGTGTGACAAATATTCAGGCATGACAAGAAGTGCTCGTACGAGATGCCCTGTGTTGGCCTACCGGACGAGTTCACCTGTGTCCAGTTAGGGCTGGGACGACAGGGCTTCTGCTGAGTTCCCCTCGACCCGCTGCCCATAGATCCTCTCTGCTCGAAAACTTGTCCGTCAGTCCTGACGATCAGCTCCACTGCGCTGCGTGCCTGGCGTGGCACGCTTCAAACAAAGGCTTATGTAAAACAAAATGTAAATGAAATAACTCCATGAGCCGTAAATTCAGCACTTTACCGCACTTTTCCAATATTGAGCATTCTCGAAAGAGATAAGCTTAATCTTGGACTGACTGTACACGTGCAAATTCTGGAGAGTCCTCAAAGATATACGGCGTAAAAATGCTGGCGCTGCAAGCGACGCTGAGACAAAGCCTGTGCAGTAGTGTTTTTAGGGTGCGCATGCGAGTGAGAGAAATTGGTACGCAGAATTTTATCTGAGGGTCGATTTCATAAAAAAACGAACCGTTTAGGCGTGTTTGTCAAACCATGTAGAACTAAACAATGCAGGTACCACCGACCTTAATGTTTCCCGAGTGTTTCCACAGGAAAGGGGAACACCTTGATATTTCCCGTCCTGGTGTGCCCTTTTGGCGACGAGTCTGCTGCTTCATTGGCCTTGGAACCACTCAGTCCTGGATGGGGAATGGAACTATATACTGAAGTGATATGTCGTGGCCTGCCTGCCTTGCAGCCGTTATTTCAATCAGAACTTTGTAAATATATCTGCCGTTGTCGCCTTTAGATCTCACTGATTGTATGGAGCCACTTCAGGGTCACTGCAGACGGTCCACTTCTTTATCGTACCTGCTTGGCGAATAAATTTCAATGATGACTATATATCGTGTAGCTCAACTGACGTGGATGATGATCGACGTGATAATCGAAGGGAACAAGTTATGTCTGAAGATGGTAGAACAATGCGAAAGAAGATTTTCGGTTGTCGGTATATCCGTCCGTGTATATACTTGGGTGAAACTTTAGTACTGATTGTATAGGGGGAAGAGAGTCAGTTGTGCCGCCACCATACAGGTCACTGAGCTTTTCTTCTTCATTTATCGTCGTCTATACTTTTGGGCGACGCCAACGTTGGCGGTAGGGGAGACCCCCCCCCCCCCCCCCCCCCCCCTAGGTGATACTAAAGTTTTCCACTGCGATCATAATCTGATTCTTTGACATGCAAAGTACAATTTTTTTTAAATTCTGATGCGTGTCGATCTTAGTGGTTCCTCTGGGTAACTTTGATATTCTAGAGGCACAACACCGCGTATCTATATGTAGAGTCACGTATACAGGGTTCCGGTCACATGCAGCGGAGCGTCGATATACAGCGCCAGAATAGCGTCTGGGTACCGAATGGCGTTATTAGGGAGTTTTCGTAGACCGCGCTGCCCCCTCCGCTAAGCCCTCCGCAACGAAAAAGTCGCTACTGCGCCTGCGCGCCGATAGCCTTGACTGTGGAGTTCCCGCTATCGTAGCGGGTTGCGGAGGGCCTTGCGGGACTGCTAAAACGATCTACGAAAAGTCCCTATTAGCTCTATTTAACGACGTCTTCGAGACTCGTGTTCCGCAACGTCCACGCTCGCACACGACTGAGCGCGACGCCGACACACGCACACACCGGAGGGAGGAGGGGCGGGGAGAGCAGCCGTGGCGCACTCCCGTCTACCACGGAGTATACTCTCGTCGAACTGTGCATGTGTTTGCAGCTTGGGGCAGGTCGGGATCCCACTAACGACGACGTACCATGAAGGCCTCGTCTTCTAGGATGTATTGTCCCAAGACGAGTGACGCCGAAGACGAGACCGCACGTCGGGAACAGCCCGCGTCCCCGTGGTCTCCGCAAGCGGGAGCCTTGGTCGGGGGCCCGCTCCGAGCAGCCCCCTGGCTAATCAGAGCGGTGTCGACACGGCCGCGCATCTATCGGGCCTGGATCGCCTGTCAGCGCCAGCAAGGCGCCCATAAATTGCGGCCAGGACCGCGTGCTCGCCCAGAGCCCCGACTCCGGCCGGCGGCGACGCTGATAAGCGCCGGCACACGCGACGACGCCACGTCGGGTATACACCCGGAGGCTGACGTCACTGGAGCGGGCCCCGACGGGACGCGGTGGTACTGCCGCGCGCGCGGGAAGTCATCTTTAAATGACCGCCATTGTAGCCTGGGAAAAAGCGGCCTGCCCGCGCGCGCGGGGTGGGGGAAGGTTTCGGACGCCGCGTGGCTCGGGCCACGTGCTTCGTGAAAGCCGAGCCGACGCGGGGTTTCGGGGTGGGCGGACGGCCGGCTCTTTTCTAGACGTCTAAATTACAGCGCCGCCGCGGTTCCGAACCGCGGGTCGGGCTGTTCGGAGGGAGACGTCGTTGGCCCCCTCTGCGAACCACGGCCGCCCGACGATGATCCGCGCGCGCTAATCCTCATCGGGCCATCGCGGCGCTCGCTGCGGACGGACGCCCGCTCCACATCCGCGTCTTTTTTTCGCTCCCGGGATGAAAAGGAAAATTGAATGCTGCGCCGAGTGCGCGACTGTAGGGCGCTGCGAGAGGGTCACGCGCGCCGCGTTGGCTGAACGGAGGTTCTTCAAAAGCGCGGGGGGCGCTCGACCCGAATTAGACGGGGTGATTGACTGCCTCCCTTTGGCTGTTTTAAGAGTGGTCGAGGAGAACCCGTAGGTGCGGTGCGGAAACGCGCTCGCACGAGTCGCCGGCAACGAGCGAGCGTTTGAGTTCGCGGGAAGTAGACACTCATACTTAAACAAACCCCGAGACAATGGAAAAGGAAGGGACAAGCATAACAAAGTCTCAAAACGCAGCTGCGTATTGAGGCTTCGTCGAGTTTGTCCCTTCCCCTTGCCTCGTCTCGGTTTTTTACGATGTATTAACGTTTACCAGCTAGCCTGCGCAATAACCCTTATTACTGTGACTAGACGCTGTTTTCGTTTCGTGGATTATGAGAATCCGCAACGTTCGGATCACTTCGGTACCAAAGTTTGATAGCCACGAAGACCTCCTAAAAATGAAGGAAGTTGCGGTGATGGCGAAGAAGCCTCGCACACGTGGTTTTTTTGACCCAATCACACAACGCGTGACAACATTGTCGTTACTATATTACGTAGTGAGTAGAAATTTATTGAACGTCATCTACAATTATATCCTTTTCGGTGAATCGGCTTTCACCGCATTTTTTTTTATCGAAACCCAATCCGAATCGATGCCTACCGAGAGTTGGCCAACGCGCCTGAAGCTTGTCTCCGCAAGACTCAGAAGTCTGACACGTATCACCGACTCATCACGACCAGGCCTCGGATACATCTCGTCATAGACCGTTTGAGCGCGACGAGACAGTCGTTTACTGTTGCACGCAAGATTTCGCTAGGAAGCCTCCCTGCAACGACTACTAAGAACGCTGGAAACCTCGCACACGGTACTCTAATTCAAAGTAAAACACAAACATAGCAAACGATAACTGCGTACGCACACTGTTGACAAAGAAACGTACCAGACACGTCACGCGAGCCACAAAAGCGCGCAAAACAGAAGCACGCCAGTGAACAATTGCACGTCAGTGATAGAGCCGAAGTCCCCAAAGACGCACCGAGACGGACATGACGCGCGGACGGGAGCAGACGAAACGCGCAAACACGCAACCCGAAACCAGGGAAAATCAAATCAGAGCCAGGCAAGGCGAGCAATCGCGGCCGACGGGACACCGCAGCGCGGGCAGCCCAAAGCCTAAAAGCGGAGCCAGGCAGGCGGTCGTCCATCGTTGCATCGCCCCGGCTGGGCTCCCCCCGCGCTCGTCAACGGAAGCGTCCGTGATGGGCGCCGAAGCCTCGGGCCCGGGGTCGGAGCCCCTCGGCGAAGGAAGAGGCGCGCCGCAGTGCTTCCTAACTGGATTAGGGCTTCCCTCCGGGACCCTAACGAGACCGTGGGGACATCATTAATAGCCGGGCCCGCGGGCATAAAGCGATTGGGCCACCGCAGCCGGGGCCCGAGACCCCCCGTCGTCCGTCCGCCGACTGCGCCCCGCTGGGTTGTCGCTGTCGCCCCGGTGGGAAGAACGGTGCGCGGGCCCGTTGCTCGGCCCGCCCGAGGTCTTCGGGAGCGGGATGTGCAGGCCGGCTCAAGAACGTCCCCAGACAACGACTCCGTAGGAAGTCCGGGGTAACGGGCCACGATTTGAATCCGAGGGCCGATGCCCTTTCAATCACGCACTCTCTTTACAGAAAATTTTATTTTTTAATGGCCCGTTTTTAGTGTTTTGTGTTTCGGCCGCCAGACGCTTTGATAAACTTTCGAGGAGATCAGCGTAAGCTTACGGGCGTCTCGCGTGATTGGCAGTCATCGAAGCACCGCGCTGCGACGGGAGCGTTACCACGTTGAGTTATGCAGACTATAGATTCGGGTATACTCGATTCGGACACGAAATGACGAGAGTTATCCGCCACACATCGCGCCACGAAGGACGGAAAACATCGCTGAGCAGGAATTATCCCAAGCTGTCCTCCCCACGACAACCACGTTAAACGAAGTCAACCGCGCACAACGAATCCCAAGTTTTTCAAAAGCTCTTCTGACCAGGTCGGTTCCTTCCTGCCCAGCTTCCCCGGCGGCAGTTCGGTCCGAACCACGGACTGAGAGTGCTCCGGGGGTTCCCCCCGCCGACCCGTCTCCGTCGAGGAGCGGGCCCACCCGCTGGGCCGGCGAGAACCGCCACTCATTCGAGACGTCGACCGGATCGACGTTCACGTGGAGAACTCATTGTGCCCGAGTCAATGGGCCCCGGAAAAAGAGGGGCGATGTGTACCGGTAGAGTCAAGATGCCCCGCGTGGAATCTGACATCCCTGACGTCCCAGACCTTCGTAAAGGTTGTACAAATCTGCATATTAGGATGTGAAACCGCCGGTGAATCCACGTTCAACAGAGTTCAACGTCGCTGTATAGAGGCGGTTGTATAGCCCTAAACGTTGAGCACGGAACCCTAGGATATCGACGCACGGAATAGCTAGTCTTTCATTTTATTTTTTTATAGCGCACTGCAGAAACCAGTTGAATGATAGAGGCAGGCACGGAAGAAAGGGAAAATGCAGCAAATTTCGAACAAATCAATAGGACTTGAAAGTAAACATCTTCGACGGAAATCTGTCTGGTTTGGGGAAACAAACCGATAAAAAAGGAAACTCAAACCAAAAGCTCACAAACAAACGGTTTTCAACGTTTCGAGGTCGACTTGACTCTTTCTTCAGGGCTGACTAAAAATCGAATGGGACAGCGAGAGCTTCGACCTCTTCTTCCTCTTCTACGGAGTTGATGTTTCGTGAACGTGACGCAGGCCATGGACGTAAATATAGATAGTAAGGCCCCGAGGGATCCGTTAATGTTCCCCGGTGTTTTTGAATCGATAAAATATTTATTTGCTCGCTTCATCCGATACCTGTTACGACGGCAGTTTAGGCTGCGCACACAAGGAGTCAGATCTGTCGTTGGTATTTCGCTCTTTTACCGCCACCCTGGACATCACCCGAAGAGGCTGAGTTTTCCGGGGCCCTGGGATTTGATAAACACGGTGAACCAAAACGTGTTTAAGACGGGGGGGATCGGTGGCCGGAGAGAAAGAAGAAGAGGCCGTTTGGAACGGCTGCGAAAAAATGAGCTCTGGTGGAAACACCGCATCGGCCTCTGGCCGAGGTAATATTGAATCGTCGAATGTCAACTCAAGTGAGTACAGGATCACGCTTCCTCGTCTGCCAACCGGTAACCTCGTTCTGAATTCTGTATTTCTTCACGCCGACATGACCGCTAGGCCTTACACGGCACCGGACTTCCGTGATGCTCTGAAAGAAGTTATAGACCTAAAAGACATAAAAGCTACCGGACAATTCCAGATGGGCCATGTATGGATGGTCACCTGCGTCAACGCTCTCGCCAAAGAAAAGCTTTGCCGCCGTGGCGAACTGCTCGTTAAAGGCAAGAAATGCCTGGTGATCGACCCAAACACACGGGACCTCAAGATGAAGCTCCTGTGGCTTCCGGACCATCTCGAAGACGGGCGCGTCGTCGAAGCTATGACGCCTTTCGGCACAGTACGTAGCGTTCATCGAGAGAAGTGGCGCTGCCCAGGAATGGAGCACATGGACACCCTGAACAGGGAGGTAAACATCACCCTGCACGAAGGAACGTCGACAGAAAAGATTCCTCACCTACTTCAGGTGTACGGCATGCAGACGCTCGTCATCGTACCAGGAAGACCTCCTTTGTGCCTCAGGTGCAACAGGGTCGGACACATTCGACGGCAGTGCAGATCACCGCGCTGCTACAAATGCGGTATCTACGGACACATCGCGGATGCTTGCGTCACATCTTACGCAAGCAAGCTTCGTGGCAAAATGTCCCGTGAGACGGAAGAGCAGTCGGAACTCCTGATGGACGCCTCCGAGGTCGTCGACGCTTCGGGTCACGCCCCGCCGGCCGAAACGTTCGCCAAGTACATCGAACAAGAGCCTCCAAGCAAAGTTCCCAGTACCAGTGAACGCAAAGACGACCCTGGTGGCCTCCCTGAGCCACCTCCACCGCCAGACGAAGACGACGCTTCGTCTATGACATCAGACTCAACGATAGTCGAGGAAGATGCTACAAGGCGAGAGCAGGACACCGCTGAGATCGGTGCAAAGCCCGAAGTCACCGAACCGCCCGTTGAGGCACCTCAGCCAGCTCAAGTGCCAGACGTTGCTGTCATGGGTGAACCGACCAACAGTCCGTCTGCTGATGGGCTCCCTCCAACGCGAGCCATGAAAGAACGCAAGCAGGCTGGAACCCGACTCAAGCCATACGCCAAACCGCCGGCAAACCTCAAGGTGACCGAGGACAGCCTAAGCGGTGACTTGAGTACGCCCTAAACTTCCCAATGTCTGCCGCCCTTCCTTTACATTTCACGACCTTAAATGTAAGAGGTCTGAGCTCTAAAAGGAAACAGTATCAGCTGCTGCGCCTTTTTAAAGAGGAGAAAGTTGACGTCGCAGCGGTACAGGAGACGAAGCTATCTTCAGATGAGAGTATTGCTGAAGCGTTAGAACCCTTTATGAAGGATTATGAAATTTGCGTTAGTCAAGCTTCAGGTCTCTCCGCTGGGTGTTTTCTCTTCTTTCGTAAAGAGCTTGATTTGTCATCAGTTTCCGTTTTGACTGACCTCGAAGGGCGTCTTATTTCTTGTGACCTTAGCTTTAGACAGATAAATTGGCGCTTCATTTGTCTTTACGCTCCCAATAGCCCGAAGGAAAGAACATCATTCTTTGAAATTTTACCATCGCTTTTTGAGACTAATAGAGCGTTAGTTACAATGGGAGACTTTAATTGTGTTTGTAGTGCAGACGATCGATCGGTATCGCAGACTAGGTATGATAGAAGTGCAACGGCTCTTCAGAGCATGCTTCAAGAGCATAACCTCGTTGATGTGGCTTATAGAAAAGGTGAACCAATACGTTACACTCATTTCCAAGGAATCTCTCACGCTCGGTTAGACAGAATTTATGTCTCGGGCTTTATAATTGACTCAATGAGCGACTACCACGTTAAACCGGTGTTCTTTTCTGATCATTGCTTGGTATCAACTTATTTTGGTCCGCAGAGACACCGATGTGTTTGTCAACAGTGGGACTTCTGAAAGTTAAACCTGAAACTTCTAAGCGATGATTCTTTCTCAAAAAAGATTCCCATAGTTTTGTCGGACATACAAAAAAACGTTGGCATGCATATATTTGCTAAATGGGATTTCTTTAAACAGGAGGTGAAAAACCACGCAATCGAGCGTTCCACGATCTTATCCTACATCAACAAACAGGAACAACGTGAACTCTTTAAGAATTTAACGACTCTATACGAACTAGAATGCCTTAACCCAGGTGTATATAGTGACGATGTCAATGTGGTTCGAGCTCAACTACAAAAATATGAAACAGAAAGGTATCGAGGGGCCATAATTCGCTCTCGAAAGAAACGTTTCCTCCTTGGTGAACAACCTACAAAGAGGTCTCTGGACGACGAAAGGCGATATGCTCTGTCAAAAGAAATCGTAGAGATAAATAGCAATGGGTCAATGCACACCGACACAGCGGACATTGTGAAATCATTCCACCAATTTTACACAAATATTTTTGGAAAATTAATACCTACAAAAGAGAAGGCTGAAGTTGAACAGCTGTTATCGCATATGCCGATACTAGACGAGACAGACCGGAAGTTAATCGACGGTCCTATAACCTTGGTTGAAATCAAAGCCGCCATCAAATCCCTCCCTAATGGTAAAACGCCTGGGCCTGATGGACTAAGTGGAGGATTTTATAAAAAATACGTAGACATTATTTCTCCTGTTCTACTCGCCGTATTTCAGGAAGCCTATGTCCAGCGAGCGCTTCCGCCTTCCTTTTACCGTGGACACACGGTACTAATACCAAAAACGAAAAACTTGGAAATGTTGAAAAACATGGAAAATTATAGACCTATTTCCCTCTGCAACGTTGACTATAAAATTTATGCAAAAGTGCTCAATGAAAGGCTACAAAGTGTAATCGAAAAGCTAGTAGGTGAACACCAAACCTGCGGGATACGTGGCAGAGCTATTCAAACGAATGCACATGTTGCCCGTTCAGTACTGGAGTGTGCGTCTGACAACAGTGACCAGGTTGCATTTGTACAGATAGATCTCACAAAGGCTTTTGACCGCGTGAGTCACTCATTTTTATTTGCGTTGCTTAAGCATGTCAACGTGGGGGCGACACTCTTAGATGGAATCCAGCTATGCTATTTCAATTGTTCTACAAGGCTCATCGTAAATGGTATGCTATCTGACGAGATTAAAATACAATCTTCCGTAAGGCAGGGCTGCCCGCTATCCCCGCTTCTTTTCGCCCTGTACTTAGAGCCGTTGTGCCTTAGCGTCCTTAGGAGCGACGATGTTCAAGGATACTCGCTGGCCAATGTTAAGGTTAAAGTCCTCGCCTACGCAGACGATGTTGCATTTTTCTGTTCGGACAAGAGAAGCGTTGAGAAGGCACTTGATCTCACAGCGCATTATTGCGCGGTAACAGGAGCCTCAGTAAACCCATCGAAATGCAACGGTTACTGGTATGGTTCCTGGGCCACGAAACCCCGTTTTTTTGCTGGGATAGCGTGGAACAGGAGTCCCCTTACCTATCTCGGAGTACCGCTCGCACAAATTCGTAGTAGCGTAACCTACTGGTCTTCCCTGGCAACCACATTGAAAAGAAAAACAGACGCGTGGAAAGGAAGAGACATTTCAATTTTCGCTAGAGCCAGCGTTTGTAATATATTTCTGGCTTCAAAACTTATGTACGTGCTCCAGGTACTTCATTGCTCTCGAACCAACATCCAAAAAATTCATCGAATATTTGCTACGTTTATATGGTGTTCAACTTGGGAACCCATAAAAAGGGATAACCTTTTCCTTCCCCTTGAATATGGCGGTTTAGGATTGTGCCATGTATTTGTCCGTCAGTTGGTCTCCCGATTTTTTTTCTTTAAGAATGCCAATCACGATTTCCTCAGAGTAATGCTCCAACGACGTCTTGCTGAGAGTTTAAATTATCTGGTTGTTTCAAGTGGTGAAATTTACCAAGGTAGGCCTTGGGGCTTTCTAAAGGAGGTGGTAGACACATTTAGCTTTCTCAAAGCGAGGTTTTCACTGGAATATCTGTTCAGTGTGTCCAGAAAGGAATTGTCAAGAAGCATTACCGAAAGCCTGTTTTCTCTTCCACTTTATCGTACCCGCTTCACGCTGGAACCCATCAGTGACGTATTTAAAAGAGTAAAGAAAATGGGAGTGCCTCCGTCAACCAAGACGTTTTTCTTTAAACTCCATACGTCCACTTTGCCCGTAAAAACTTATCTCCAAAAAAGGGGAATATTTGTTCCCTGGACAGTTAATTGTAGATTATGTAATAAGCCAGAGACGATAGAGCACTGTTTTATATACTGCAATGACGCGTTTTTATTTTGGGACGTGCTACACGCACGCTAAAAAAAGACTTAGTCCTCAACGATTACAGCCTTCGCTTCCTACCGTTTTCAGAAAACGAGACCGTCCCGTATGACATGTTCGCGCTTCTGGGATTACATAGTCTCTGGAAGTGTCGTATGATAGATAGGCATGCGGAGAAACCACGCACGACGAAATCGCTTTTTTTACAACAAGTGGCGCAAGTCAGAAGTATCTATGCCTCAAAACTAAGCCAACCTGACTGGTTCCCCATGTTTGATGCATGCCTTGGGCTTCCGGATTTTTGATAAAAATGTACCTTGCGCGTGAGTGACTTTCGCTCAAATGTCTCAACTACCAGTTTTTTGTAATTTTCTCTAAGGTATTTCTAATGGCCACATGTTCAAGATGCCAAATGAGAAAAAAGGAAACGTGTGATAGTTGTTTGTAAATAGGTTGCTTTTAGCGCATGTTTGACTGTACATACAGGTATGACTGATCGTGTGATGTGGTATTTGTAAAAAAAGTAATAAAGATATAAAAAAAAAAAAAAAAAAAAAAAAAAAAAAAAAAAAGGGGATCGGTGGCCGAGTGGTCTAGCGCACACCAGCTCGGAGCACGTGGAGCGAAAGCTCGCGCTGCAGAACCCAGGGATCCTGGGTTCGAGCCCCGCCCCTGCCCGTTTCGATCTGGATGAGCATCGTACCGGCGTGCGGTCGTGTATCACTACTGCGTGATGCACGTTAAAGACCCCAGGCTAGCGGCTGTACCGCACTGGCTAAATTTCTCATCTACAGCTGGGAGACTCGTCGCCCCTGTGAGGCAGACCAAGTTCTAGGCTGTATAAACACACACACAACCCAATTTTTGTTTTGTTTAAGACGTAGAGCTAAGAAAGCAGTTAAAATCTAGAGAGGGATTGAGACTAAAACAGATTATATTAGTTTAAACATAACTTAATGTAACGCTAATGATGCTATTTGGCTAAGTGGCTCAAATCACCATCCGATCCGAAGGAAACGGCTGCCAGTGGTAAGCGTCCATTCATATGTCGAAAGCTTTAAATTGAAACGGTACGTAGCGCATCGTAGCTCCACCAAGCACGTGGAGCCAAAGCTCGTGTCGCAGAGCCGAAGGACCCTACGGTAAATCTTCACCCCTGCACATTTTGACCTCGGTTAGAACCGTACCGGTTAAAGACACTAAAGAGGCTGTGCTTCAGAGTATGGACACTTCAGCCACCTTGGTGCTTAAAACCATCGTTGCCAGCTAACTCAAGCTTTATCTGTAATCGTAGAAGAGGGTTTTCCGTCCTTATGAAATGCTAAGACAGTCCACGACGCTACAAAACCATATCGGCCGAACTTCCTTACGTCGTATATATAAAGCGCAGAAAGTCGCATTTTTAGTGGTTAGGCGATGTGTGAGACCGGAGTTGCTCAGACGCCCTCCTGGAAAACGACTTCCAGCGAACAAAGAGCCGAGTTTCGGTTTCCTCCGTCGTAGCGCGGTCAGTCGCGGACACTGCGGACCTGAACTACAGTACCTGGAATTCGCCTCCGACTGGTGTGTTTAAAGCCCTGTGACTCCCACGCGTAAACAGTATTCCCAAAGTGGCACGAAATGACGTCACAGAAGCCAGAGTGTCAAGCTGTCGGATGTAGCGATCCTGATGCTTGACCATAAGGGTCGCTTTTGGCATCAGCGTGAAACTTCTATGAAGTCATCAGGCAGAACTTGAGAAATCACTTTTTTTTTTTTGGACGCGAACAACACATTTTGGCGCAGCACGTCGTAGAGCCTTCATGAATTAACCTATCTGTGCTCGGGATGCCGTAAGTACACTTTAGTAAAACTCGTTTTTCGGCTAGTTGCAGTGATGTGATCAGCCCGAGTAGCGTGTAGCACGTTTTAGAGCAGTCGAAAGTCCGTTATGGAGAAGAAAAAAAAGTAGTTTTGGAGCACGAGCACACACTTCAAACTTTATTCGTACCGCCGCGAATATGATATGTCAAGATTCGTGTGATAGCCTATTCAACTTAAAGCATTCCTACTTTGCCTTCGCAGTTCTGTGCAACCTTTTATTAGGATCACCTGCACGGCAGGTTTGGTTCCCTCAAACACTGACTGAAACATTGATGTTTTATTCAAGTTCTAAAGGTTGTAATAAAACTAAAAGCCTTAATTCAAATTAAAAAAAAAGTTTTGTGACTGAATAATTAACACTAATGATATTTTGTAAGTAGAACTTAATAATTACAAAGATCGTAAGGTGATCGAAAAGTAGGCCTTCTGAACACAATCCAGCCAAAGTCGTTAAGGTTATTCTCAAGCTTCCTTCCACTGCTTCACTAAATTTAGTTTTAATTTATCCTATCGACTGTACGATGAACGAATGCGCTGGGGCGAAGCAAATATGCAAAATCGCGATGCGTACTTCAAGGTTGTCGCTTCACTGCAGTACAAAAGAGCGCAGTAAAAAGCGCACTCAACAAAAATAACTTGCCAGTCAAAGCAGACTACGAACGTAAACGATATTGTAAATATTCCGAGAACTCTCAATGTTTGACACTGACAGAGAGATCAAATGGTATAGTACGTTATTTGCGGCTATAACTGAAATCTATGAAATTCGCGCAAGCTTACCATAACGATCTGGGCGTGTAGCGAAGCATTATATTTTCAGTATTAATAATAAAGTGAGATCAAGTTTGGTGCACTGTTAGCGCAATTTCCTCACATTTGGGCTAAATGTAGCAGGATGTAGCAGGGTAAACCCTTTGGTGCAGTGTGGCGCAAACGGTGCAGCAATCAGATCACTGTAGCTGGTCCGTGGTGATCAGTAAGCTTGCATACGCAAACACAGAAAAGGAGTGCACAAGGACAAGCATTGGTCCTTGTCAATTTTGTTTTGTGTTTATCTTCTGCGCTCGCGCATACTAGTTTGCTAAGTACAATTTATTCTTCCTGACTTCATCAAACGGTAAACAAATTGAGGCGAAAGCAAACCACTTTGAAAACGATGGAATTTAAAGAATAGGACCTAGGAGTGGTAGATAGAACACAACACACGGACATTGGTAAAGCCCAATGCTAATCTTGGTGCTGGACTTCCTCGAAGTCTGTCGAAATCGAAAACAACACACACACATAACGAGATACAAACCTAATCAAAAAGTCATATTAGCCGGGGACTTTAACCTACCGACAATTGATTGGCACACTTTACACCCCGCTACGACGGACGTAAAGAACTGCAACTTGTTACTTGAATTGATGCTAAACTTTAATCTCATTCAGCTTGTTAAAGAGGGTACAAGAGTCACTCAAAGCACGGATAACGTACTAGACCTTATATTTGTTGGAAATTTCCCAGAGGACACTACTGTGAGTGTTTGCGATGGTATTTCTGACCATAAGCTTGTTTTACTTACCTCAAATTTTTGTCCTGTCAAAAAGAATCACACGAGTAAATGTGTCTTTAACTTTTCCGCTGCCGATGATGAAGCTGTTATAGATTCACTTGACCTTTGCTTCGGTGACTTTGAGGCGGGAGGTGACGTATCGACTTTGTGGAATACCTTTAAAAACATTACTGCATCATGTCTTGATAAATTCGTACCAAAATTTCAGAAAAAGAAACAGCACAACTCCTGGATAACAAGGGACATAATACATTTGAAAAGAGCTATATCCCGAAAACGCAAATTAGCTCGTAAAGATAATAGTGTCATATCTTCCCTTTCAATAACACTGAAGCAAAAAATACGGAGCGCTCGAGATTATTTTTTTGGAACGACACTTGTAAACTTCATGAAAAACGCGCCGCAAAAGTTTTGGGGATATTTATCTGGCAACAATAGGACTGTCGACCAACTTCACATTGATGGTTGTGGGGTTACTGACCCTTACCGAATTGTCAATGAGCTTAACAGCACATTTCATAGTGTTTTTGGTCGTCGGGGCACGACCGAAAATACAATCGAACATTTTTCTCTTTCATCTAATGTAATGCAAGACATAAATTTAAACGTAAATGGATTCGTCTTCTCCTTTTAAGACTTGATGTAAAAAAGTCGTCTGGCCCTGACGGTATTCCCAACGCCTTTTTGAAGCGTTATATGGACATGATTTCGCAGTATTTGTATGTTTTGTTCAATGCATCCTTGGATCAGGGATGCCTGCCTCCTGATTGGCTGTGTGGGAAGGTTGTGCCGGTGCACAAGGACGGGAGCAAACTGCTGGCTGCGAACTACAGGCCGATATCATTAATCAGCAGTTGCTGCAAACTGCTCGAACACATAATTTCCAGCCACATAACTTCGTTTTTAGAATCCAACAATATATTAGCCAGCTTTCAGCATGGGTTCAGAAAAAAGCTATGAACCACGACTCAGCTCGTATCAGTTGTACATGACTTCGCCAATGCTATCAACAAAGGGAAACAAATTGATGCGATATTTTTGGACCTATCAAAAGCTTTTGATAGGGTACCGCACTATCTACTACTAAAAAAACTGCAGCCTGTAGGAATTTCTCCCCGCTTTGTGAACTGGATTTCTGCGTATCTGACGAACAGAACGCAGTTTGTAGAAATTAAAGGTTGTCAATCGCAAAATCTTGATGTCCTGTCAGGTGTTCCCCAAGGGTCTGTCTTGGGACCCCTTTTTTTCTTGATATATGTCAATGACATAGCTGACGACCTTGACTCGGGTGTGACTGTGAAAATGTTTGCAGACGATTGTGTGATTTATACTACTGTCATTAACACCTCGGACCAATTATTGCTTAACGAAAACTTGTGTAAAATTGCTGACTGGTGTGAGAGGTGGCAGATGGTTATAAACTACTTGAAAACATGCGCTCTTACAATAACACACAAGAAATCTCTCGAATACACGTATCATGTCCGCGATAAACTCATTGAATCAGTGAATGACGTAAAATACTTAGGTCTAACTATTAACACGAAACTTAGCTGGGACACCCACACAGACAATACTTGCGCCAAGGCCTACAAAAAACTGTGTTTTTTAAGAAGGAAATCGGGAGCGTGCAATTGGACTGTAAAACTTTCAGCCTATAAAGCCCTAGTTCGCCCAGTTATAGAATATGCGTCAATCGTGTGGGACCCATATTTAAGGAAAGATATAGAAAAAGTGGAGAGGATTCAGCGACTAAGTGCACGATTTATTTTTTTTTTATTTTAGGCGCCTCTCCTCGGTTTCTGAAATGTTGAATAGGTGTGGGCTAGAATCTCTCGAAGCCAGGCGGAAATTTGCAAGATTAAGTTTTTTTTATAAAATTTATCATAACGAAACTGGCTTAAGTAATGACTTGTATATTCAGCCACCTCCTCAGCGCTCAGCAAGGCTAAACCACTCAAAAAATGTTAGACAATATGCTCCTAGAAATAATCAATTTAAGTACTCATTTTTTGCACGAACCATTGAAGACTGGAACTCACTGCCGTCAGACTGCGTGAACGCTTCAACATCCAATAGTTTTGATTCCTTTCTTATAAACATGTTGTAACCCTCTCCTGCTAGGATGGTGGAAAACCATCCGCAGTATTTCCTAAATAAAAAATAAATAAAAAAGAGGCTGCAAAAATCAGACGCGTACTCCAGTCTGCGTTGAGTGTGGTTTCGTTGTTCTGACTTGGTTTGCTTTTGTCTCGAATTGTTTGCGATCCGATAAAGTCACAAGAAGAAAAGTGTATTTACCATCGCACCACGTGTGCACATGGGTCGCTATCGTTTCGCCAAAACACGTTTCGTGGGCAACGTTTTGCGGACACACGTTTCATGGGCACACGTCTCGTGGAAACTCGTTTTGTAGACATCCGTGAGACAAATGAGACTGGATTTTGCGGTCGGCCACTTAGGGTGACGCTCTGACATCGGGTTCTTCGTCGTCTATATCGAGGAACGCATACCAAAGTCTGCCGAGCACTAACGAGATGAACGGAGCTGGCGAAGCCCGCGTCAGAATCGCTACGGCGTGTTCCCTGAACCTGGTCTGGCAGTGCAGCGAGGAACGTCTCAAGCCGGGCGTCTGGACTGCGGGGGGTTCGGGTGGTGTCGGCCGGAGACCTCTCGCCCCCGCCCTTCGAACGCACGTCTGGCAAGACTAACAACACCGGCGCCGACACAGGGCCGCCGCCGCGGGACGCCGCCTCGTCGGGTCCAGAAGGCGATCCTTCCAAAGGGGCCGGACACCGGTCCGCGGGAATGCGGACAAAAGAAGGACCCGGACAAAAGAAACCGCGGCGCGCTCAAAGCGAGAAACCTTGTCCGCTTTGGGCCCCCTTCGCGTCGCCCCCTCTTGTGCGCTACCAAAGTGTCACATTAGCGCGCGTACAATGGCTGCTCGCCAACCAAGGAGCGTGCGTTGCCTTAGGCGCGTCGTCGCTGCCGAGATGGCCAGGCCAGGCAATACCTACCACCTACGATACAAGGCCTGCCTCCTTCGCACCCAAACGTCGTCACAAGTGGACCCACGCAGCACCGCCTACCTCCCGTCGGCATCGTCGTCGACAGCGCGTCTTGCAACGTTTCACAACGTGCGCGACGCGTTCGCACGCAGCGAGACCACGACGGACGCGTCTGCCTCTTCGCGGCGGCTCTCTCTATATGCTTCAGCGTGTGTGCCGTTTGGAGCAGGTCGGGGAGTCCACTAACAATGACGCAATACGCAGGCCTTCTATGGGGGCGAACGTGTACGAGCCCCGCCACCGCGCAGCCAGAATTTGTTTTTAGCGCTGTCGGCTCGATTTCTTTGTGATGCCCGGAGAATGGAACACGATAGATTTGTCCCGTGTCACCACTTGGGAAAAGATGTCCGCGTGTTTTCTTCGCCGCAGAACGTACGAATATTGCGACTCGGTTCGTGACTTCGGATGAGGCAACGCTACCAAGCGCCAGAAGCGAAAGATGAGAAATTCGCAAGTCTTTCCGAGTTATACACGCATTAATAAGAGCGACTTTATTTTACGTCGCAGCGATAAAGCAGTTTGCGGGGAAAAACAAATAAAAGCTGAAAAATCAAGTTGACAGGGCCCCTGCTCCGCAGAAATTAATCGATTAAAAATCAAGGAGGGCGACGCTACGCTACACTGCGCAGAATCTCTCTGTACCGACAAAAAGCTGAACAGAACTATGATGATACGACACTATGCAAGTCTAAGTACTTAAAAATGTAAAAAAAACATATTCAGGTAATTATTTTTAATCAGAAAATAACGCATCTTGTTTTGATGTAGACTCCAGTCTATTGCGCTTGTAGCAAAATCTCACAATTTCTGTATGTTTAAGTTCTATCACTTCATGATCATAATTTGTTTTACACATATAGATACGATGTTTTGTGCGAACGCGACAAGCGCGTTATTTCTTATTTCGTGTTCATAGCTTGAGCTTAAACGATATCCACACATGTTGTTGATGTATATATTATACGTTTCTGAGAAAATGGGATAGCGGGTCGCTAAAACAGAAGGTTGCGCAGTCTAGCGATGAAAAGAATTAGAAAAAAAAAAACCGACAAAACTGTTCACAGTTGGAAGTATATCACATTAATTATAAGTTTTTATTGATTTGTGTAGTTTAATTAGAAATCATCAAGCCCGTCAAAAACCTGCGGCTTGTATGACGTGACCCAGCATCCGCGAGAAATATAGTTAATCTAACGCCGCACTTCCGCTGATGAAATAAAACAGAGAGAACAACATATACACACATGGTATGTTCTAGCTAAAATAAAGAACACGCAAAAACTTCTCCACTATTACGAAAATATCGGAAATACTATGTTATAACAATATTCTATTAACGAGGGTATTACACAATAAAATAATAATGTTTTGTGTGTGTTCATACCAACAGAAGTTAGTCAGTCTTGATGGGCGTCTTGTGTCTTAGTTATACACGAGAAATTTAGCCAGTGCAGTACAACAGCTAGCCTGGGGGTCTTTAACGTGCACCACGCAGTAGTCATACACGACCGCACGCCGGTACGATGCTCATCCAGATCAAAACGGGCAGGGGAGGGAATTTAAACCTTGATCCTTGGTTTTCACAAAGTGCTATTTTTACGAAAGCTCGTAAAATTATATCTGTCTGTGGAGAGCTATCATAACAACTAATAAAGGTCCACTTAGTAAAAGACACTTCCTGGGGTTAGTTTTAATAAGCGAGCCAAACTTTTTAACAGGACAGACATACTGCAACCATCACCAAAACGAGAATTTCAAGCATGAGGATAATAGGTAATCAAACTTTTTACGTAATGGAAAGTTCGTACAAAACAACCTATACACACCAGGGTGTCAAAACGAACCTGAACCTAAAACCGGAGCTTTAGTAGGTCGTTTTGAAAACTCCGATAATGGTACCCGACACTCCGCCGTCACCTTTGTGTATGCATCGTATCGTTATCGGGTATCTTTATCGGAAATATCAAAAGTGCAAAACTTTTTTTTTTTTCAACAATCCGGAACAAATTTGTAACCGAAATCAAACATATGATATTGAGCCCTAACTGGAAAGAAACCGTAATCTCATGCGGCGGTTACCTGTGTGCGTGTGTCCGTGTGTGCGCGCGCGTGCATGCGTGCGTGTGTGTGTGTGTTTCTTAATTTCTGCAGCTAAACAATTAAGTATGTCAACGTCGTTTGCAACCCGCTCTCTAAGTATAATGTTAATAAGTAAGGAAGTATTCACAAGGAACCATGGGGCAATATTAATAAAGACGTTTTCATCACTATCACAAGTAAGCATTACGATTTATTGTGAATAGACATGAAAGGAATACGTCAATTTCGGAACTTAATGTCCAGACCGGTTTTCCTTCAGAGAAATGAAGCATATTAGTCAATTCAATTTTCTTTTTAATCTCGTAAATAATAAGGGCAACTTGGAATATCGAAGCTACTTTCACTTTAACCCACCCACACTCGAAGAAATCTGGATCGTCTGCTTTTCCGCAAAGCACCTGGGAGAGCCAACCGCTGCAGCTGCGGAGAGCGCTCCAGCGAACAAAATGTTTTTTTTTCTTTTTTTTTTCTTTTTTACTTATTGAAAAATTGACAGGATTTTGATATTTCGGGTATATTAAATACACGCTGCTGTACATTCTGTAATGTGTTTTCTGCGTTATTATAAATGAGTCTTCTTACGTTGTTTCTTCGTGCAGAAAGTCTCGTTTATGGGAGAGTGTGGTGTTGTTCACCGATTTTAGGTTTATTTATTTTGGTGGTACATTTTCAAGGGCGTTTTTCCTAACTTGGGTGCCCATTGGCTGTAGGTAGTATGCACAAATTAAAAAAAAATAATAAAATTATTGAAATAAGACATAAAACATGCATTTTGTTACCACTCCAAATACAATTAGTGCGCAGGGAAGCTGACGATATGAACCACCGACTGGACCAGAAGAAGAAAAGTCTACACTGGTAAAAAACGAAATAGGGTCAGAAAACACCTCACATTCAACTTGTGTTTTCTCTACAATTGTAAGCGTTCTCCTCCTTCTACTCCAGCCTCGGGTTAATATCACGATGGTGCCAGAGAACCTTCGGAGTTCTTCGTAGTTTAATTATGTAGTCTGTGAGCTAATTTCGATGACAGGACCGTCACAGCGTAAACATGGGGATCGGCCGCGCCGTGAAATCCTTTATTTTATAGGCGGACTTGGCGAGGGGACGACAGGACTTCGGTATTTCACCACCAACAAGAGGTTCAGAGAAGTACAAAAAACGGCAATACACGAAAACAACAATACACAAAAAACTGTAAATGAAAAACAAAATCGTGTTTAAATTTTAACGTAAGTAAAGACTGAAGGCGAACCGTATGTGCAGTAAAGACCTAGAATAAATGGTAAAAATAAAGCGTGATACGGAGACACATTCAAACAATGTGTTCAAAAAGCACCGAGACAGTCTCTTTCTGCCTGGGAAATGAGAAAATTAAAACTGAGGGGAGACGAAACCAGAAGGGCAATGGTGGAAAGCCTAACAAGCAAGTCAGACTGGAACCCCGAAGTTAAACAGAAAACGTAAGACAAGAACATTCCACATAAAAATAAAAAAATAATATTATAAAACAGCCTACACAAAACTCAAGTAAGACGAATTAGAAAAAAAAAAAAAAAGCTTTGGAGTTGAAGAAAATTTATACGGCAAGGGAGACATGTCCCCCTCCCCCGTTTTGCACCTTCGACTTCAAAGCTGCTCCGACTCTTCTTCCTCCAGCCTCGAGTAGTTTCATGTCGTGATTAGCTTCCACGAGCTCACTCGCGCACTTCTAGTTGTTTTTTGTTTTTTTCAATAAAAAAAAAAAACTTTTGTTGCTCTAGGAGTCGACATAATTTGTCGTTTTTACGCGCGAAACACCAAACTTTAGAAACCTGAGAAAAAAAAAATAAACACGAACCCTAATGCAAAACCAAAATTAGAAGCGCTCGCAAAATTCTTGAGGCTGCAATTTTAACATTTAAATCATAGTATTAATGTAAAGTGGTGAAGAAAACGTACACAAGTGAAATTCTGCAGAAAGTGTAGAAGGTGAAAATTTCGGCAAAATAAGAACACTCAAAAAAAAAAAAAAAAAAAGCTCATTGTCCGCACCTTTTTACGTCGCAGGAGACCACGCAGAACAACAGAGCCGAAAGCGAGCAAGGCCGAGAATGTAGCGTGGCAACACCGGGCAGCTGAGGACAATTATAAAGACCGGAAGGGCGGTCGCCTCAAAAAAACAGGACCTGAGCCGGCCACTTCCACCTGGCCATACATTTCGTTTAGTCGCTTTCCTCATGTAGTCTCCCCAAGCAGAACGCATCTAGAAAGACCACAAGACATATCACACCCCCGTCCGCCAACAATGCGAGAAAAGCACTCCAACGCAGTCCATATACGACGAGCGATCATGTACTACGACAAGAGACCGTATAAGCCAGCATATCCCGAGAACTGAATGTGTGGGCCTGGTATCCCACTCTCCCCCCCGCAAGAAAAAGACTCTCTTTGCACCGGCGCCGCAACCAGAAGTTTATAGAATGGACACGGGGTTTGAGAAGGTCGGGGGGGACGACGCGGGGAAAGCGAAGCTCTTAAGAAGGATTTGCCTGGTCGTGAGAAGCGACGCTACAATGGCGAACGCAGCGGCGGTCGTGGCCAAGAGAGTGAGCGCTTTCTCCAAACAAACTCGCCGCCGTCTGAGAGTCGCTTTCGTGCCGCGCACAAGAAGCCGCGTCCAATTCCTCGGTCCGCCGGTTCGCAGGCTCGTACGAGGATCCCCCAAAAAAGAAGAAAAAAAAAAAGCTTTCCTCGGCCACGCTTAATCCGATAATGGAGTGCGGGAGGACGACCGGCGGCAGAAAGGAGTTGCAAAGTGGCGCCGCTCAGGATTGGATCCCGTGCTGGCCGCAGACATTATCCGGATTTCACCGCATTTATCCCGCCAGTGCCGCCAAATGCCCCTCTCCACCCCCACCCTCCTCCCTTCCCAGGGTGTCTGTGTTCCTGTTCAGATTTAACCGAGAACGTTTACCTGGTACTGAGACTCGATTTTGGTGCACGCATCGAACCCACCGCCGACCTACCCGCGGGTGCCAAGGCCGCTGTCGTAGGTGGCGTCTGAAGCGCGTGATAGCAACGCCCCCTAGATGCAAGGCCTCGGCAATGTTCCCGATCCACAGCACAAACGGTAACACTAGATGTGTGGACACCACTTGCTAGTGGCCGCGCTAATAAGATCACTGAAGTATGCTGAAAAATGTTATAAAAATGCAACAGCCACGCTGCTCGTAATCGGACCCTTAGTGGGCGTTATGGGGGAGAGTAAGCGGGTCTTGGTCAGTATCTATGTGGCGTTAGTGAGACAGCATGCAAGATTAACCGCATCGTCGCACGCCATAAGCTTGAATTCAAAATAATTCGCTACAGAAAAAGCGAAGGAGTGCTTGAAAGTTCGCGGCCCGTTAAAATCGGCACACTCTAAATCACATAAATCCCCATCTTAACGATAACAAAGGTATCGTACAAAAGTTTTGAAACAATGACGATATAAAGAATCTCTGAAAAAATATTTCGAATTATCAATTTTATTGCGATCCTCCAACGTCAATTAACTAGCGGGTCGAACGATGTTAAGGTCGAAGTCTCTCAAGGACAAATCCGTCGTACAGTGGACAGTGGGAAGTTGGTAAGTCAGAAGGCGTGGATTTTTCGCTGTAAACGGGAAGTGTAGCACGACGCGTTTCTAGCCTCCGATGCCTACCGCCCATGACGCACCAATGATCACAGTTGCGCAGCGCCGGTCTACGCTGAAAACGGCGGTGGCTAGAGCCGAAATCCAGAATCCGTGGCCACTTCCAGCATCTTTAGGGCGCTAAAATATACCATACGATACAGACGTCCCGCTATCTTCTGCGATAGATGCTGTTTCTCTTTCCTCAACCCTCGTCTTCCTTTCAATCAGCAAGAATACTTCTAACAAAACCGGCAGGTTTTGTTTTCCCTTTATTAATATTTTTTCACAGCTTTGCACACGCCCCCCTTTTTCGAGAGACGAGCCCCGCTCGAAATGAGTGCTGCCGGAAGGTCTGCTTTAAAGCGAACCGGAAGAGGAGGACTTCCCCCGAAACGTCACGTGCCGAGGGGTGCGTCCAACAGCGACGTGCAACGAACACGGGCAGGCAGAGAGCCAGACGCGCGCCTCACAAAGACCCTCCTTCCGGCATCCCGAAAAGATCCGACTTCCTGCAGATCCCCGGAGCTGCTGACGTGACGTCCCCGACGCCCACCCGGGCTCTAGCGAAGACTCCGGTGACCGCTCTCCCCGTCCCCTCTGCTCCAACACGGCGCGTGCGCCGCCAACTCGCTCGCGAGCGCCTACACACACACGCCCGTGTATACACAGGACAAGGCGCAGCATCTCCATCGGCCTTCCGGTAGTCGCTGGATAGTGGCAGCAGCAGCAGCCGCCTCGCCAAAGGCCGCGAGAAAGACGGGAATCGATATAAAAGAAGAAGATGGACAAAAATGATCCGCGCCGCAAACAAGAAGACCTGGCTCCGGTGTGCGAGGCCCGCGTCACCCCGGGCCCCCGTGTTTGCTCGACAGCTCGGGTGAGGAGCGCTCATGAAGCGCCCGAACTCGCCTTTTTCCCGGGGCCTACCCTTCCTTTTCCCTTCTTCCACCTTCCCGCAACAAACAGACGCAGTCGCACGACATTCGGCGGCATACACGGCATGCGCGCGCAGTCTCCAAGACGGGGAGTGCTCCGGGACCGTGCGGAGCGCAGCAAAAGCGGGGGCAAGCGTCGCTGAGTAAACATCAACCCTTTTCTTTTTATTCTCGGGACGACCGCCCCCCTATACACGCTCTTCTGTTTTAGATCGATTCGCTACTTTGTTTTTCTTTGGGCTCACGCAGTCTAAAAGTAACAAGGTAGAGTTTCGATGCAGATATATGTTACGTGAAAACGGTGATCAGTTATGGGTGCGACACGCATTTGGGGAAAGCTCTATGTGCGTTGAAAACTACGAGTCCTCGGAACGAGGAGAAGAATCAGTAAATCAAAAATGGCCACTCAGCAGATTGGTTGTTACGCTTGCAAACGTATTTACATATGTATTGGTGAAAGTTTGATTGCCGCTTTAAACTGTCCTAGCATTTATTGGACGGCAAACCAGCATATGCCCCTACGGTTGTCATTTCTACTAACTAAAAAACAATTTTATGAGCTCAGTAGATGCTTCGTAGAAAACTATTTTGATTGTTCGAGAATACCATTTATTCATTTATTTGATACTGCGGTTCTCAGTTGAAAGCCTTAGCAGGAGTGGAATTTTTCGTATTAATGTATACATAATGAATACACCTACAAAATGCCATCAAAAATATATCTGATGAAGTGGGTTATCAAAAATGGTGAGTGGTGAAAGCGTGGCAATTTAAAAAAAATTTGGGTTGTGTGTGTGTTTATACAGCCTAGAACTTGGTCTGCCTCACAGGGGCGACGAGTCTCCCGGCTGTAGATGAGCAATTTAGCCAGTGCAGTACAACCGCTAGCCTGGGGTCTATAACGTGCATCACGCAGTAGTGATACACGACCGCACGCCGGTACGATGCTCATCCAGATTGAAACGGGCAGGGGTGGGGATTGATGGCAATTTCATTTGACAGTGTATTCCAAACTTGAATTGCCCATTGCCCGGGGGAAAATTATATATTTGAAGACACTATGTTAAAATCTGTATTGCTAAATTTATCTGGTGTTGATTCCTGCCAATCCGGTCGATGAAAAGGTCATATATTGTACGATGCGAATATTAAACTTGCCGAGAGAAAGGAATTTTAATCTATTAAATTTTGCCATAGTTTCCAACGTCTTCGTATTCTGTAAGCAAGTGCGCCCCAGATAACCGTCGAAAAACACGCACGATACCGTTACAGTGTAAATATTCTGCGGGTTGCTCGCAACGGTAGGGTGACACCTTCGACTTTTATGCGAGTCACGGCGAATATTCTGTTATACCAATGTGAAGCAAAATTTCTGGGAAGTATTCTCGAACTCGTCGAGCCCCTTTTCCCAAATACACGGAGATGAATGGCTGCTTGTCCCTCTGATTTCCAGCTGCGCAACCATTGCAGCCACCTCTGAGAAATGCCGCCGCTGGACACGAAGGCGACTTCATCCGTCCGTAGTCCGGCCGGCCCAGTTCGCGTACCCCAGAAGGGAGGCACCGGCATTCTGAGCCCGATGCCACTCTCCTCCCCATCCTCGCAGGCTCGTTTCGCGCACCGACTCCCATCGCGGCAGCCCGCGCCGCGTTAACGCCACGACGGCGCTGGAAAGGCGCCCCAGAAAAACCCCCCGGGATCGGTCCGCGTGGTCGCCCGGGGCAACAGCCCGGACCCCCGCCATTGGCCGAAACCCGGACCTTCGCCGGCTCTGCCGTTGGCTTCCGCACGGCTGACTTCCACCTTGAACCACTCCTCCTCTCTCGCGTCTCGGAAATTAGATTCGCCTCTCTCTTCCCTCTTTCGAACCGCTCTGAAGGGAGCGAACGTTAGCGCCAGCGGCGCCGACAGCAGCGACGCCAGCGACGCTAGCGAGACGCGCGCGCGCGCTCTGCCTGCTCCGAGCCCGGGGTAGGGTCCGAGCCCAGCACGCATTCCTCACGGCGGCAGCGCTGCCTCGGCCGCCGGAGGCCAGAATTAATTGCCAAAATCGGGAGCGTGCCCGCTTTCCCCGCTCGCGCTCTGACGGGACGCGGAGAGGAGGGGGAACGCGAGGGCCTTATCAATTTGGCACCGGGCAAAGCGGGAGAGGCGCCCGCAGTTCGCGGCTTGGCCGCTAATTGCGCCTTCTTTAATAACCGCTGCCGCCGAGAGAGAGTTGAGGATCCGAGGCACGCGTCGGCGCTGCAAGCCGTCCCAGGACCCTGCGGGCCGCGTGATGTTTTCCGGGCGGCCTGGGCGAGGGAGGAGGTGGAAAGGGTAGGCGTCAGTGTGCTTGCCGCGTCGAGGTTTAGCTGGGAAAGTTTTGGGGACCGACGGTACGCAGACGAGAGATCGCTGCCTAGTTTTTTTTTTTATTTATTTTATTTATCCTTTATCGACCGCAAAGCGCGTGTTGTCGAACGAAAAAGGAAAGACGAATAATGAGCCCCGAGAAAGGTTGAAAAATGTGCGCGAACGTGTGACGTTATTTTTAGTGTTGGTGCTGCGAATGTGCGATCAATATTCCGTCAGGCTCTCGGGGTACTACATCCACTATCCTAAAAGAGCCAGCTGTGCGTGGAATCCCGCTATCCGAGAAAGTTGGGCTAGAAAGCGAATTCGCCCACCTATAGATCGCACCAGCAGGCGTATAAGTAGACGAGATTTCAGCGTCTTAATAATATAGAAAGTTTCGACCAAGTGAGCTGTCATCCGTGGCATTTTCTTTCTAAATTAACTCAGACATCCCAGAAAAAAAAATTTGTTTAGATGAAAAATAGAGGTATTTGTTATAAAACGCAACATAGATAGAGATAAACATTACCGCAACCACATTGCTTTAAAAAAGAAAATTTGCATAAGCGATTAGGGCTGTCAGCGAAAGACTAGACTGAAATAATTCCTCCGTGTTAAAAGAACGACGTAGTAAATTGTTCACTAATTTAATAAAAAAACAATTCAGCCATATAGCCAATTGCGTCGCTTCTGAATTACGGTAATTAATCAATAGAAGTATTACGAAAGTAAACACAAGAAGTATAATATTGCCCGCCACTTAGCAGTTAGCATTCAAGGGATCAGAAACAGCAAACTTCGGGTGTTTTCTTTCGCGTAAAGGCGAATGGCGTAATTTCGTAATTCGCGTAATTTATCGAGTAATTTCTTTCCGCTCTAATTGCCTGGCGCCGAATCTTGTGATGACGTCAACAGACCAGGGAACGCTACAGTGGCAGTGGTCACCTGGGCCCAACCACTCGTGACGCGGTACAACTACACTCCCAGAACAGACGTGGATGACATCATAGGCATGTTTAAACAAAACAACAGCGCTACTAAAACAAATGTTACGATGTCTCTTCTTTCTTTTTAACATTTCGCATGCCATTGTCGAGAAAGTGAAAGAAAATAATAAAGAACAAGAATAAATTAATACGGGTGTCGAGGGATGCTATGCAGCTATCCCCCGGTCCACGAACAGGCGCGCCTGACAAGGGTGCTCTTCCGCACGGAGAGTCCGCGTGAGGGGAAGCCCCCTTTCGGAGCGTCCTGTCCGTAGTCGTATTTGGGATGGCAGCGATGGGGACGGGCAGGCTGTATGTACTCCCGTTCCCCGCTATGCTGACAGGGCGAAATAAGCGACGTTCTCATAGGACCAATCAACAACTGCCTTACAACGAGCGAGCCTGCCCTCTGCGCGCGCGTATGAGCAGCGAGCGTGGTTCCGTGGTGCCGGACCGACGTTGGAGTGGTCCAAGGAACACCTATATATCTTCGACCGCCCTGTCCTCTTAGCAACGAACGGACTATGAACGGCGTTTGTTTCCTTCTTGTCCCCACTTCCCAAGTTCCTGGTATATAAAAAAGCAAATGTCCGTGTTTTTTGTTTTTTTTTTTGTTTTTTTTTTATTGACAGGACAGCGCGCTGCGGCTGGCTACTGTGGTACGTTTGCAAATTTAAAGCGTATTTCTTCCATGTAGTCAACGCAAAATAATTCGCGCAATGTAAACCAAAACTAAAAAAAAAAGAGAATCAACACTTTATATTTGGTGTTGTGGCTTGTGACGTATACTAATTTTTTCCCTCAGGCCGTCGTCGACGGAAGGTTTATTTTATAATATAGTTTCGAAGACAGTGGTTCCTGACACTCGCCATGGCACTCGCGCCGTTTCGCCTTTGCGACCACGCGGGGGCGCCACCAGCGAGAGGACAGCGCCGCACTGTTACAGCGACAGCTGTTAGGCATGGTTCACACAGCCCCGCTTTCAAACGTTGGGTTACGTTACAAAAGCTTACATTTGCTTACGCCCCAAGTCACTCGGACATCTGTGCTTCCTATTGTGTGTGGCCGCCAGTTTAGGGAAACAGCCTGGCATGTGACATCTGAGACTCCAATGTTTCGGTGTCTTATACGTAGCGTAAGAAAACGCACGAAAGCGGTGCTCTGTGAACCAGACTTTAGTGGGGGAACTTTCCCGATGAATGGCGCGGTCGACTTAAGCGAAAGCTCCCGGGGCCTCAAACGTGCACGCGTACTCGAGCGCGTGTCAAAAAGCAATAAATCCGTGCAGAAAGTCAGGCGTAAAATTGAGCAGTCCTGCATTAATCCAAAGGTATACAGTCACAGCGTTAGCTGCGAAAGGTCACGGCAAAATCGGTGGGCATCGGCGTCGAGTTCGCGCGCAACCCACGGTGCGAGAACAAAAGCGTTCGCAACAAAAAAACATCCCACCAATTTGTTCCGAACGCTTTTGTTTCGTTTGTTCCGGAGCGCGTGAACGCGTGTCTCGCGGCACGAGCTCTTGGCGTTGACAGCGCTACTACGGCATTTTGTTATCGGCTCTTCCTCTGTATGTTTTCAGAGCCCGAGCAGTGGGCATCGACCATAGCCCCCTCTATACTCGCAAAGCCTGGCAGTTCGACGACGGAGCCATAGAGTGCCCGGTCGAAGATTTGGAGCGCGAGGATCTGGTAGTGCAGAGCATTTCTCGGGGAACCTGGTATTCAGCGCACAGCTTTTGCAGCGGCGAGGACCCGAAACATGGTTTTCAAACCCGACGAGAAAAGAAGCGGTAGCGCGAGGAACGCAAGGAGCACGAGAGGACATTCCATCGCTCGGGACAAGTGTATTTCGGCGTCTCGCCGCAGCGGTGCGCCCGTCACGTGGCTCTCCTCTCATCCGTTGTCTGCCGCTCTGCCTATCCTTTTTCGGCGGCGGCGTCTCGTGGCGATCGGCCAGGCTTTGTCAGTATAGAGGAGGCTATGTTACTACACATTCCGAACGCTTTTGTCTATTTTTTATTCCGGAGCGCATAAAAGTGCTTCTTCTGGCACGAACTCTTGCCATTGACAGTGCTACAACGGCATTTTGTTATCAACCGTTTTTTTTTTTTTTAGAGAGCACGTGCAGTGGGCATTGGGTACTACAAGATCTAAGAGTATAGAGCGGGTTATTAACGCTCTGTGGTAACACCTGTAATAAAGAAAAAGAGAAATCTCACTGGTAACACCTCTGTTTCCCACGCAGTGGACCCAGGTTCGATTCCCGCCGGCGGCGGGCTATTTTTTTTAAAGGATTTGGCAACCGATGACGGACGGCACCTACATCGCCAACTGCAACATCAACAACAATAACAAACGTTATTTACAGTAATAAGAAAAACCCATAACAACTATCACTGTAAAAAAAATTGCATTCGATTGCATTTAGGTTATCGCGCAACGTGTGTAACAGCGACCGCAGCTCGGAGCTCGCACTATCATTGTTACATCGTGTCGTTTGGGCGTCTCCTCCTGAGCACAATTCTGAGGAGTTTCGAACGATTTCATTTTCCGCTTTCGATTCCACTGGCCTGACTGATCCGTGCTGCGTCTATGACGAGCTTTTTCAGCGCGTCGTAGCTGGAAGTCGCGTTCTTCGGACCCACTACGAACTGCCCCCCCTAAGTTCCGCAACATCAACTTTGTTTTAATAAAATCCTATATATACACCATACCTCAGCAGAGTCCCCTCTCCGTCAGCCACTCAAATGCCTCCCGTCCCTACCAGGCCTGACCCGTAATACCGCCTCTGCATACAGACAGTGCAGGTTCGTCTGCTCGAATGATAGTGCTGCTGTCGCTGTGACACGCGTTACGCGATATAGCGTAGGTGCACTCGCCTTGTTTCTATCCTCGGTTTCTTCAAACTGTTGGTTTTTAGACGCTTTTGATTCAGTGAATATAAAATGTAGAAAGTTGACCTTCACAAATTTTGTAGTACTGCACAGTACGAAACTCTGCGAATTCATAGTCACTATGGGTAAAGCACTAGATAATTCTACGCTACCTGATTGATTGCATTCCATAAGCAACTTCCAACTACAATTTCAAAAAGGGTTTAAAAAAACAGTTGAATGGCATAACACAATCATAAAAGCTTTATTTATTTACTTGATCTTTACTGTGACTTGTTTCATTATGTGAGAAATTGGCTCTACTATTAAGTCATGCCAAACGTCTGACAGATTCCGACCTTATTCATTGTTATTTAGTCTCAAATCCTCAAAATCGCCAGGAATCGACGGCGTTCGAGTATACAACCTTCGTAGGAATTACGCGGTTATAAAACAAGTACTTTTTTCTTATTCTAAATGGTCTTATTATGCGTTTCAATATTTCAGAAGAACTTAAAACCGCAGTTGTGAGGCCCTTGTTCAAAGGTGCAGCAGAAATTCAGACTGAAAACTACCGCGCGATTTCTGTGTTACCTATTATTGCACAAATTCTAGAAAATATATGCTTCATGTTATTTCATCATTTATAGATGTCCGTAATGTCATTTCACCCAGTCAATTTGGTTTTGTTCAGGAGAGGGGAACACAGCCATTGCTCGAGGACATTTGCTATTTTCCGGTTTTAAGAGACACCTTGTTAGCTGCGCTATTTTTTTTTTTATTTATCAAAAGCATTTGATACCATTAGTCATTCACTCATACTGAAGAAGTTATATAATATTGGGCTTCGTGGTCCGTTTCAGAGCGCAGCTTTTAGGCGCCCGTCTCCGGCTTGAGCGGCGTCGGCGTCGGCGTAACCGCGCTTTGCGTTATGGGACGTTTCGCATAATGACGTCACACGTGACGTCAGATGTGACCTCACTAGGGTCACGAGTGACGTCACAAAGGTCACGAGTGTCGTCAAGAATGTCACAGGTGAAGGTCACGACCTACACAGTGACCTTCACGAGGCCTTCACGAATGACGTCAGGAGGGAGGACGGAGGGAGGAGGAGGGGAAGGATGAGCGGAGGAGAAGAAAGAGAGGAAGAGCGATGAGGAGGAGAGGAGAGAATACCCTCCTCTCCGTACCCTGCCCTCCTCCTCCTCAAGAACTGCGCTCTAATTCGGCATTACAGGGATCTGTAAACGTCTTTCATCTTATCTCCCTTCTTTCAAACTACCTTACAAAACGCTCACAACTTGTAATTGTAGCAAAGTCGCGAAGTACATGAACAATACTGAGAGCAGGCGAACCTCCGAGCTCAATTATATCTCCGCTTCTGTTTAATTTGTTTCTTAATAATATTCTTACATTTATTTGTGGGGCCAGACTGTACCAATACTGCAGATGACACGACCATTGTCACGCGTCATTAATTACGAAGATGCTGCAAGTCCAATGCGATGCGCTGCGGCCAGAGTCATGGATTGGATTCAACAAACCCTTATAGATATCAATGAAAATAAGACCAAACTAAATTGTTTCCACATTCCCCTTAAATACGTGCGACTGGATCTCCCCACTCCTTCCTTTAGTATGCGTCGAAAGTGTAAAATACCTTAGCATTGTTTTCGAGTGTGGTTTAACGTGGAGTACTCAACTGATATCCCTTTGTGGAAAACTGAGGATTGCTTGTTGCCCGCTATATAATAAAAAAATCACTTATCTGTTTTAGTGCGTAAAATAATCACCCATGCGCTTCCATACAGTGTGTTAAGGTATGGGGTTATGGGGTTTGGAAGCTGTTCCGGCTACTGGCATCACAAAATTGATTGTATTTTAAAAAATATATTGAAAAATCTTTCTAATAGCATAAAAATTCCTGACGGTACTAACTTGTTTCACTATCTAAAATTGTCATGTCCTCGGAGCCCTATATATTCAAACTGTTGACGTACGCTACCTTTTGGTCAGATGATTTCAAAATCACAAATCCTTCACTTCGTTCGCTTCGTTTTCAAGAGATCAAAATTCCCTTCGAACTCGATACAGCAGGTCTACACGCGAATTTTATGCACATAATGTCTTCAATAATTTGCCTTCCAAAATTCTGCAGGCTAAATCACTGAGACAGCTGAAGGGAACAATAAGACTTTATCTTTTCTAACGGTTAAGCTTCCTAATGATTTTTATATCTAGAACGTGTAAATTATGTATTATAGTTGTCATCTTGCTTTTTTGTGTTTTCCAAACTGCTTTCCACCTTGCTTGTGCACACTTTTCTTTGTCTCAACGGCAGGTACTGCTTTTCTTCTCGGACATTCTTTTACAATTGTCTCCGTAACTTTTAGTTGGGCGGGGTCACACAAGCCATTATTGGCTTTGATTGCACCCGCACTATTATATACCTTCATGATTGTTCTTGAATACAAATGACTATGACAATGACTATGATGACGCTGATGATGATGACAATTATAATTATTAGTTTTATTTATGGCAGTTTTCCCCCTTCCTCCACAGGTGGACACCCTGAGACCCCCGAACAATAGGAGTACTTTCCTGTTGGCCACATCACCCCGCTGTCTCAACGAAACCGGCGGGACTCGTCTTCTGGAGTTCGGGACTCCCGGCACGGCAGCTTCGGCTTGTCCCGCGCGGGAACCAGGACCGCGCGCGGGAACCAGGACCGCGCGCGGGGAGGACGTTTTGGGGACACACAGCCGGCACACTTCGGTGAGCAGACACCCCCGTGACTGCTAGACATCCTCGAGGCCGACACCGTTTGAACGCCGGATGATGACAGCTTCGGCGGCGGCCCCCCGCGTATACACCACTGTGCTGCGTTTTGGAATAATCTTTGTTTCTGTCATCAAAAAAAAACTGGCGTGTGTGTGTTTTACGCCCGAGAACGTCCATGGCAAACGTTGCAGTGACCAACCTGCTTCCGCGACACGTTAGAACGCAACGTCACGGACGTTCCTCCCACTGTCTAGACCTAAAACAAAGGAGGTTATACTAAGTGGGACACGAACTATGTCGTTTTACACGTATAGACGCATTACACACGCGCCAGATTACATCCGACATCTCTTACCCTCTCTTGTTTTACTGAAAGGCCAAGCAACTGAAGCCGGCATTGACGAGCCTCTACATATGCTAATGCTGGGGACAAAGACACAGTCGAATCTAAGATGGAAATAAGCTATAGACTGGGCGTTGATTAAGAGATGTTTACCCGATTAATCGTCACTCTTTAATCGATTAAGCAATCAACTATTCGGTTGTGTTCCCACCTATGCATAATTTGTTTTAAAAAAGTTTAAATTATTTTTGTTACTTTTGCTGATTATGTGATAAGCTGCAAAACATGAAATTTCCTATTTTAAATTAACCTTGAAGTGTAGTTGAGACCAGTAAAAAAAAACCTGCATTCACAAATTATTACTTTAGCCGCAGAAGCAGAGGTTCATTGATATTCTTTGACAACAGCATATTTCTTTTGATTGTCCGCAATAGTCTACTGCGCTAAACAGACACAAGCACGGCGTTGAATTGGTTGGGACACATATAACCTTATCAAATTCTGGAGCCCACATCAAACTCACCTCACACAGCGCCTGGAGGGAGTACAGCGTCGTGCAACACGAACACTCCTGGCATGCACCTGTTGGGCACTTGCCAGGTCACAGTCATACAAGGATCGACTTAGGGAAGTGAACTGGCATTCTCTTGACCACCGGCGGGTCGTAGCGCGTGTCAGACTTTTGTGCCGACTCGTGGGCGGCTCAATGTGCGACACTTATTTGGAGAGTGTTGTTCGGATCAACAGGCGTTCCGGGAAACCCGAGCAGCTAAGGGCGCGTACACTCCGACATGGGCACTCTTTCGTCCATGCTGCCATTGAAGCTTTCTTGGCGGCTCCCCTAGACATACGCGTCCCTTTGCCTCAGGACAGGCAGGACTCTGTGCTTCTGTGTAGGGCGTTCTCGCGAGCTTGGGGCAACCAATGTCCCGAACTCATCACGTGGTGAGTGTCGCGGTAGGGAGCAGACGTGTGTGCCTCGTCTCCTGGTGAGCTAGGAGACAAGGCACACACCCCCCCCCCCCCTTTTTTTTTTCTTTCTCTTGACAGCGTCTTTTTGTGAAGGGATAAGCTTCCTACCACAGGGTGGGGGGCTTTAATGTCGCACCTTGGTGTGGTGGTGGTGGTGGTGGTGGGGGGGGGGGGGGGGGGGGCTTTCATCGTTCCTGGAGAGTGTTCTGCAGGTCGGGCATTAAGATTGCTTCAGAATTTATTGAAATGTGTGATTGTTTGTTTTCCCGGTTGCTTGATTGTTGTCTCCCTGACTGCTTGTTTTCTGTTTTTATTGTTTGTTTCCTGGGGGGGAGGGGGGGGGGGGGTCGGCCAGCAACGCTCTCAAGGGCTATCGCCTATCTGCTTCGCCTCGCACACCCCCCAGGACACAGTTCGTTTTTTGTGCTAATAGAGATTATTATTATTATTATTATTACTATTATTATTATTATTATTATTATTATTATTATTATTATTATTATTATTAGTTACAAATCTCGCCCCTACAGTTTACTTTAGATCAAAATTTAGCCTAAAGTCTTTTATATAAATGTAGTCGCCCACCTCTGCGTAGTCGAAAGCGTTGCAATTTTACTTTCTTTGTCAAAATTTAATGCCATCAACCGGTTAAATACTTATTCGTTATTAACGCATTAATCGGTTAATTCGTAGGTTAATTGATCAAGTACCCAGCCCTAGAAATAACCTGTCCTGAAGTGGTAATACTGAAGTGAAGCAAACGAAATAAGAAGAAACGAAAACTAAAGGTCGGTTATGCTGGCGCCCATGCACAGCTTCAGCGAAGCGTCTATAAAAAGAAATAAATATAATGACTCAGACGCAAGCTACCTAAGAATAAGAAACATGCACACAAACGACGCATTATCTCCGGCATTGTGCGATTGAATAAAGCAGCGCAAAATGCAATCATGTTTTTTTGCACAGCAATGAGCTTTTTATTGCGCCGAATGACAATTTGGTTCCAGCGAAACTTAGTTTTAGTATTTGTGTTTGGTTTTACTTTTCCACCCGAAATAAACATACTGGTGCAAAAGGCTAACATGCTTTAGTTCCTAGACTAATCTTTAAGCTATCAGAAACGCACGGTTGATTTCAGTTTTCTCAGAAAAGAAATTTATAAATAAAACCATGTTGAAAAATCTAGGGTGGGTGGCGCACCGGCACCTAAGCGTCTATTGAGGCCGCAAAGACAATCTCCGCTGTCATTCGTGAAAATCGTATTAAAACCCTGCATTTTTTATGTACACGATATCCCACTGGGTGTCTGATTTCTTCCAAGACCCAACCACACACCATTCACACACACACTCACACAAAAATAAACAGAATAAGAATAACATTGGTCGCGCACTTCTCTATGATGAAACAGCAATCGCCTTCGAAAACCTCGCTAGATTTTAAGCAGGTTCGCAAAATCCAGTATCTACAGCGGCTTCCGAACAAAACACCATATATCGGTGCCAAAAAGTCCCACTACCGAAGCCCCCCCTTGAAATACAGCCCCCCTTTTTTACGTACACGCTGTTCGCACTTGGAATGTCCACAGTTCTCGTTTTCGAAGCACCCCCGCGCACCGCGGGTCCTCGACGAAGGAACCGCGAGAGCGGCGTGGCCGGGGTGCGCAGAACCCCGGAGGGTTGGTCAGCATCCTCAGCCGCTCGTTGGGATTTGTTCCTGGACCCCGGGAGCTCGAGGACCCTGCGACATGCCTCGGAAACGAGGCAAATAAAAGCGTACTGACTCCCCTTCCCCCACACCCACTCGCCAAACGCATTCTCTGTGTTCTCGACATGGCCCGGCGCGCAACAAAAAGCGGGTGCACAGGGGCCGAGTCGCAAGATTATCCCCTAAGTATGACACGAGGGCGAGAGGGCTTCGAGGGTCGGCGGGGAAATATTGTTGCCGGAGGCCAAAGTCGCGTTCGGGAAGGAAACAAAAACAGCGAAGAGGTAGGAAACGATAGAATCGAGGAGAAAGCGAACGTCGGCGGGAACAAAAACCGCAGCTCTGCGCCATCCATCGACATTCCAACCGCGCGTGGCTGTCTCGCCCCTCGCTCGAAAACGGGCCCGCGTGTTTTGTGCGCGCTACAGAGCTGCTTATAGGGGAGGGGTCGGATTACGGGTACATATCTTTTGCTCTTATCGAAGAGGTAAATTTGTCGGGAGCGTTCTAGGTGTAGATTTCACAAAATTATATGCGAAAAAAAAAAGTAATGTCGGAAGCACGTTTGTACTTCTTTTTGGTGCAGACAGTACTCGTAGTTTGAAAACAACCTTGGATGTAACGCTAAATGTGTCGAAGCGCGAAAACAAAATTACGTGTTTATCATTTTTTTAGCTTGTCATCAATATTTGTTTATTTAGAAACGCTGCAGTTGAATAGAACTCGATTGTAGGGCGTTAAAATTTGTTAAAAGAACGTTAGCTGCTTCGTACTTTGGAAGTGAATACGAAATATTCTTCACAATGGAAGTTGGTGGGATGGGTCGAGCCTACTACTTACGGGATACTCCGCCCTCCCAATAACATTATTTGAAGACCATTTTAAACTTTTTGGTTCGGATAACACGCTAATATGAAACTTCAACATCTTAGTGTCATCGTTCATGGCTGAGATCTTGAACGCGTTCTTCAGTAACTTACTGAAAGACCCTCTGATGTTTTGTGGGAACACCCATTACGTTCCCCATTTCGTTATGCGCCATCCTACCTATTAGGCGCTTTACATAAAACATTAATAATATCCCTCCAAGAATACTTATAGATATCCTAGAGGCGCTATTCTGCAGCCCGAGCGAAAATAACGCCCTTCTTCGAGTCAAAAGTCACGAGGCAATTTGAAAATTCAGAATTCCGGTAATTCGTGCGGTTACTAGACCCCACCTCTCGCCTGTGTGTCGTCCCGCGTAAAATCTATAACGCGAGCAGCATTAAAAAAAGAACCAAGTTAGTAACCGTGCTGCGCCGGACAACTCACCACTCTAGACACGAGTCGGTGACAATTCAAAACACGAGCTCCCCACCCGTCGCTCTCACTAAACGTCCCTGCGCACAACCGGGTGGGCGTTCCACGAACGGCACCGGAATGCCGGCGAATGCCATCGCTGCCCCGTCCGGTGGGTGCGCTCGAAGCTCGCCGTTCAACGCGCGTCCGTCCGATGAACACCAGACACGAAACGAGACAAGAAGGGCAAAAGGACGGGCTGGCACCGACGTACGGCGGCTCGGCCAGCCTCGCCGAGGCTCGAGCGGGGGGTTTCGGAACGCGAAGGACCCGCGGGGCGCCTCGTCATAATCCGCCGGAGATTTGTTTTGTCCCGACGAGGGCAGCCTCGTGTGCCTCGTAGCACTCGTGTTTTTCCCCTCCACTTTGGTTGCGAGCGGGAGAACCGACGGCGGATTAACGTAAGCGCACGAACAGGTCGGGGGAGGGGCCCGTCCCCGGTATCTGCGTAATCCGCGCACGCAACTACGATGACGTAGCCAGGGAATGGGGCAGCGGGGTCGACTGCCTCGGCGCCTGTGCGAGAGGATCCGCGCGGATCGTCTCCGAGGCTGGCGCGCGGCCTCTTCGCCTCCGCCGCCCCCTCCCTCCCCGGCCTCGTCCTCGACCCGGGGTTCGATCAGCTCCCCTCCGAGCCGAGGAGAAGGCAGACAGTGTGCGAAGCCTCGTCTCGTGGACAGACTCGCCCTCCTCCGGTACAGCCTCGCAGTCGGGGACAGAAGGAAACCGAGGGGAGGTTCAGCCTAGCACGAACCTGACGTTGCGTGACGACCTTTAGATTTAAACTCCGACAATTTTTTTGTTTATATTTTCAGTCCACGCTTTCATAACATAGCTACATCTCTGTAGAAAATTGCAGCGGATATGTTGAGAAACCGTTTTTTGTGCATCATTGAAAGTGGGTTCGAAGCATTAGTGTGCATGTTGTAGAATCAAACTGGCCGATTTGGTTAGGTTGTTTTTCGACTTCCTAGACCAAACTCGTTATCGAAAGACAATTAGTTTTCACAAAGTAACGAAAAAAATACATAAAAGGGACGACGTCTGTGTCGTCGCTTTTATGTATTTTTTTCGTTACTGTGTAATTTCCTAAAGGCGCTCAGTTCACTCAATTAGTTTTCCTGTATCGAAGCTGCGCATCCCTAAACGATGGCTAGAAAACGGGCGAAGGCTATTCCTTGCAAAGGTGAAGTCCAATCTCGGGTGTTGTCTGCTTGATTGGACCAAGGGCAACCTCCCTATCTCCGACGCTAGTGGCCTGGACCGGCCAACTCCGACAACTGCCCCAAGTCAGGGTGATGTCCGCTTTGAGACGCGTCTTTCGCCGGTTCTCATCCAGTCGTTCCGAGGCCGTCGGCTCGAAAATGCAATTAGCCAGTTGACTTCCGCGTACGGCAGTTCTTGAAAAGCGTGCACAGTCTCCTCACCACCGTCAGTCCAAATCCATGGCCGAGCAGTCTAGACGTCAGTCACATCGTAAGCCGACTGTCTTTAACGTCTAGAGAACCCGTTCCTCTCGAATGCAGGGCGATTACAGCGGTACTACTTTAGTAAAGTTATAACTAAAACTAAATGATAAAATAAGAAAAAAAATAAGACTAAAGGACGAGAGAATCATTGGGAGCGCGATAGGAACTTGTCCTGTTCGGTAAATCGAAAGCTGCGAGTAGTACAGAGCGCGACACTGTTAGCGCGAACGAGCGATTGCCGGGTTTTCCACGTTTTTCTCTTTGAAACCAATGGATGTCATTCAAGTTATTAATGCTACGGAAAGAGCTCATTTAGTTCTTTAATGTAAGCGATAAAATTTCGTGCTCGCTAATACTATTTAGAAGTAAAATGCGAAAATGCGCCGATGTCGTGTTCGCGCTAACAGCGTCGCGATGTGTACGTCCGCAGAAGCTCGGGGAGTATATACACGTGTGAAAGTAGAGCTCGACACTTAGGGAAATGACTGTCGCAGCGCCAGTACCCAAAGACGTGGCCTGTTTCGCGAAATAAAGCGATGCCTCCCGATTTTAAAGCGCAACGCCCGGTTCGGCGTTTCGGTTCAGTTCATGTAAAAAAAGACGCCCCCTCTTTCCGTCAACCGGTTAGGGTTGAAGCCTGCTTCTCCGAATCAAGGTCCGGCCGGCCCAGTGCTCCGAGCACAGAGTACAGCGCAGTACGCGGGCGCAAGAGAGGGCCCGTCAACCAAGCCCCGGCAGCCAGTGTTGTAAATGTTCTTCAAAAACAGGATTGAAAGCTCGTTCCTCGTTCCCCCTCAATCTTGGAACGAGTTCCCGTTACAACTACCAGTGGTTCGAAAGGAACGTGTTCGTACGTTTCTAAGACTCGAACGTTTCGTTAATGTAACGTTACCATTGCGTAATTTATTAAATCACTGTGCCGGATCATTTGTAGATAAGATCTACGTCGAACTATACATGTCGAGTCAAATCACATTTTTTTACAGCGGAGCTGCTAAGGGCTAGTTTCCCCAGGATCGTGTTCTTCCTCAAACGACCTGATGACACAGAACTCTGGACAGCTATCGACATCTATGAGCGACGGCGGTAACCATGAAATCGGCTTGCCGGTTGTCTGGTTGCCGCCGTCGCTCATAGATGGCGGCAACCCTTCGAGCCTTTCCACTTCCCACCATAGAACAGCTTCGCTGGTCTTCTTTCTTCACCAGAGTGAAAAAGATATATGTATTTTTTTTTTTGTTTTTCGTTTTCAACTTTATTTCGGACACATTCCCCATTCCTTGAAGTCGGAGGTTGAAAAAGTCAATTATAAACAAACTAAATGCCTACTGAATCCTAGTAAGATTGCAGATAAAAAAAAAAAGAAAAGGAACGCCGTTCCACCTGTCGTTCTCATCAAAACGTAACGCTACGTTCCCGTTCCACCGATGCAAAATGAAACGGCGGCGTTCCTCCTATAAGGAACGCGTTCCGTACATAAAACACTGGTAGCAGTCACTGACGGCACGGCGCGACCCCGCAGCGTGCCGAGAGACAACTCGAGCGGCGAAGCCGCACGCGCGCGCACATCTCCGTCCCCCACTCATCTCGGCGGCGGCGAACCCAAAGTCAGAGCTCCCGGCCGACTTGGAGTGCCTCGCGATCTTTCGAACGAGAACGTCCAATTACGGGGCGGTTGCCGCGCTACGTGCCGTAACAGCGCGCCCGAGAGCTCGGGTAACGAGAACCACAGCCGGGGTTCCCTCCGAGGGCCCCTTCAGCCCAACGGGTGGGCCCACCGCCGAGGGGACAAAGCGGGCCCCCGCTCTCCCGTGATCGGCGCCACGCGACTCCCGCGGCCCCGGCTTCCTTTTGTGACTCCATCCACACATTACCCTGGTGTACGCGGTAGAGAAATGGGAGGAGGGCTCGAGGCTTGGCTCAACAGCCGCCAGTGTTTCACGCGTACACGGATGCCGCCTCGGAGATGATGCCGCCTCGGAGATTTGCTCGCTTACGGCTCTTTCAGCACGTCTCGCCGGTCGCGCTGTGAACACTGCTCGGTTTACTGCCACGTGCCGTCTTATCTGAAGCAAGGAACAGCGAGCGCGAAAGGGTCACGGTCGTTTTCTGCTTGCGAAAGAGCATCGCTGCCCAGCAAGAGTGGGGCCAGAGCCGACCAAGACCCAAGTCGTACTTCTTCACTCCAATAAAGACGTTTCAAAGAGCTACTCTTCTCGGTCGATCCGGGGTTCAACGTCCCAGTGGTCAGCCTCTTCCGGTGAACGTCACTTTTGGTGGATTGGTGGGAGAAGTCACGAAATTTACGCATGGAATTTATGGGTGATGAGGCTCGACGGATTTAGGGAATTAAGGCGGGGCAACATTTAGAGGCGGTGTAAATGTTTGTAGGCTAGGTGGCGTAAGCTACCGCCCACCATGTGGAATATGGTGACTGACTATAAACTTGGCTGGCTCAATGGTGCTGGCCCGGAGAGCGTGAGAGGACTAGGTTTGGATGATTTTTTCTTTCTGGGCGATTAACGGCGCTCTTTAAATAGTGTTCCATTTGTATCGCGTGCTTTCTATGCTACATTGCTAGATGTCACGTTCAATAATAATTAGTTCGCTAATTTGCGCACGTTTGCTGTTTAACGTGCTTAATGGATGCTTTCCCTCGAAAGATATGTTATGTATGGAAGGGTCACCCCGTTCTAAAATGTGTGTCTTATGTTGAAATTAAGTTTGCCGAAAGCAGAAGTGTTTCTATATTAAAAAAAAAAAAAGCAACCCAAACACCCTTTTCCAGTGGTTATCTCTGGTGATCGCTCTTCCCCCCAAAATGATCGAGCCATTTCACTAATCAAAGCTATCTGTAAACTCCCGGAACACGTCACTAATTCTCCGTTCGTGAATTACTTAGGGGACTATAACATCGTCTTCAAAGACCAGCACTATTTTCGTACGCGTTACTCGTGTGACACGCAACTTGCCAAATGCGTTCAGGACTTATTTCTATGTCAATGCCAGATTCAGGTTGATAAAATATTTCTTGACTTCTTTAAAGCCTTTGACCGAGCCCCACTCTAGACTTTTACTACAATTTGCTCAACTTAATATTCAACCGAACGTTCTCGAGCGGATAAAATATGTTATCTTATTTAGAGGGCAAATCACAAAATCTTTGCCCTTATTTTTATTTTTTTAGCTAAATTACGGTTGTAGATGCGAAGTCAACATATCCGTTTCCAGCGGTGGGCCTTTTTCGGACCGGCTCGGCCTTATCTGCCGGTAGCTCCGCGGCACGGCGCTGCTGTCAGTTGTTGAAAATGGCGGTTGTGCTTCACACGTCCACGGCGTATACGAGCAACGTATTAAGCGTGATTCGTTTTCTATGAAGCAAGGGACGAACGCCGATCGAAATCCAGAGAAGAATGCAGGCCACGTGGGGAAAGGTGTCTCACTTTGGGAAGTGTGAGGTGGTGGTGTTGTGAGTTCGCAAAAGGCCGTGAAGACTTGCATGATAAGGAGCGGTCGGGGAGGTCGCGTTCGTCGCTGACTGACAACAACAATTTCCGCGAGGATGCAATGGTGAAAGCGGATCAACGTGTGCACCTACCTCAAGGAAATTTCCCGGCAGCTTGGCATTTCGTATGGGAGTGTTTACGACATCGTTCACGGGTCCTCAGGGTACCGGAAGGTTGCATGTCTGTGGGTGCTTAAGCAGTTGGATGACATGATGAAAGCAAGCGAATAATTGCTTCACTGAATCATCTGCAACAATATGCCGAGGAGGGTGAAAGTTTCCTCGGCCGCATTGTTACTGGCGATGAAACGTGGATACTGCATTTCACGCCGGAATCGAAGCAGCACAGCATGGAGTGGAAACGCCCGGATTCACCATGTGACAAAAAAAAAAAAAAAAAAAACGTTCAGTGCCATCTGTTGGGAAAGTATGTTAACGGCCTTTTGGGATCGCCGTGGACAGCTCCTGCTGAATTTCGTGCCACAAGGTGCAACCATTAATGCCGACAGTTATTGTTCCACACTGTCACGTCTGCTGGCTGCCACCAGGCGAAAGTGCCGAGGGATTCTCGATGTGGACAATTTGGTTATCCTTTACGACAATGCGAGGCCCCATTTGGCAATCAGAAACCCCCGACGAGCTCCGGTCATTTCGCTGGGAGAGTCTGGACCACCCACCCTACAGTCTGGACCTCTCCCTCAGTGATTTCCACGTTTTCGGTCCGCAGAAGAAGTTCCTGGCAGGAGAGCGATTCACGTGCACCGATGAAGCCAAGACAGCAGTCCGACGGTGGTTCTAACTTCTACAGTCAGCCGGACGAATTCGGGATACGGTCCATTCGTCACATGCGCACTCGTCACAGGACGATTGGTCACAGGACGATTCGTCACACAGGAACATTCGTCATAGAATGACTCGTCACGCGGCCAACCGGTCCCACAACAGTTCGTCCCCCCAAAATGTATTGTTCAGTTTGGTTCGGGCGGACAAAGTGGCTCACCTCATAGCTTAGTATGTCTTTGGCTTCTGAAAGGCGAAGATTTTGTAACACACGTTTCAGCTTCTGGTTCGGTCCCGAACATTGAATGTTGGTCCGGCATGGCAAAGAGGGTCACCCCTTATCTTAGCATGTCTTTCACTTCTCAAAGTCAAAGAATTTATAACAGACGTTTTAGCTACTGGGTCCGTCCGGAACGGTCAATGCGGAGGCCATATAAGAGCGACTATTTTTGAACTGAGACTACATTCAAAAGGATAGAGGTGATCGCAACAGAGAGGGGTAGAGCCTTGATGCTGCACGAGGCGTACTCGTACAGATTCAGCAGAAAGAATTCTGATACTTATTGGTTTTGTCAGATAGGTGTATGCAAGGCAAAACTACTGATTTGGCTGCCAGTCGGATTATTACTCGTTCAAGCCAGCAACTGAGATCAACCTGCTGAAGACCCGTAATATAATGAGAGGAAAAGCGGATGAGTATTTGAGATTAGTTTTTCTAACCCTTGGTTTATGTGACAGTAAAAAATCGTGAAACTCCTCATCAGGGAATGTGGGCAGACGCGATCGGTGTGACCAGTTGCCCGCATGACGAGTCATCCTGTGACGAATGTTCCTATGTGACGAATCGTCCTGTGACCAATCGTCCTGTGACGAGTGCGCATGTGACGAATTGTCCTCATCCCGACGAATTCTACCACGGGGACATCTCAAATTTCGTGTTGCGTTGGGACAAATGTCTGAACCGGTGTGGGGACTATCTGGAAAAATAGTGTAAGGTACGTAGAATGGTACGTATATGTGTAATTACCTGTATGTACCTTATTTTGGCTAATAAAAAATTAAAGACGTTTACAATTTTCTGCAATGCCGAATTGGAGCGCAGCTTTTGAGGAGGACGAGGAAGGTACGGAGGGTAGGGTATGCCCCTCCTCCCCCTATGCTCCTCCTCCCTCGCTCCCCTCCTATTCAACGAAAAATTTTCGCTTAATTTCCCGCTAAAGTTAACAAAAATTTCTACGCTAAATTTAGCAGGGAAACTTTTCCACTAAATTTAGCGGAACAATTTTTCCGCTAAACTTAGCGGGGAAAATTTCCCGCTATAGTATATGGCGAGGAACTTTTTCCGCTAAATTTAGGGGGGAAATTTCTTCGCTAAATTTAGTGGGGAAATGTTACCGCTAAATTTAGCGGGAAATTTCCCGCTAAATTGAATGTAAAAAATTTAGCGGAAAAATTTCCCCGCCAAATTTAGCTTATTTCCGGCTTGAGCGCGCGGCTACGCCGACGCCGCTCAAGCCGGAAAAGGTCGCCTACAGTCTAAAAAATGCCTGCGCGTCTAGTTGCCGGCAAAACACTCGAAAAGCCAATCTCTATAGTCTTTAAAATCAGCTCAGCGAATGATGAGGCGGAACATCCGTTTAGACCTAAAAATGAAGCCTGCGCTGTGGCATTACACAATGCAAAAGCGTCATGCTTGCATTGCGTAATGCCACAGCGCAGACTTAATTTTGAGGTCTAAACGGATGTTCCGCCTCATCATTCGCTGAGCTGATTTTCTAGATCGCAGAGATTGGCTCTTCCAGTGTTTTGCGCTTAAGTAGACGCGCAGGCATTACTTAGCATGTATAGTCAATTACAGGTTAATTAGTGAAGTGGAAGCTCCTCCAACCAGTTTCCTCTTCAGCAGAGCTAAACAGAGCGAACGTGGGGGAGGAGGCTAACCCCCCCCCCCCCCCCCCCCGCCCCTTGCCGTCCTCTCCATGCAGTTTTGTCTTGTGTACTGTATTTTTTATTTGATAACTTTTTTTTTTTGTTTTATGTTCGTTTTGCCGCTTACATGTATAATGGCTCTGCGGGGAAAGAGGAAGGGGGGGGGGAGGTGTCTTCAGGGACATTTTGAATGAATAAATAAATGTACCAACTCCTTCCTAAAGTTCGTGGGAAGTTGAGTTTCCAAAGAGGACTTCGTAACTTCGCCAAACGACGAAGCAAGTGGGCCAAAATAGAATTGGCGAGAATTGGCACACCGCGGACGTCGGTGAACGGGGGGATGAGGACGGACGCTCATTTGGAGCGCGAGTGGAGAAGCCAGAGGCGTGAATTTCTCCCGTCATGAACCGGTCCAGTGTGTTACGGGACTGGACGCGTAAATGATACACCGTCGAGACTCGCTAGTTTAGTTGTTAGGGAGAAGACAAAACCGCTGACCCGTCAGACCACTCTCGACGTCGCTAGGGTACCGACTCGGGGAGCTGTTGGCTGGAACGTGGGAACGCATGGCGTCGGGTTTACCATCAGAGCATCAGATTTTTACATGACGCGTTGCAAGTATCCCGTCATTTCTATCTAGTTAGTTTTTTTTTCTGTGACGAAGCATAACGACCTAGTTAATGTTTGATAGGAGGAACGAGAAACGTATTTTCATTACTTTGTGATTAGGTAATGATAAACGTTATTTAGCTACTTGTGGAGGGGAACGTGAACAGTACAATTACGTAACCTAGTCCTCACCCCCATCTCGTGGTTGTAATTAGCACGACGAGAAAACGCTAGATGGACCATAAAAAGGAGGTGCACGAGGTATGTCAGTGCAGCCACAGTTATCTCTGAATGAGCGCTTTAAGAAACAAGGAATTAATGACGACAAAAAATATTGGAAGCGGTTACGGCTTCATAAAAAAACGACGCATTTAAAGTAACGAGAAAATAATGCGTTACTTTCACACTCGAGCACGCACACTAGTAAAAATAAATCACTCGCTCGGCGCTGCGAGTATTCTTACTGGTGTGCGTGTTTCAATGTGAGGGGTTCTTGTGCGGGCTGCAGGTTACAAGTATGAGTAGCCAACTCTCCCACTCCTCCACCTCAAGCACTTAGTTACTTTTTAAGTGAGTAGCGAGTAGTATTCGGTTAGTTTATTTCCGTAACGTGTATCCATGTCTACAGGGCACCCAGATGGCCCGGCGCTCAACTGCAGCGCTTCCACTTCGCTGCAGTTGCAGTTGAGCACCGTTAGAGGGCTCTGATATAACCGGAATGCACGCGCTTTGGCCTGTTCCGGCTAATGCAACTAATATAGAAAACATAAAGTGTTTTTATTTTTGCTTTTTGCTTTTAATTTTATACCACCTAGTAGTTTCCAAAAACGCTATAGAATTTTCGTCCGGTGTGTTACTTGGTTTAATACAAAACGGCCTATGCGGACCCTATGGTGCGCGTTCGCACCTTCACCCTTCATTTAGTCCGTCTGCTACGAAATGACACCGGCTCCGAAGTCACACCTCAGCTATTGCTGTGTTTAATCTTACGGGAGGCGTAAATATTCACCAATCTTTTCTCGGTTCCCACCTTACAGCTGCAAGGAGAATAATTTATAAGTACTGCTACCATTACTACTACTATCATTTTAATAATAATAATAATAATAATGAATCAATCAATCGATGTTTATTATAGTGCCCAGGAGCAACCTTGCGGTCTTGGTACTGGCACACAGGATGGAAATGAATACATAAAACACACAAATACAGAAGAGCAATGCACTATACATTAACTGCATAAATCTTACACGACTTACACTGAGCTGAACAATAACAAAATACAATTTACTGGTATTGTGTACAATGATGAGAAATCGCAGTAATGTAAAAACAAGTGTGAGAGGCACTCAAAACGAATAATACACGAAGCAGTAGCACGAGCACAACCCAAACAATGTCTGTGTTCTCCGAAATCAATTTTAAAGTGAACCACAATCATTATTCACCCGCCGGACAGGTCTCCGATAAAAATAACAAACGCCCTGAAACACGAGTTGAAAGAACGAGTTTCTCCGAGTACTGGTTATAACACCAAGTCAGTCTAATCATTGGGCTTAAAGGACTAAAAGTTTTGGAAATATAAAATGATGATTGATTCCGGGTGGACGCAGATGGAACCCTAAGGCACACTTCAGACGAGGGGCTTGGTGAATTAATCGAACCATGCAACGTTTTAAACAAAAAACAATAGGCCCGCCTTCTGCCGACGCCGGTGCAGGCTTAGCAATTCAACACGCTCTAACGTTGCGTCATAAGTTGAACAATGAACATCCTTCATAAGGCGGTGACGACGTTTAAAGATGGAAATAATCTCTCTCTGAACTCATTCGATTTCCAGTGAGTTAGTTTTAGGGATTAAGTTCCCCACAACTGAGGCATATTCTACCTGGGGCAAGCATAACGAGCGGTACAACGTGAGAAACGCAGAAGGATGCTTGAGGTCCTTCGTTAAGTGAGAGGCAACACCTAGCGTGTGCAGAGACAAGTTAACGAGCCTAGTTACGTGGCTAGAGAATGGCAGGCTAGAATCAAACACTACTTCGAGTTCTTTCATTGCACATACCCGGGATAGGGGCTCACCATGAATACTATATGCGAAAAATGTATTTTGTGCCTTCCGAGTAAATGTCATAGTCTTGGTTTTAGCACGGTTTAAGAGAAGATTATTGGCTGAGCACCTAAAGAAAGAACATGCATCTTCCTGAAGCCTAGCGCAATCATCTAAAGTAACTAGTTCTTTGTAAATTTTAATGTCATCAGCGTATTGCAGGGACGAAGAATTAGAAATAGCACCAGAGACGTCATTAACAAAAACTGTGAAAAGAAGCGGTCCTAGGACGGATCCCTGAGGAACGCCAGAACTAGCCCCGTACAATGAAGAGTTCATATTGTTGACTCGAACGTACGCTTTCCTGCTTGACAAACAGCTTTGAAACCAGTCGTATACTGTGCCACAAGCCCTGTAGGCGTAAAGCTTTGATAAAACAATCGTATGATTTACAACACAAAATGCCCTACTTAGGTCAAAGAAGACCACGTTTAGCTGATCCCTGTTGCAGACTACCTGGGATCCGGTAGACACAAAACTTACAAGATTCGTAGTAGCTGATCTGCCGGTCATAAAGCCTACTGCTTAAGGAGGGTTAAGTTTAGAAATTTGAAAGACAATAATTTATGAATGACTGTTTCAAAGAGTTTGAAAAATGAAGAGAGAAGAGAAATCGGTCTATAGTTGAAAACAGGACCTTTCTTTTCCGACTTTAGACCCGGAGCGACCACGGCAATCTCCCACATTTCGGGCAATACTCCTGGCCTTAACGAGTTGTTAAATATTGCCCATAGTGTATAGGTGTGAGTGTATCATGAAAAGTTCGGAAATCGCAGATGGGATAGCATCATGCATTGCAGAAAGCGTAATAATAATAGTATTATTATTAATATTATTATTACGAAAGCATAATGCTATTTAAGGGTTACAATAAAGGTAGGTTACAATAGAAGCTCGCGGTCAAGAACACCCAGTCGGGAACCGACGTCCACGTCGATCGAAGAACCTGGACGAGCCCCACGACCTGTACGCCACCTGCAGCGCAAGATGGGCGTCCGCGCACACCGTCGTCGAGGCAGACGATGCGACGCCCGCAGGCTCACCCGACTCGGTTCGAGGGGTGCACGGGCGAGGCGACCCCGCGGCGGACTGCGGGGGCGCCGCAACTTCCCCGGGGGCACCGGGGAACGACCGCGACGCTACCCGCGCCGACGGGGCGGTCGCGGAAGCGGTGGTCGCGGCCGGCGCCGGACCGTGAATGTCGCGCTCCGGCGAGCGCCAAGACGGACCACGGCCGACGCCGCGAGCGTTCCGAAACCAATCGGCCGCGCCCGGGGTCCACCGCCTGACTCCGAGGCTGGGCGCGGCGCGGAACCCGGGGAGTCGGGCACATTCTCGTCGCCGTCGGGTTGGTTCGGGAGGCCGGCGGCGTTCCCGGGGAGGTCCGTGTTCTAAGCGCGGCGGCCTTATCGGCCGGTCCCCCCAGGGGAAGCGCTTATCGGGGCCGATTCCGCCTCGAAGCGCGCAACCGGGAAGAGCCGCCGCGGTGGTCGCCCGCTCGCCCACGCGTGCAGGGAGCGAGGGAAGCCCGGCCATCCCTCCTCGAGCCAGTATCTCTCAGGCAGTGTTGTGCACGTTACCGAAAAAAAAAATAATAAAGTAACTAAATATAGTTACTCGCTCACAAAGTAAGAAAGTACGTTACTCGTTACTGAGAGTCAAAAGGAAAGCTTTACCTTGGCTCAAAAGAAATAAGTTCGTTTCTTTGTACTTTGAATCTGTTGCTTTTTAAAGGCTATAGCATTGAATACGATAGCGAAAGGAAAGCGTGCAGGGAGCGAGGGAAGCGAGGGATCGACTTAAGAGGACATCGCTGAACGAAAGTTGCGGCGCGTCGAGAATCAGCGCGTTCGTCGTGCTTCGCCGAAACAAGACGACAGCGTTCGGCTTTCCAACGAGGCATGACGTATGTCATCGCCATGACTACGCGTCACCTTTAGCATGTAAGGAAAGGACAAAAGAAAAAAGACAGAAATTAAAGACGTTTACAAATCTCTGAAACGCGAAATTAGAGCGCAGCTTTTGAGGTTAAGGAGGGGAGGGTATGGACAGAGAATATGCCCCTCTTCCTCCTCTCTTTTCCTCTTTTCCTCCTCGTCAACTTCCCTCCTTTCCTCCTCCACCTCTTCCTCTCCCATCCTCCTCTCTCCCCTCCTCTCACCTCCCCTCCTCCGCACGTGACATTAATTTTCCCGCTAAATCTAGTGAAGAAATTGAATTTCGTCATAGGTGACGTGACACCAGCGCATGTGACGTCATCTTCCCCGCTAAATTTAGTGGAGAAAGTGAATTTGTGTTGAGGTTACGTGACGCCAATTTTCCCGCCAAAGTTTGCGGGGAATTCAATTGGTGTTGAGGTCAAGTGACGTCAATTTTGCCGCTAAATTTAGCGGGGAATTGAATTGCTCTTGAGGTTACGTAACGTCAATTTCCCCGGTAAATCTAGGGGAGAAACTGAATTTGTTCATAGGTGACGTGGCACCAAGTAATGTGACGTCATTTTCCCCGCTAAATTTAAAGGGAAATTGAATTGGTGTCGAGGTCATGCCGCGATCATTTCCCCGTTAAATTTAGCGCGATTACGCCGACGCCGTGAAACCCTGAAACAAGCGGCCTAAGAGCTGCGCACTAAAGAAATCCTCTTGAATGAATATGTCCGGACATTTGATGCTTAGTTATCCGCATATGGTTCATCTCAATTTAATCGGCTAATATGGCATTCGTCGAAGAAACGCAATGCTATCCCATATTGTCGTAGCTTGTAGCGAAGCACCGCAGAAACAAGGACGCACTAACCCGCGTGCAGTGGGTTAAAAATGGGTTCGAATTAGAAAAAAAGTGCCGTTTTCTTTTTAGCAAATCGTCTTTAGCGCGGGCAATATTTGTCTTCTGTAACAATCTCGAGCGCAATGAGAACTGATGGTGAATTCCCCTCGTAGGTTTGAAGCGCGTTCCAAAGTCCGCGAGGGAGGCAAAAAAAATTGGGGCTCGAATCCACGATGTGAGACAAGTCGTCCCTCAACGGACGACTTGTCTCTCAACTGTAGATGAGAAATTTAGCCATGAGATGGATGAAGAAAGAATAAACAATTAACACTGGGACAACACAACCAGTTCTTTTTTTTTCATTAAAGAAGTGGTTGTGTTGTCCCAGTCTTAATTGTTTATTCTTTCTTCATCCATCACTTGAACCAACACGCTCTTCTCCTTCTCCCAAGCATATATTTATCCAGTGCAGTACAACCGCTAGCCCGGGGTCTTTAACGTCCACCACTCAGTAGTGATACGCGACCGCACGTCGGTACGATGCTCATCCAGATCGAAACGTGCAGGGGTGGGGGCTGATCCCAGAATGCATGGGTTCTGCCATAGCCTCATTTATTCTCACAAAGCCTGGCAGTTCAACGAAGGAGCCATAGAGTGTCCGGTCGCAGATTGGAGCGCGAGGATCTGGTAGCAGAGATAATTTCTCGGGGAACCTGGTATTCAGCACACAGCTTTTGCAGCGGCGAGGACCCGAAACATGGTTTTCAAACCCGACAAAGCAGCGGTATAGCCCGAGAAACGCGAGGAACACGAGCGGACATTCCATCGCTCGGGAGAGGTTTGTTTCAGCGTCTCGCCGCAGCGGGGCGCCCGTTCCATGCCTCTCCTCTCATCCGCTGTCTGCCACTCTACCTTTTCACTTTCGGTGTGGCCGCGTCTCGAGGCGATCTACCAGGCTACAGCGCGAGCTTTCCCTCCACATGCTCCAAGCTGGTGTGCGTTAGCCCTCTCGGACACCGATCCCCCCAGCGCGTGCATGTACTTGTGTTCGCTTTACAGATATTGGAATTTTCGTATTTCGAAAAGGGGGGATCGGTGGCCGAGCGGAGTTCGAAGACGACGACCAGGCCAACAACCGCGTTGTAAATGAACTCCGTCCAGGCAACCTCAACTCCTATGCATAACCGGGAATCTTCTGAAATCAATAACAAATCTGCTTCGGCTAAATCTGCGACAACTACAGCAGAGTACAAGGTCCTTCTGCCAGAACTAACCCACAGCAAGTTGCTTAAAAATTCCCTAATTCTTCATGGCGATCCATCGGCCTGACCATATCGCATCGGCGCTTTCTGCACTGCTCTAAAAAAAGTACTTAACACAGGAGGAATGACATCACTCGGAGCTTTCTATGGTACAATGATGTATGGCTGCTCACACTGCGTTCAACGAAAGGAAAAGAAAAATGGCTGCTGTTTCGACAAATGCAAGTCAAGGAAAAGAAGTGCTTGGTCATAGACACCAGCAATACTGCGTTCTCAACGAAACTACACTGGATCCCCATCAGCAGCCCAGACGTCAACGTTGCAAGCGACCTTTCTGCGTTCAAAAAAAGTCAAAACCCTCATCCGAGATAAGTGGCATTATTCTGGCTATGAAGGCTTGGAGATCACAACAAGGATTGTTTCGATCGAGTTGAATGATGGAGTGACTGCAAACAACCTGCCGCACCAGCTCAAAATTGTGGCGTCAACGTTGTGGTTTCTGTGCCAGTTAGGGCGCCACAATATCTGCGCTGCAGACAAATAGGCCATATCAGAGGCCAGTGCCGCGCTCCTTGGTGCACCATATGTCTGCGATTCGGTCACGAGTCCGAAGACTGCATTCCCACTGACACCAACCGAACCAACGCGTCTCTCGGGATTCCTTCCGAAGAGTTGATGGGTCAGAAGAGACTACTCAAACGGAGGTCTCAGCAGAATCCAGCGTGGTTCCTAACGAGATCAATGTTGAGACAGCGACTCTGACTGAGAACGAAGACGGGACAACAAAAGGCTTACCATCAAACTGAAGAGAAAACCAAATAAGAAGGAGGTGCGTCTAAAATGGAGGAAACCAACGGACTGAGCCAATAGCACCTAGAAAACAAGGCCTTTCTCCCTCAAGCGACATCACTATTGGATCCAGAAAATGTTGCCAGATTAGATCAGTTGTGGAACTCCCGCGGAGGGGGGGGGGGGGGGGGGGGGGGCGGATACCCCTTCACCCATTCAGTCCGCCCGACGCATTTGAAGCGCCATCTAATTTTTCGTTTTATAACTCCGTATTTCATACAGTACAGAGCCGTATATGGGGAGAGTTTGGTCAGTCTCCTCCCAAGTGAGCCAATCAGCACGCGGCGTAGAGCGAGAGGAGTGAGCGCATGCGCGTGAACTCCCGGCTGCTCCCACCTGAGTGGGGAGGGCCGCCATCTTCGATCATTCTCCCGGCGGAATGCGTGGGAGCGGCATCTAAATCTCGATTATTGCCTTTTATATCGCTGGCTCTGGCAAGAAAATGACATTCTGTTATTCCTCGGTGGGTGTAAAAGCTAATCAATGAATCTTTTTCGGCGTATGGCCACAAACTTTTACTCAGGCGAAAAAGAAGTCGGCCCGTAGCAGACGACGCGTAGCCTCAGCAGTGCTCTTCTCCGACCAGTCTCCGACAGCGTTGCTAAAAAATGGCGGTCGTCTCCTCTCTGCTCCCTTCATTCTGTCTCGCTCCTTCGGCGCTCTCCTCCCTTTCATTCACTTTTCTCCTCTCCGGCGCCTTCGTCGCCACACCCACTGGCCAAACTCTCCCAATATACGGCTCTGATACAGTACACAGTGAAACGCCATCTAGACGCTGCGCTTCAAAACATATATATTCCACTGAATACACTACAGTTACCATATAGCTGCCGTCCCCAAAACGGTGGCGCGTCGAACGACGGGAGGAAGTATACTGCTCGCAGAAGCAGCGTCTATGGGCAGTTCCGTAACTAAGTTAATCTAGTAACGTTAGATGCACGAAGCGCCACCTAGCATGCGTCAGCGTCGCCGCAAACGCATTGAACACCGTGCCTCACAACGAGCGCAACGAGCACGCTGCGACGCCAAGACGTACGCGTCCGCCGCTCGGCGGCCACCCTCGTCGAGCTTCGGCGACTTTGCCGCTGTGGGGCCGGTCTGAGATCCACCAACGATGACGTCACACGCAGGCCTTGTCTTCGGGTATTGACTGAGCTCACCGGCGCGGTTCGAGGTATACGGCGCTTATGTCGAAGACGGCGCGAGAGCGCGCGCGTTCCCTGCGGTCGTGCGGGTTTGCGCGGCGGCGCAGCGACTCGCCGCCGAGCGGTCCGCGAACTCTGCTGGCTCCGACCGCTGAATATGCAACGAGCTCGTTTGCATATCCAGCTCGTCCTGTCGCGCGCGCGCCCTGCTGCCGCCCGCGGCAATCGGCGACGAGCGCGCGAGGGAACAGCCCCGCCGCCCCTACACGGTTTACTGGACGCGTTTCGGGAAGGGGCGCTGCTGGCAGCCCCTGCGTGCCCGCGTTCGGTCTCGTCTTTCGCTTCGGAAACGGCCTTCCGAAATATGCGGGCTCGCTAAACGGAGCGGAAATTCGGGAGCAAGCAGAGCAGAAGCGGCGTAGAAGCCGCCTAGAAAGAGCCTAGATTCGTCGTAGAAGTCGGCTAGAAGAAGAGAGGGTGGCGCCGTGGGTAAGGCATTGCCAAAGTGCGGCAGGGAGCGAATTTGGGATGCAGGTAGAAATGATGTTTCCGGCTGGCTACGAACCTGGAGCGCCGCGGTAGGGCGCCGACGAGGGGCTTTCGATTATTCATTGGCCCGCATCCGAAATGTCGGCATTTTCTCGCGCTTATTTGGGGAAAACACCGGTGATATTGAAATAGCAAACGCGAGGCAGGAAATATGTGCCAAATAAATATACAGCAAAGACACGCGGGATAAAATAATCAACATAAGCAAAGTTGGGTGATAACTGAAAAAAAAAAGGAGTGTAGTTTAATGATCGAGAGAATTGAGTGAAGATGGCAATGTGAAAGACAGCGATTGATCTCTATACGAGCGCGATGATTGTGTCATGTTCATGTTCTTAAGCTACACGAGGAAATGTTGCCAACAACAGCGTGACGTTTCACAGGCAGTGTCCTTATTTTTGGACAAGCTAGAAGCGAAAAGGTTGGATCGGCCTTTCTGAGCGAACCACTCGTCGTGGTTCCCGCGAAACAACGACATACTGGGCGCAGTCTGCCGTGCGCCCAGAAGCAGGGAGGATTAGGAGCGCCGTCGAGGAGCCGGGTGCGGCAGGCACGCCGACTCGGCGGTGTACGTTCGGGCAGCGGGCAGCCCGCTGCGAGCATGCTGGGGGCCCCGCCGAGAGGGAGCGCCGAGCGCACGCCGAGCACGCCGCGAGCGACCCGCAGGATTGCACTACCTGGAAGGCCGCGAGCGACCCGCAGGATTGCACTACCTGGAAGGCCGCGAGCGACCCGCAGGATTGCACTACCTGGAAGGCCGCGAGTCATGCCGGAGCTGCTGTTACGAGTACGTACCAGAACCCTCACTCGCAACGATAGGAGGTCATGGTAAGGAACAGCGGGGACGTCGGTTTCGAGAGAAATCCTATTTGGCGTCTCTGTTGCGAGGCCATATTAAATTGGAGGTCGAAATACGTCCACTGATTTGGACTCTTCAAGATGCGCCCCGACGCCGTTAGCGCCAGCGAGCCATCGCCAACCTTCTCTGTTTTTTTTTTTTTTTTTCAGCATTAAAAGACTGTCATCGAAACTACTGTGGTGGTGGAAAGTGCTCAGTTGGGATGCTAACCCAAGTGGTAAATGCTAGTGGCCGCCAATACCCTTTCAAAACAAAATCAAGAACAAAAAAAAAGCAAAAAAAAAAAAAAAAAACGCTAGTCCTGTTTGCGCTAACAGTGTCTCACGGTGTACACCGTCGCGCTTTGTGAGATTAGCGCATTTCATGCCGATATATGTATACGCCTAAAACAAAACCAACGTTCTGTAGCTACGCATTTCCCGAGGAGGAATCGGTGAAAACGAATCTGAGTCTAAACACTCTGATCGGTTGTCCGACTCTTTAATTGATTTTAGGCGAAACCTCGCGCCTGAGCACCGTTCATAATGATGCAGAAACCCATCGTGGTGTCTGAATCTGAGAAGTGCGTTAAAAAAACGTGCTCGAAAGTGTTGAATATGCCCCCCCCCCCCCCCCCCCCTTTACCATTTCTTATAAGATTGCCCTGGCGCATTCTATTGGCTTTGAGATGTTTCGGTGTCCCCTCTTATGGTTTTTATCTGCGACGTCACGACCCGGGTTAGCGATTGCCAGCGGAAATCTCGACGGTGGGCGTGGAACACGGTGAGCTGGGCTTGTATCCATCGCGTCCTTAAACCATAGGCGTCGAGGTTGACTGTCTGACATCCCTCTTATCTTCAATAATGAAAGTAGAATTCATCGGACTTGAGACGTTTGGCCAGTCGTGGAAAACCGACCACAGCGACGCTTTCCTTCGCGCACGGCGCCAATATTTATAAAACCTATATTCTCGACGCGGGATCTCTTTTCATAAATGTACCTATTGCTAAATTAGCCAGGCATGAACCAGAATGCCGGGAATGTTGGTCAACGCGCCGCGCGCGCACGTCTTCCCCGTATAAAAGATTCGAAGTAAATAACCAAAATAAGGCGTGGACGAACGCGAATGCAAGATGTCATTTGTTTTAGGTTGTTGTTTTTTATGAATACTGTTAACTTTTACGAAGTGTCTAGCGTTACGTCCGACGTAACCCAAGTTACGTCCAAATCTCCGCCTTCCCTAGGTCCACGGGGGAGAGAGAGGAGGGGGGGGGGGGGGGGGGAAGGTTAGGTATACGCGTTTCAGTGCTCCGTCCGGACGTAACGCTAGCCACAGCGTAACTTTTAACGGGGTCTATAACAGGTGTGGATCATAATATCACATGTAATATGCAATAAAATTTCACATAAAATATACGATAGAAAGCAAAAAATTAACCAGAACAATACCGCCCATTAGGCCTAAAATGAGTGTATATAATCGATAAAAGAAACTGTCATTGAGACATAATGGACTTGAATAGTACGAAAGAAAAAAGAATCCAAACAGTCAACACTAATTATCAATTACCGTGACGAGAACAAGAAAAAATTAACATATTTAACGGGTCCCACATAAATTTGAAATCCCCTTGCAAATTCTCGTGGACGGTTTATTGACACAATATTCCGCAGAAGGTTATTTCATCGTTAAAAACGAAAGATTAAAATAAAGACGTACACGAACGACCACACACTATGTGTTGTTGCTGATTGAATGAGCCTGGTCGTCTGTGTACGTTTTTAACGTTGTATTCTTTCGTTTTAATATAATCAATATAACAATGCGCTCGAGTTAATTAGGTTATTCCAGTCACGTATAGCTCTTGGGAAAAACGAATACCTATATGGGTTGATATAATATTTCGGGATTTTAAACTGATGCTTATGATTATATCTTGGTCATTTTAAGCCTCAAGGATTGAGCATAGTGGAAACTCGACATTGTACAAGTGACGAGAAATCATAAAAAAAACGTTTTTAGTTGAGATGATTTTCGTCTTGCCGAGAGCAATGGGAGATGAAGTTCGGTTAAAATATACCTCTAACGAAATCCTGTCGTTTTCGATTTAGAACAGTGCATGCTGCAGACGCAAGCACGTATCGGCGCGTAGACCTTCATTGTCAGCATTTTCCTTGACGCTTGTGTAATTTAGCAATAGGTCTAGTGCAGGAAAGGCCAAGCTGACCCTGCCAAAGAGCCGCAAACAAAACCACGAAACTTGCAAGAGCCGCAAGGGGGAGGGGGGGGGGGGGGGGGGGGGGGGCAAACTTTTGTCCAGAAAAATAAACGAAACTCGAACTTTCAATCCATCCGAGTCAAAAGCAGTCCATTTGTACGTAAGGTAGCACAAGTCTACCAAACTGCAACCTCCCTTTCGGTTTAAAACGCGTTGCATTTCTCTTTTTGGGAAAGTTTCTTTTTCTCTTTTTGGGTAGTTTCTGCCGCACTCGTCATTAGCAGCAAGCGGGTCTCTTCCCAGGTTCAACCCTCGCCTTCGGATGTCGACTGAGTTGGCATAGTATGAGCGTGGTCGAACAGCAGCTCAGTTATATGTTAGTGAAACTCTTCCCTTTACGAGATTTTAAGAAGCCAAGTTCTCGGGTAACATCCGGTGGCACGCCCGTTCACTTCCTGCATTGCAAACCCGTGAGAGAGCCGCGGTGACATTTTTACAGAGAACTGGGGCAACCCACATTAAGTAGTCCTTCACAGGTAAAAGAATATCTGTTATCCGTAACTTTTTGGCGTAATTATGAAATTGTCACGTTACATTTTCGCGGCAATAATTTATAATCTAATTTGATTACAAAGTATCCGTAACGGATTAATGTGATTACTCGTCTTTCATAAAAATATAGACGAAATATGACAATTAAAGCTCTCTATTCAGTAAATCCAACAGTCTCAAAAACCTAAACAACACAATATATATCCATGATATGAGTGAGGCTGGAGAGTTCAATAGAGAAGCGATGCCGCGCAAAGCATGCAACCATGCTCTTTCCGTCTTGCTTGTCGGTATGCCACCCAATGTTACATTTATTTGCGTTTTTTGAACAAAGCTTGCGAAATCGCTAGCGAAGAAGCCGTACATCAGATCGTACTCACTTAATTACATGCGCCGGTGAAGTCCGTATTGAGTTCATTTATGTAACAGTCTATCGGCCTGAGTTACGTCTTAGGTGACTGCACAGGACAAGAGTTACATACAAAGAGCCAAGGTAGAAAATTATATACTTTATTTATATCCATCGAACCTACGCAACTTTAGATAGCCTATAACCCTGGGCTTTTTTTTTTGCTTTTTTTTTTTTTTTTTTAGAGCGCAGCTTTTTGGCGCCTTCTTCCAGGTTGAGCGGCATCGACGTCGGCGTCGGCGTATACTTGCGCGTTGCATACGTTTCCCCGGTAAATTTAGCGGAACAATTTCCCCGCTAACTTTAGCGGTTTAAGTTTCCCCGCTAAACTCAACGGCAAGATTGAAGTCACGTGACCTCAACACCAACTCAGTTTCCCCGCTAAATTTAGCGGGGAAAATGACGCCACGACTTCGTGTCCCGTCACCCAGAAGCACATTCAGCGGCAGGGGGAAAGGAGGAGGGGGAAGAGGAGGAGGAGGGTAGCGTACGAAGGTGGAGGAGGGGCGTACCCTCCCCTCCGTACTTACACCTCCTCCTCCTCAAGAGCTGCGCTCTAGTTTCGTATTACAGAGATTTGTAAACGTCTTTCATTGTTTTCTTCTTTTTTGCCCCTGATAACTGGTGGAGAAGGTGAGCGCAGTCCGGGCACGAGCGTATATGACACTCGAAAAAATGTTGAAACGCACAAGCGCTAGTGCAAGCAAAGCTCTGCATGAACCTGTATCTGGCGATACAGCGCCAGATGCAGGTTCATGAAAGCTTTGGAAGAGGTATTGCAATACCCCTTCCAAAACAGCACGCATCAATGATATCAAATATGGCGTCACAATTTCTCCACCGGGAAGCGGCGATTCGGCCAGTGTAGTACGAGTATATTCTATTTCATCTTATGTTGTACCGCGGGAAAAAGTACAAGCGCGAGATACTTGCTCTCGGGCACATCTTGGCGTCACAAGCACTCGTGCACCAAGTGTTGCTGCCAACGCTGTCAGCTCGCGCTTTTAACCTTCGCTGCGGTACAATTAAGGTGAAACCACGGCGGGTGAAACAGAGTATAGTATTATGTTTTCTTGTTTGTTTTTTCTGGAACGACTACAGTAAAGGTTGATTCCCCCATGCCCAGCCTCGTGGGTAGCGCCATTTTGAGAGCAAGAGAGAAAAGGGGAAAGGGCTACCGGCGCTTTCCCCTTCGCTGGGTCGGTAGAAAGAGTGAAAGTCCCGGAACAGCGGCTTCGTCGGTGTTGGGTGCATGCAGTGCCCGAACTTCGTTCGCGCTTTCTTCTCTGTTTCAAAGTCCCAAACTTAATTAGAGTCACGGTCTTCGATGGCGACAGTCCCCCGGTCATCGGGACCCCATTGCTCGGTGATAGGGTGCACGAATAACGACAGAAAAAGTAGAATACTGTACGAGGACCTATGTAGCTTGCATCTAGTCTTATTCTAGTTCACTGTATCCTGGTTGGAAAACAAATCCGCCTCACCTCGGCGCGCGGTTCGAGGTTAAGCCGGGATCCCACTTGCAAAGCTGTATATGTGAACAGGCCTCAAAGTGGCAATGTGAAAAAAAAAAAAAAAAAAAACAGCAGCATTGCGATGCACTTTGTGAAACCACCGCATTTCCGTGTATTTATTTCTCCAAAAGTATCCGAGTAACGTGACGTGACGACGGCAATCAATTTGTCGAACGACGTTTAATCGACGGATTGTGTCGTCGGCACTACGATGTTTCATCGAAAGGTTCCCGCGATGGATTCACCGACACACGCGACATTTCGGCGAAAACGTCTTTCCGCGCCCATTTCCTCGGTCGCCGGCTTTCGGATGGTAGCCTATAGCTTGCCGAGTCCTCGGCGGTTCCGACGAGGACCGGTGCAAGCTCGGCCCCGAGATTCCATTAAAGTTTCCTCGTGCAGCAGGGCGAGGGGGGTGGACCTGTTTGGGAGGGAATTTGCTTTTGCCCTATCGGAGCCGTATGCAGGTGAGCCCACTTTGGTTCCGGTATATGCTAAACGAAACAAAACCAGGAATCCAGTCAACTTAGTAAAAAAAGAGCAAATAAGAAATGCGTTGTTGACGAAACGTCGGAGGGACATCTGTCCACGAAGCGAGTTACAACGCAACTTGTTTCCACGAAACGTGTTTCGACGAAAGAATGTGTACCCGTAACGTGAATGTAACTCGCAATGTAAGGAGTAATCGATTACTTCTTACGGAACAAATAGACCTCTTGCAAAATCGAAGCGACCCTATCAGCGTAGTGCCGCGCAACGCGTCTTTGGTGTTTTGGCCACAGTTTCGGTTTCGATTTGCCAACTTCAAATCACGACATCCCATCACGACCAAATACAGCGCATGCATTTTCGAATATGTGACTTTCCTTAAAATGATCGCGTTGCCTACCAATACGAAAAGAATGCTAAGGAACGTTTTGGGGGGCTCCCGACGTACCAGAGTTTGTTAGCGGGTAAGCAAAGGAAGAAGAAACATTGCACTGGGCCGATCATCCTATCCCGCCGTCTCAATGTCTCACTGGGGGTTCTCGCGAAGATGAATGGGTGCAATACAAGCGAGTGCTGACTTCCTTTTCATGCGGCGCTGAGACGCACTACTTCGTCAACGGGGCAATCAAAATCGAAACCATGCCACGCCTTTCTATATAGCCAAAGAGGTCCCATAATCAACGCGCGCAGTCTTGCATACAAGGATTATTGGAAGTATCTCATTAGTAACAATAATACGTTACATTTAAAGTTTAGTAATTTGTAATTGTAATCTATTGCATGTTCCAAGTAACGGCCACATATCCGGCGCTCTCGCTCGGCGCCGGCTCCGTCTCGGTCTCTGGACCGCTCGGAGACTTGACAGGGCGGAGGACCAAAGAAGACGGAGCGGTGGGGCTCAGTGCCGGCGGCTCGTCTCGGCGCCGTCTGCCCTCCCAGAATTCGAAGCGTGCCGCCGACCAACTTTGACGTTCCTTGGTACTGGTTTCGTATTTTGTTTGTCTTGGGCCTTTCTGCGTGCACTTCTCCCGTTTTGTCGCGTACTTGACGTCCGCTCGATTGTTTAAGAATTCGGTTGCTTAATTCACCCACTCTTTCTTCTTCTTTTTCATCTTTCTTTGTTTGCGCATTTTCTTGTTTTGGTGGAACGTTCTCGTCCTGCATTAGGTCGTGCGGGCGCCTCCTTTTGGCAGGACGGCGCACCCTGATTATGCGGTTACGGGAAGCCCGACGAGTTCTTTAGTCGCCGGCAGTGTTGTTGTTGTTTTTGCTGAAGGAAAGAGCGGGCTGGCCCAGCCAGATCGTCCAGAAGGCAGCTTTTCACTTCTTCGCTGCCCTTCTGGACGTTTAGAAGCTCCTCTACATAAACTGATAAGGAAACCAAAATGTTACTTTTTTGTTGTTGTTTCTTCGTATTTTACTACGCCATTCAATGTGTGAGTAAGATTAAAATAGTTACCTAATAACTATCAGGGCAAAACTTACTCTCGCCAGCGGGAACCAGAACATATAAGAGAAAACGCGATAAAGAAATAAATTGCAAACTCTTTGGCCTGACATGGGAACACGCCATACTGGTCGATAAGCTCCACACTCCCGCATTTGTTAAACAGCCTTAACAGCAATAACATTGATCTAGAAAGTCTAACTTTTAGACTTGCGCTTATTATATGCTTGTATACCTGATAATTTTCTCTCTTAACATTTGCAAAAGGTGCTTTTAGTTTCGCGCACTGATTTCTTACATCATTGCCTCTAGCAGGCTGTTATGTTGCTTTTTGTTTGTTTTCCCGCACACTTCCTGCTGTCCATTGTAGGGGCCCAGGGACTCGTCAAGCTGCTTACTGCAGCTTTTTTTCTTGGGCCCCACCATCATAAAGGATGGAAATAAAGCATTATTGTTATTACTATTATCATATTATTATTATTATTGTTATTATTGGTAGTGTGCCAGAACCAAAACCGAAAGGTTGTTCCTGGGCACTATAATAAACATTGATCGATTAATTAATTAATTATTAATTAATTAATTGAATGAGCGAATGGTTGATTGGTTGATTGATTGATTGATAAATATGAATCTGTATACGCTGGAGCTTCGCTTCGAAATCATGGAGGCTGTTATGAAGCAGAGGGGGCGGTTATAAGTATTTCGCTTTCCAAAGAAGCTAACCATTAGAGGGCTGTAGTTTATACTTTTTTCAACAGGTTCCCTGGAGGTCAGCACACTTCTAAAATTGATTCAGTATTTCGAGCTCTTCAAAATGAAAGGAGGAGGATTGGGCTGCAAACAGTGCATCTGCAGGAGAGGTGGCATCTTCGATGCTCGAAAATTTGAATCCTTTGGAACTTTTTCTTTCTTTTTTTTTACTTGGAAAACTATGGTAGTCAGATGGGACTAACGTCTAGTGCATGGTCCGGGTATTTCAACACTGTAAAGCATAAATCAACCAATTTCTGTTGTGTGAGACCGGCGCCCTGAGGTTAGGCGTTGTTTGGAAGAAACAGAACGCCTTTGCGAAACTTCCCACGCCGTTTGGAGACTAGCGCTTGCTTCAGTTTGTCAGACGGCAATATGTAGTAGCTTGCCGGAGATTACGGTGCCCTGTTCTATGTCCATAAGTATCCCGTCTTTAACCAAAAAGACATATGCCATAACTTTTGCAGCTGACTTCTGCGTTCTAAACTTTTTGGACGTGGAGAACCGCTACTTGGTGTTGTTGTTATTGTTCTTTGTTTCGGGATTGTATAAATGAATCCAGGTTTCATTCATATTAACAAATCGCGACAAAAAAAAAAAGAAGAAAGAAACGTGCGCATCTTGACGAAAATAGTTCAGGATTGCCTGAGAAGCAATCACGTGATCACGCTTCTGATCGGAGTTCAACTCTGAGTGCACCCATTTTTCCGAGAGCTTCCTCATGTCTAGAACTTCTTTGATGATGAAGCCAACATGTTCTCTCGACATCCCCAGAATTCCTGCTCTTCGCCTGGCAGAAATTCGCCGATCTTTCAAAATCAGGCTGTGCAGTGCCTCCACATTTTCCGGGACACTGACGACTGGAGGCCTTCCAAGACAGTCCTCGTCTTCTATGCTGAAATGGCACACCCTGTACAGGTCAACCCAGTTTTTTACTCTAGCATAGGAGGGGCATTTGTCACTCAAAAGAATTGACGTAGTGTGCAAATTTTCTGTCTTGCCTTTCAAAAAAAGAAAAGAAGAAAACTTTGTCGCAGCTTTGTTTTCCTTCAGAAGTCTATGGTGGAGGCCGCCATCTTGTCATCAAACCTGGGTAACCAAACAAGTTACATTAATTGCAGTGCTAAAGTTTATCCCAAGTACGCTACGCTACGCTGCGTATCAGTGAGACGAAGGACACTCTAACATTTCGATTCGTTTGTCCCGAGACCTACACAAGTCAACCAGATTTTCAGCGATGGTTTTCCAGAACGCTGTCCACAGAACATGTGTCAGTCGAGCGTTCAGACGGAGCGGCAGGCGTGTCCTTTCTTTCAGGACGCGTTCGCAAGGACAACCGGAGCAGACAAGCCAAATCCTCGCAAGGTCGAGTCGTTATAAGACTTCCGTGGAGTATAAAAAAATGCCCGACCTCCGACAACGCTCTTCGCATCTTCTGTGACCGGGAGTCTGAAGAGGCATCAGACGGACGTTGCATGAATCTCCCCCTGCCCGCCACCCACAAAATATAGAGAAATCTCAGCCAGCGACCTCAGCTGCGCAGCACAGACCCCCATGCACTCTGGTCTTTTCTTCATGTTCCGCCTGTCACAGTGAATCTCCCGAAATACACCCAACGGCAATATGAAGGTGAACACCTTACCTGGTTTCTTGCCTGTTTTACGGCTCCCTAAAGCTGTATTAACTCTCAACGTCTCAAATGGTACGTGGCTTGGGGGTCTAAACTTTGCGTCCTAGCCCTCTTCTGGAACAGACCTTGTTGCAAAACTTGCAGGAGCGTCAAAAACAAGAAGGGGGCTGTTCACGTTCATATCGCTCGTGGGTGTACAGTCTGAAGGGGCACTCTCCCCCTTGAGACTCGGAGCAGTTCCGACCGACCGCAAGCGGATGCTACGAGCCATCTGAAGATGAAAACTCTTGGGATAGCCTCCGCCGATTCCACCCTTCCCGCAGAGCGCGGGTTCGCGTTTCACCGCTTTTCTGTCGCGCAGCTACACGCGCGTCGCTTTAGCCGGAAAAACTCGGGTTTCGGCCTCGGCCCTTCGGAACCGTACAGTGAGAGTACGATCGCTACATTGACGTGCACTCACTAGAGTTTGCGTGGTACCGCCCTTACCTAAGACAAAAGTGGTGCATAACTGCTGCCGCATTCGCTATTTTTTTTTTTTTTTTTTAATTGGACTTTTTTTTTTTTTTTTTTTTTTTTTTTTTTTTTTTTTAGAACAGATTGGAGTGCAGCGAAGACTGAAAAATGTAAACAAATTCAACGCGATATGCGTTACATCCGAGGTGCCGATGATCGACTTTGCCGCTCGGCGACTCGGTGAACGGAGCCCAATATCGCTCGGTGAGCGTGCTCTCCGTGTGAGTAGTGCCACTTAGAAGACAAGGCCTGCGCATGACGTCATCATTAGTGGATGGATCCCCGCCCGGCCCCAGGTGGCACAAACACATCGAAGCTCCACGAGAGCGCGCGTCTAGCTTGGCGTCGATCCGGACTGGCGTCGCACTCGCTGCGAGACGCAGCACAATGCGGTGGTGACAGTGCTGACGCGAGCGCGTCTCCGACTGGACTGCTTACCGCGTCTAAAAAAAGGGGTCCCTCGACTTCCGCCTAGTGACGTCATACAAGTGTCACGCTGTCGCCGGTCGCGATCCTGTTCTGCTGCAGGTCGGTTTCCATTGGGGTGGACCACAGAAACTTCGGCGGCCGGAAGTTGGGACGCTGCGACGAAAGCGACACTTGCGTTCGTTCGTGCTTTTCGCCAGCACATCTGGGACCAACCGCCAGGACCGCGACATCAGACTGCAGGACACGCCGGTTTTTGTGACGTCATTTGTTGCCTCTAGTGATGACGTTTGGGGGGGGGAGGGGGGGTGAAGGGCCAGGCCTTGACTTCTAGATTGCCCGAGAGGCGCCGGCGGACTAAGAGTCTGGCTCGAAAGCGCCCGAACCCAGGGGTGGCACTCTTCGGGCAGCCCCGTGTAGCGAACACGAAGCCGTCGGTGACGTCTCCGACCGAGGGGTCAGTGCATCGAACCGGAGCCGGCCCCGCCTGCAGCGTGCGCCAAGATGTCTCCGCGAGGGAGCCCCGACGACGCCGAGGATGGAGTCGCCCGTCGACGGAAGCCCCCCGCGCCGCCTAAGAAGCGTTCTCTCCCCTCCGAGCAAGATTGAGCGGGGCCCGGGACGCCGCCGAGTCCCGGCCGACAGTCGGTGGGCCACGTCGAGCCGAGACAAGCCGCTCCCCGGAACCCGAAGGTATCGAAGCGAGCGGTGGGCGAGGCAATACCACCTATGCAAGACAAGGCCTCCGCCTCTCCCCCTTTTGACGTCATCACTAGTTGATCCACGTTGCGCCGCCTAGCTTGCGTCAGCATCGCCGCCAGCGCGTCTAGCAGTGTCTCATAACAAGCACGACGCTAGCACGCGGCAGTGCCAATACGAAAGCGTCTACCGCTTTGCGTTGACTTCCGTGGAGCTTAAGCGTGTATACCCCTTCGGGTGGACCGGAGACGCACCATAGATGACTCCGTGCGCAGGCCTTCGACCTGGTATTGAGCAAGGCCGGTCCAACGGGAACGCCTAGGCGTCGTCTCCGCGCTGGTCTGGGTTCGGCTAATCCCGCTCGCCTGTCCCCGATCTCCCGATGCCCGATCCGAGCGCTTGTGCGGCAGGCGGCGAAGGCAGCGGAGGCTTTCTCCACGGGTTTGCTTGTTCGAAGAGGGCAGGAACGGAGCACCTTTTCTGAGGAGGTCCTGCTCACGAGGGCCGGGAAGACGCCGAGCAGCACGCCTCGTAGCCGGCTGTAGGCTGGCGAATCCGGCGCCCTGATCGAGTTATTGGAGCGTCCCGCTCATCCCACAGCGGCAGGCGACCACGACATTTCGCGCTCGTGGTTCGACGTGAAATCGAGCAGCGTTGACGCGACCACTGACGGACCACCGAGGACCGCGGCGACACGACGGTTAGCGATTTTAGCGCTAAGCAAAAGTAGTTCTGGCGGCAAAAGCAACGACAGCCTGGGAGCTAAAAGCGTCGGCCCGTGACAGTAACTTCGCGTAGAAGCAAGCGCTCGCGAGGATGGGCCCGAACTTCTGAGAGGGCCGTAAGTCAAGCAAACATCCGAGGCGGCATCATCTTCGAGGCGGCATCCCTCGAATTTGTAAAAAATAGCTGATGGTGCGTCATCTACCTAATTGTGCCAAACAATCAGCGTACAACGTACAAACATTATTAAACAAACTAGGTAAGCTTCGGTCTGACTGTAATACACTGTCCCGTGCATATTTGAGTCAACCGTTTATAAAGCAATAAATTCAATGGCATGCAATAATTTTGTTGTTGTAGTTGTATCGGTCAATTAAGATGTTGTCTATTTTGGAACTATAAAATGTATAATGTTTTATTATGTTTCCTTAAAGCCGGGGTCACACTGCCTATACATCGTACGAAGGACTGTCTGCATACAAATTCGAATGCGAGTCACCGCAAGATCCGTGCGCTTCGAATGCCGTATGGCAATAAGTTCAAGGAGAAAACCTGGCACGCGGCAGTCGAATTACGAACATTGTGGTGGTTCGTGTTTACAGACTTTCTTTTGTATAACGTATAAGCAAAGTGTCCCCGGTTTAATGGTAGACATTGAAAATGGAACTTATTAATATTTATTGTATTCTAATGCTGCTTTACCGTTGTCGACGTTGCCTTGCTATTGAGATAACTCTGTGAGTGCTCGCCAAGTCACCTTCACAACTCCCCCCCTCCCCCCCTCTCCCCCCCACACACACACACTTTTTTTTTTTCAAGAGAGATTACGACATTGCTTATTTTTGAAGATAATATCTGAACTTTGAAGTGGTTCTGTGAAAAAATGTTAAATTTCCACCAGATCGGTTTCCCAAATGTATCACGTTATATTCCGCCATGTTTTAATACTTCTATCCGTTTCCACATTACACGGTCTAACGATTATTTAATTGCATAAACGTTACCGATTAGCAGGGCAAAAACGTCTTAATCGGTATACATCCCTATAAATAATATATACAATGACCTACAGAAAAAACTCTGTCGGATATATGTTTTCACTAACTGAGCTCAAGTGTTTGCTGAAGCAGAGCAGTGTAAAGATGGAAGTTTGCGGGTTTGTGATGATAAGCGATTCCGTGCTGTTCTGTTGTAATTACTTATTTTTGTGCATATACCCTCTCTATTGCAATTCTTCTTAAAAAAGCATAACAAACAAGAAAAACATTAGTTGTACCAGAAATTACGCCCAACCTAACAGTAAAAAAATACCTGAAAAAAAAAAAAAAAAGACTTTCCCGGTTAAGTTTGTTTTGACATCGCGTGTTCAGGCCGTAGGGCTACGAGCGTGAGAAGCTCTTAAGGGTTTAGTTAGTTTACTTATGTTCTTTATTTATTTCGTAATTTTTCTACTCAAAGAACACACTAGGAGTGGCACAATATAAAACAGCACGCACGAAGAGAGTATCAACATCAAGTGGGGTCACCCGCTAATACAATGCCGCGAACAAATCTTTGGACCACATTAAGTGAGTGATCCGACGTTTTTGTGTCTTGCGTGTTCATCTGAAAGCGAAACGTTCGTCAGCTCCAACGGACGTCTGGTGGCTCTGCTGTAGATGAGAAATTTAGTCAGCCAACGCCATCAGGTCAAGGACTAAGACAAGACAAAAGGGGGGGGGGGGGGGGGGGGGGTTCAAAAGATCTTAAAGATAAGAGATCTCGTGCGTCATGTATTTTGTAAACTCACAGCTTTGCCAGTGACACTTTCCAATTTTATTTGTTTATATGACTACTAGGTCCTGACCGGATGTGATAACAACAATTACAAAATACACCGCCCCGCCAACGTGCTGGCTTTTTGAGTAGAACCAGAGAGCACGTACACTGTTGTTCCAGTTGCTCAATTCATTCAGGAATTAACCAAGCTCAACATGTGTCTAAAAAACAATCTAATAATTTGACATTTATTGCTTTCCTATATTTTCCGCTCTTAATGGTGATTTTTTTTTTTTTCTTTAAGTCGAGAATCCCGAGCTCGTAGCGTTATCTTTCGCAGTGGCTCGTCCTGGTCGAGACTTCGCGCAGCCGGGATACATTTTTCAACGAAGAGCTCGCGCTTGCAGCCTAGTAGCAGAATTCTTGTACATTACAAAAAGCCGCGAAGCAAGAAATAAGCGGAACAAGGGGGAAGTACGTAAAAAGCAGAGCTACATTGCGAACAAAAATGAATCGACGAGATGAGATGACTATGGCGCATGCCCCTATTAGCGCTCGAGACATGGGAACCGCGACTCGTAGCCGGTTGCCTACGTGTCGCGTCCCAGCGGGTCGCGGGCAGCACGCGGCCCACAGGCCGCGTGTTTCAGACCCCTGGAGTATAGCGTTGACTACGTCCGGACATAAGGTGTAACAAAGTATACATTGCAATAGTAGGAAGTTGGCATTTTCGCAAGTACGGTGACAAACTCGTTGTCTTCAGGACGTGGGAACTTGCGGCGGTTGTCGGGAAACGGCCACGACCTCGACGTCACCGACGCCGGAGAGAGCGCGGTCGGCTAATACCACCTACAGGACAAGGCCTGCACATGACGTCATCGTTAGTGGATCCCGCCCCAAACGGCAAACACGCCGAAGTTCGAGGAGAGTCACCGCAGAGCGACCGACGTGTCGTACAGCGTCGCGATCGTTGGGAGACGCTACAGGTCGCGCTGGCGGCAATGTCGCAAGGGCTGCTCGGATCCACTGTACGATGACGTTTCAGGCGCGGGCCTTGTCTTCTAGGCGCTATTGGGTCAGCCCGACCCGAAATTAGCCGTCAGCGCCAGACTGAAACAGTGGGAGGAGGGGGGGGAGAAGGTAAAGGGGAGTCCGCCAGAGCAGCCTCCATTTGCACGCGACAGCGGAGCTCAGTTTTCCGTTCCGCCGACTCGACAGATTAGTCGTCCGCCCGGCGACACAGCCCAAGGAGGGGGGCGCTTCTGGTCCTGCTGCTGCTGGAAGAGTGCGCACACACACGTACATATGCACACACACACACACACGCACACACACACACACACAGATGCACACGCGCGGCGCTGGCCCTCGACTGAGTGCTTCGCTCGTCGCCGAACCGCGCGTCAGCGAGGTCGCTGTTTCGTTTGATTTTGGCGCAGCTATTCGTTCGCGTGTGCTTAAGCGTGCGATGTGCGCGCTCCCGTTGAGAGCCCGTCGTGTGCCGCTTCAAAAAAGAATGTGTAAAAAAGAGAGAGAAAAAAAAAAAAGACGGGAAAGAAACAACTGGGGCACCGAGTTTCGGTGGCCCGTGCGTGTTCGGAACAGAGCGACGGCACTGTTTCGTGGGAGTGGTAGAGGGGGACGAGGCACCATTCCGCGACGTGTCTTTTTCTTTCTTTCTTTAATTTTTTTTTAAAGTTTTGAATGGAATTCCAGTCTTTAATTGAATACGCGCCAATGGCAATACGCGACTGGATTACGTGGGTAAAATTTGGGAGGGGGGATGCCGGGGGAAGAAAAAGAAAAGGGAGCATCGGGGTGTTCTCGTACCGATAGTGTCCCGTTTGCGATTCAATGAACCTTTTCAACAGCGGATGGATGCGACGAACGCCATTCTATTCCCGCTACCTTATAGATACAAAGCGTCCCATTTCATTCGTTTGCGACGCAGCGAACCCTTTCGAACCTGGAACGCCGGTCGGCGGAGCATCGCTGCTCTATCCGCTCCTGGGACGTGTCCGAGTGAGCCCTACTTGGGAAGATTGTATCTCTAAGATCACGCGTTTCAAGATATGACACCGTACAGTGAGTGGTACGTACTCGACAGCTATGCCTTGCCAGCACGCCGTTTCTGTACGCGGTACTTCTGCTCCGCCTGTGGAAAAAGAAAAGGCACTGACTAATTCTACGTCCACCGCCAAAATATCTCGAAAATTATTTCGACGTCTCTGATGTCATTTCCGTAAAACGTCAAAATAGTGGCTTTATTATTTCGACGTCCTCCCGTCAATGCAGCCGTCGCAGCGAAAGCCGTTTCGTGGTTTTGTTCTGCTTGGTTTCCGATGTGGGCGGTGTTGTGTTAACGGAGTCATTTGTTGAACAAATGACGCAGAGCAAGTCTGCTTTTGGCGCAGGACTTCCGGTGACGTCAGAGAGGCGCCGAGCTCTGATTGGTTGTGGTCGAGGGATTGTGGGCAGACCTCGAAGCAAGCTACCTTGGGGTCTACCAACTATTAGAGCAGTTTATACTGAGAGAGTTTGGCCTTCTTAAATAGATTTTGACAGCACGGCAACCACAGCAGCGTAGTCTGACAACCGGGGGATGGCTACTTCCGTCCGCCATTTTGTGGCTCTGACTCATAGGAACTCTATGCGACAAGACAGAGAAGTAGCGTCATTTTGTGTTATCGCGAAATCCGCTGGTTCTAGCGGGCAACAAGCTCCGCCCATTGGCCAAACTCTCCCATTATAAACGGCTTTGCCAACTGTCCTTCAATCGGAGCTAGGCGTTCTAATGTCAACATAACCCCTGCAAAAGTAGCAGACAAACTTGCTCTCCGGATAAGTTTCGGTTCTATTTGACAGTGGGAATGTCTTATTCAGCGTGTGTGTAGGACTGGCTCGACAGTTGATGCTTTCGAACGTGACACGCCCGGCGGCGATGTTCTGAGCTCACACGTCATTTCGGCGCACGTTTCACTTAAAATCTTGAATATATAACAAAGGCGCGCTGTTTATCCCTTCGTACTGCCTGCACGTAATAAATATAAGTTCGTACACTACGTAGAACAAAGAAATTCGGCACGCCTTTTGTGCCTCCATACCGCGGACTTCGTGTGGGTCCAGTCTCGGCTTCCATCTGACTCCCCCCTTGCTTTTAACCGTGTTTCCTGGGTTCCTTGTTTAGCTTATATTTTCGTTTCGGTTCGAGTATAACGAGCTGATTAATTACGAAACGATCGGGATGTTAAAGAAAAGGTTGTGAATGCAAACATTACCTCCTCGATGTTTCTTCACCGGTGTGAACGAACACGCATTTTCCAGTCAACCGTAAATTTTATGACACGAATTTCAGCTCCTTTGTCTATATAAAACTTCTGAAATAAATTTTGAAAAGCAACGGTGCCGCATACTGTAATGTTGGGCACAACCAAGCAAACGTTACGTGCGGCCTAAAAGCTAATGTACTACTTTGAGTGTTTTTTTTTTCGCATTTTACATTATATAGGAGGTTATAATAACTGCAGTCGACTGCACAATTGTTTTCTAAAAATCCGTGTTGAACCGTGACACCGCCAGCGAGCAAAATATTTATTTAACCGCCACTTTCGATCACGTTCCAGTACGAATTCCGAAGCTCCGAATTTCCAAGTTTGAGATGTCAAAATATGGAGAATAAATATTTTGACAGGGGACGTCAAAATAATTTTAACAATATTTTCACGTCTTCAGGAAGTAGCGTCACGAACGTTAAAATAAAATTTAAACTTATTCTGAAAGTACGCGTCAAAATAATCACTAGAAAAGAAAAAAAAAAAGTTGCTCTGAGGAGAAAAAAAAAAATCTTAGATTGAACGAACGCAAGATGCGGGAAATATTTTTTTATTGTGTCAAGAATGCAATTTCGACGTTGGGCTCCTCTGAATTGAGTTAGTAGCAACTGCGGGCACTGTAAGTATACAGCCAGTAGAATAATACAAAGCCGTCGGAGCCTGTTTCACGGTTTGAATTACGTGGTTTAAACGAGAGATCTGCGGCTGAAACCACGATTGAAATGATCGTGCAGTGTGGGGACCGACGTAAAAATAAAGAAAAGAAACTGTGCGATCACGGGCGCTGGGAACGCAGAGGAAATTGTGCGCTCTGCACTCTCTAGCAGCGGGACTGTTTCTGCATTAACTTTACAGTTAAAGAAAGCTCCTACGATGTTTCAACAAAATATAGAGTAAAACGAAAAAGATGAGGAATCATGGTAGTTCACGCTTTTTGAATCTTTGCAAGCCTTAGCTAGAACCGCAATTAGTGTTCGTTCTCAGTGTGTGTTCGGCATTAAAATGGTTCTGCAGAAACAATTAGTATCCCATTTTGGTCCTGTTTTGTTATTTGTTTTTTATTCTTGTTTTAAATACTTTACTATTCACCTTCGAAGTAACACAAATATTTTGCAAGCAGTTTTGGTTTTGGTTTGCAAGCAGTCGGTTTGGCTTAAATAATAATACGACTAATAGAACTCCCGCGTAGTTCTTGTGCCACTTTCTATCAAGCAGTGTTGTACGGAACGGCGTTCCTGGAACGCGTTTCTTTTAGGAGGAACGAAGGAACGCCACCGTTTCATTCCGCATCGGTGGAACTGGAACGGAAACTCGTTACAGTTTTACTAAAACAAAAAAGAAAAGGCGCTTTTTTTTTTTTTCTTGTCCCGTGAGGTTATTTTTTTAAGGAGGAAATTTTAAAAGGTTTAAAAACAATAACTTTAGGAAGAGCAGGGATCTTGATAATTTTTTCCCTATAGTACACTTATGCACCGGCCTTTTGTTTTTCTTTTTTTTTTATACTCGATTGACGGCTGAAGCTATGCTTGGCAAGGTAGCAACAACTTCGTTTCGCGTACGAATATAAATGCATCGGTGTTGAAAACGCGAAGTCGAACGCTGGCTCTCTTTGCTTTGTAGCATCGCGAGCACGTGGTTCTTACCACATGTCCCTCTCGCGAAACCATTTCGGGATGTAGAGGACGGGATCGCAGCAAAGGGCTATCTGTGCGCTCGCAGGGGCAGTTGTCGACACTCCTCCGAGGACTGCCGGCACCGAAAAGCTCGCTCTGGAGGTCTCTGCCGAAGGGGCAGGAGCCGCGTCTGAACCACGCTCAATCAGACCTCGAGGAACAAAGTCCCGCAAGCGGAACACTCGATTCGTAAGTAACGCCTTACAATTATGCGTTACTTCTCTCTAGTTAGTTTTAGTAACGAAATAACGACTTAGCCACATTTTGAGAGAAAGAACGAGTAACCTATTTTCGTCACTTTTTGAAGGAGGAACGAGTGACGGTATTTAATTACTTCATTGTACAACACACGTTAATTTATTTGGTTTTCGCACACGCATTGCGTTAAAAAGCTAGGCGTTATTAACGCAATAAAAAAAATAAAAAGGCGGCTACTGTTTCAGAAAAAAAAAAAAGACATTCAGAATAAGTACAATGTAATTGGTTAGATTTGAGCTGAGCTAACGCATGTTCCTTTTAATCTCTGTAACGAATAACGTGCTTTGTTACTTCTTCAGCGAGTAACGAAATTTAGTTACTTTTCTTCAATAACGTCTACATGAACACACCGCGTAAGCCCCCTCTCCCTCCATCTTTATTTTTATTTTTTTCGTAGAATGTTTTTTTCTTTTTCTTTTTTTTTTTTCTTTTTCTGCCGGCGGGAATACTCCTTTCTGTTGCGATCGGTTGGCGAGTCGAGCACTCGCAGCCTGCAGCAGCCTGTCGAGCGCCGACTGAAACGACCTTCTCTCTTTTTTGCCTTTGTTTTTGTACTCGGAGTACAGTGGGCTTCCATCTAGCGACATCGCAAAGTGCACTCAGTGCCCAAAACACTGAAAAAAAAGAAAAAAAAGGCCGTTCGAACCCCACGGAGGGGTCAGAAAGTCGCGTCGACTGCAACCCTGGACCCTCGCCCAACGATCGCAGCGCTACCCCGCGGAAAGCCATCGCTACACACGAGGGTAAAAAAAAAAAGTGCAGCTAAATACAAAAGGGGGAAAAAAAAACTCTCCAAATCTCCAGTAGATAAATCTAGAAAGCATCGGCACACGGACGCCTACAAAATACAAGTAGGACGCACATTGGAAACGCTTGGCCGAGGATCTCAAGCCTGACTGACGCTTGCCCCCATATGCGGGGCTTTTTATTTTTTTTTTTTCGTCCGTTTACTATACGCTAGTTTCAGTCGTTTATCTTTTTTCTTTTCTGTCCTGACTTTTTATTTGTTTTTATTTCTTCGTTTTGAAGCACCGAGTTGCCCAGAAGGACTCCCGCGTATGTCTCCGATTCGATCCACGTTTCTTCCGACTCCGCGCCACTTTTGTTGATCCGCAGATATTTGCTCACTCCTGAGCATCGCCTCTCCTTCTTTGTCCTTGCGTTGCCGTCGGATGGCGCGGGGGGATTGCTTCTGCCGTCTTGCGACGCCATTGAGACACCGCGCGCAATCAAGCGTCTCTGCGAGATCGGCGAGGATTGCTCCGGTGTGTGTCGGCGCGCCACCTGCCACCATATAATCATCGCCATCCTCGTAGCGAGTATCGAGCCTATATTCACCCTCCACCGTTAGCCCTTGCGGGCATTGGCGCCGCCTGCAATGGCAGCGCGTCCGGACTGACAAATGAACGGAAGATTTCTTTAATAAGGTGGTGAACTGGGCCTGTTGGTTGACGTTATACATGATGAGGAAAACACGGACTACGAAGAGGAACAAACACGACAGGACAATGCTGTCCTGTCGTGTTTCTTTTACAACAATGTCCCCAGCAATTTTTTTTATTTATTTTTTTTACAGCGCAGTTGTTAAGGGCTGGTTTCCCCAGTATCGTGTCCGTCAGCAAACAAATGACGACACCAAACTCGGACAGCTACCGCCATCTATGAGCGACGGTGGCAGCCAGACAACTGGCTTGCCGGTGGTCTGGTTGCCGTTGTCGCTCATAGATGGCGGCAACCTTTCCAGCCTTTCCACTCTGGCTTGCCGACTTGCGGCCGGCCATTACTTCATTCCCACCATGTCCAGCTTCGCTAATCTTCCTTCTTCACCAAGGTGGAAAGGCTGCAAGTTTTTTTTAATCTCGCCCTACCACGGTGCAAAAAAGGAACTCGTTGTTTATTTTTGCGCCAGTCTTTCGAATAAACCAGATGACGCAGGGAGAAGAACCTGCACAGGAGCTATGGACCCAGCGAGCCAATCAGGGGGTCGGAGCGAGGCACTGGACAACGAGCATTCGCTTTTGCTAAGTTACGCTGAAACGGAGTATAGCAGAGCATGCTGCAGTATACACGTCCAACGGACTCCGAGATCGGCCGGTGCTGACGACAGAAAGACAGAGTGGTTAGCCCGGAGGCACGGCGGTGGTGATGTGGATCTTGCTGAAAGACCGCGGCAAGAAGTTGGTGGACTTTGAGAGGAGAAAACCATGAATTGGACAAGGGTACGAGGCGGGGAGACGATGGAACGACACCGGTGGGTTGACCTGCCGAGGCAGGATTCCGAAGAGGTGTAAATGCCCGTAAGTATATACGACGTCCAGGCAGGTCCAAATCGCCGTCGCCCCCACCTGGATACCATGCAAAAGCATGGACACGATGGCTGCGCTTGAAAAGGACTGCGTAAACGTATCTGTATTGTCATCCCTGGGAGTTGTGTTCTTGTTTCACGTACACGGTCTCCGGAATTCCGTGTTCTCGTCGATCGCCGTCGTCATTTTCACACCCAGCCACTCTGCGCTGGGATTCGGGGGAAGGGAAAGATGAGAGAGCACGATCAAACGGCTGCGACGCCATGACAGGGAGACGGGGACGGTTATAGAACTTCCTTGCACACGTATGTGCAAGAAACGCTTCAAACGTGTTGAGAAGCCTGCGGTTAGCACGAAACAAAAATGTAGCACTCGGGGGGTGTTAGACCCAACCAATCGCGATACGAGAACCTCATGACAAACTTGGCGGGGTAAGCGTAGGAGAAACTGCAGAGAAAGGAAAACCAACAGACTTGGCGGGCAGTGTTGTGCCGAGAGAAGACTGCGCCATTTCAGCGAAGCCAACGGACAGCAGCAGGCGTTACTCAACGCGGCGTGCGGTGCAAGTCGACAACACTCGCAGCTCACGCGCGGAAAACAACCCAAGGTGCCCCCTCGTCGCGTAAAGCCAAGCAGCAAATTGAGCTGGCAAACACAGAGAGAAACAAATGCCTCTTCCCCCTCGAGGCACAAAAAAAAAAACAAAAAAAACGCGAAGGGCGACATGGCGTCGCAGCGGTGCCACCGCCTGCTAAGCAGCTTGCCATGGCGTGCCGAGACTCGCGGGATGTCGGCCATATTTGCATATTGCGAACGCGGCCGGCGCATTAATTATTCGTCAGAGAGCTAATTAGTGGGGTCGGGTCTCCCCCCTCCGCTCCTCCGGCGGCCCCCGAAGAACAAACAGAGGTATGTCTGCCTCCCAGTGCCGCAGTGTTCGCCTTTCCCCCAGATCCAATTATCCCCAGCGAGCTTCGGTCACGCATCGCGCGTCGCGTCCGCGGCAGACTCGAATCGAGCCGCGACCCTGTTTGCCTGGACCCCGCCAGAGGTCGCATCGGCACGAGATGTGGAGAACGCGGACTTGTCACGTGGCCTTGGGACAGTTAATTCCGGCCAACTCGCCAGCGCGGACCGATCACTTCGGGCTTCTGGTAGGAAACTTCTCACGAGTGTGCACCTCTCCTGCAGGGCTCACATTCAGTGACGTTTTGACCCGAAATGTCTTACCCGTGCAAGCGCGTCCCTGGGCTGTTTGTCCCGTTCCAGCTAGATTTAGCTCCGCTTTAGCCTAAACCCTCTCGATGTGTCTGCGTTTGTTTTGCAAGTAGCGTCCAAATGCGCCAGTGTACGAGGCCCGTGTCTCGAGTGGCCCTTTTCGACAGCAAATGACGGCGCAGCACTGAAATGAGCAGCCTTTGGAAGCGAATAGCGGCGGGGTACCCGCTTGTGGCATGTGTCTGGCGCCTTTCCACAACAACCGGTTGGCGGTACCCTTTATCGAGGGGCTTTACTTCAATTGGTGCGATAGCGCCACCTGGGTTTACGCTTGTATTGATCCCAGTAACCGTTGTAAAAAAACTCTGACGCTTTGCGCAACGTTGCTAACTCCTTCGTATGTTGAATTAAGTCATATGGGCATCTTAAATTAGATTTATGTTCTTTATTCAATACGTACACGTTCCAAAGGTCAAAAACCATCTTCTTCTTTCGACCACCAAATCTTGCAAAAACTACTTTGCACAGCGCATGAGTAATTCGCAAAACTGAGTTTTTGCTTCTTGATGTGTCAAGGCTTATAACTTTCTTTTTATGTATTCTACAGTCATAAAGGTAATATTGAATTAAATAACTGCTTTTAAACTATACTTTAATGTCTCGATAGTACCTTTAATCTTAGCTGTTAGTTTAATATTTAACTTATAATAAACCGCAGTTTCTGATATTAAACGATTTTTTTTCTCGACTTAAAACGTCCCAATGTCCACGATAACTTACGTGAATGGTCTGCTGGAGATAATGAATTACAAAAGCAATGAACTGCGTAGAGGATGTAAATTTTCAAATAAAGATTAAAGTTTAGAAAAGTGTTATTTCCTCGTGCTATAAAAACGGAGTCACGTCAACTAATGAAAATAACGATACATTAAATTACGAAGCATCTTTTGATATTACATTTTCCAGAATCTGCATGTCGATAGATTACACGTGAAGTTTAGCATTCAATCACAAACCTTTTCCATTCAGTTACGGCAAGTTGTAGGTTTCAAATATTAAATACAGATGGCGACACGTGTTCAAGAATAGCTCGATTTGCATTTGTCATCATGTGCCGCTTGAAACGCAACGTGAGAGATAGAAATGGCACCAGATGCGTGCGTGTCAGATGCCTGGATGCCTTCAGTGAGCGTGCCAGAACTGCAATAACAACAAGCGCGAGGCTGCAGGTGAACTACAGCTGCCTTTGCGTGCGTTTTACTATGCATGTGTGTGTCCATAGCCTCCTCTATACTCACGAAGCCTGGCAGTTCGACGACGGAGCCATAGAGTGCCCGGTCGCAGATCTGAAGCGCGGGGATCTGGTAGCACAGAGCATTTCTCGGGGAGCCTGCGGTCAGCGAACAGCTATTGCAGCGGCGAGGACCCGAAACGTGGTTTCCAAACCCGACGAGAAGAGAAGTGGTAGCCCGAGGAACGGGAGAAGCACGAGCGGACATTACATCGTTCGGGACAAGTGTGTTTCGGCGTCTCGCCGCAGCGGGGCGCCCGTTACATGCCTCTTGTCTGCCGCTACACCTCTCCACTTTCGGCGGCCGCGTCTCGTAGCGATATGCCAGGCTTTGTCCGTATAGAGGAGGCTATGGTATGTCGAAATGAAACTGACGCCGCGAAAGAGATTTCGGCAGTTAAAATTTGTGGTCGGTTTGCCTTGCTGCATACCCGACCCGGAGGAATAACACGGAGCCAACGGTTTCAACAACAAGAAACTACATTTAATGGGACATGGACGAGACGATTAACATTGCTACCGACGCTGCTCTCTGTGCGCCGCCTCTGATGCGCCTTATCAAGGCGGTGCACGCGATGTGTGCGTGGCTGGAGTGACGTCGCCGCCACGCGGGAAAAGTTCGGCACCCTTGCCTCGCAGTCGGGCAACTGGGCTGGGGAGCCGCCAGGGTGCCCAGCCCTGGTGGGTCGATTGCATAAGAAATGTCGGAGATCTTCCGACACAGACACATTCACATGCGGCATGCCACCTGTGGTTGTGCCAACGTAAACCGCAACGTTCACGGCGCTTGGAACGAATACCACACACGTCGACGAGATGTTGCAATGTGCGATAATCGATTTCACCTACCTGCTCGCTTTGTTTTGGTCACGTGACGTGATACAGAAGTCGTCCAAATCGAAACCATTTTGACTAGCGACACAAAATATCATTATTCTCTGTTGCAATGTGAGTTATTTTACTTCTCCGTATCTTAGATTTTATCTGAAAAAGCCTATTTTACTAAATGAAGTTATTATATTTCAATTTTTAATTATTTAAAGGGGCTTATAAGATTGCTATGTTAAAAAAGTTGCAACGCTCAATAATGTGTTCTGGCCACTCTGGCAACGCACCGAAACTGTCCGAACCTATCCTAAGCACACCGAGGTTCGGCCGTTCTTCCGAAACTTTCCGAAACCTGTTTCGGTTAAAGTTTCGCCCTATCACTAGCTACAAGTCCCCGGAACATTTGTGCCTCAAATGTCGCGTGCAAAGCTTCTCCTTCAACTGGTCGCAACGCTTCGTGCACGAAGCACGGGTGTTCCAGTGACCCTTGACATAAGCAGACGCCAGACGCCATAACGTGACGTGAGCAGACGGTGCTCTGTGAACCGGCCTTTAGCGAAATCGGTAACCGCACGTGTTTCTTTTTCAGTAATTAAAAGTTTATTGAACAGATTTGAGGAAATTATCCTTATATTATGTTCCCCTGGCTGTTATAACTTACCTGCACAGCCAGCCCTTAGTGTAGCTATTGCATTTAAGAACGCGGCTCGTCGCAGTTCCCCGGGAATTGTCCAACCGTCTCAAAGCCCACGTGTCGTGACGTTGGTGACGTCATTTCTCGGAACGCTGCGGCCTTAGTGGCTGGCACTGGCTCGGCCCAAGGCCCTGCCGGTGGCCGTGCGGGCCAGGGGAGCGGACCCTCATCGATCGTCGGCACGGTGCACGACCGGCAGCACGCGCGCTGCTTCCTTCCGAGCTCGACGCAAGAGACGTGCCTCGCGGGACTGCGGGGGACGTCTCGCGGGACTGCAGTCTGGGGGCAAGCCCAAAGCGAGGCATAAAGACACCAAATTCGCAACTTTAGGCGATGGTGGTACCCCAAAGTAAAAATCGCGCTCTCTAATTTAAAAAAAAAAAAATAGCCCTTTTTGGCGATGATAATGCACTTAATGCAAAGGTGCAAGCGAACTGGACAAGAATGACGGAAATAATCTCTGGAGAAGGGGAACAAGGGGGACAAAGGACAAACACAAATCTGCCGAACAGGGCGACCGAAAAACCCAACCTCGCACTCCTGTTCTACGACGATCACAGTGATGTGATTGGCCAGAGCCATTTTGTAGCACCCTTTGGAGCAGCCAAACGTTCATTTTAGAGCAGGACAAAATACTTTTGGAGCACGAGCATGCGCGTAATTTTGATTCATTTTACCGCGAATATTATATTGAGGTTCAGGTGGCGGCCTGCCAAGCGGAAATATAACGCTTTCTTTGGTGAGGCCAGCGTTCGTTCCACACGCAAGTTCGATTCATTCAAACACTCAACTGCTAGCTCTTGCTTGCGCTTAAAAACGCCAGGCAATGCAGCAAGAACGCTACGGCTCGAGTCATTAAATTCGCTCAACAAGTTCCACTGTTGCAGCCGCTCTTGAATCAGGTGTTAATTGGTTCGAGAATAGAGCACGAACATCTGTCAGGTTGGTGTATAAAATCAAAGGCAAATCAAATTCTGCTACCCTGAAACAGTCTTGCACACACTACTCAAGAAAAAATCAGTTACGATTACTTTTGGTTAAAATGTATTCAATTACATGACCCGATTCCTTGACGGGAAAACTAACTGACCGTTAGTTCCAATTACTTCGGATTTTCAAAGCGCCGGATTTTTCTTCCGGTTTGAAAACTGGCCTTTCGTTCTGTTCATTATTGGATTAGAACCACCGTATTATAAACTGTCCATGTTCGCAGTCCACCCGTTTTGGTACACCATCCCCCCTGTGGGGAAAACTTGGTTTGGTCATTCTTTGGTAGGTAAATTCGTAAAACCGATGGAAGGGAAGGAAAAGTATAGTAACAGCTGCAAGTTTAGTACTTCCAAAAGTAATCAGATTACCCGTGTGATTTCTTCCGAATCGAAGTAATGAAATTATAAAAAAATTATGCCAAAAAGTAATTGATTACAAGTAATTTTATTACTTGTAATGAGTATCGTACATATCTGCACTAGAAATAATGTTAGAATAAATTAGTTCGAGTAAAAAAATGAAGCCTTTTGCTCAAGCTCTGCAGGTTGCAGTAACGCTCAAATGTTTAATCCGGTCAAAAAAAGATATTTTTTTTATTATTTAGTTATGAACATCAGGCGCACTTTTCACGTATCATGTGACAATGCGAAATGAGTAAGTGGGCGCTAAATATACTAATTTGAAAAATCCAGCTGAACTCATTATGATTTTTCACCAGCTTCCATTCGTGAACTGCCAAAGTATAACTTATTTTTATTGACAGGTTGCATTGACTGCCTTTTAAAAGGCCTAAATAGAGGAAAAAGCTAAAAAAAAGGGAACCTAATAAAAAATAAAAGGCTATGGTCCTGCTGCTATACAAAGTTACCTTAAAGGGATACTACAACAAAATTTCGGTGCTCATTTTTTGGTCTATATGTGTTCAAAGGAGCAGCATCACATCGAACATACCAATATCTTGTTTAAAAAGTCACAAAAAGGAATTTTAAAACAAATTAAACGATTAGCAAAGAGCACCTCGTGGATGTCGCTAACGCCTCGCTTGTAATGCCCATCTAGGAACCTTGACAGCTAGTGACGGAGGTTGTCTCGCCTCCGGCCACGACGAGAGAAGAGGGGCAGGAGGAACTCCCCTCTTCCCGAGAATGCCTTTTGTGTGTCGCAGAAGTCGCTATCGTCCCCTTACAAGATTATAGAAGATTAACCCGTCACTCAAAATTCGTAAAATAGCAGCCGCTTCGGTGGCTGGAACGACTAGGCCATCCTCTCGACGTCAGCCTCGCCGTAGCTTTGCTCGTCCTGAGACGACCTACGTCACGATTGCGTTGGATGTCACGTGGTCTCCACTGGGCCTTCTCCGAGCGCTTGCCAGAGTGGGCCGTTTATAACGAAAAATACAGCCACCAGGCTCAAAATACAAACATGCGATTGTCATTTACGGATATTGTGGATCATATTCAACCTATTTTTGAACGCGACGGGAATATTTCAAATTTCGTTGAAGTATCCCTTTAAATCTCGAATCTAAAAAAAAAAAAACAGTCACGATTGATGATTCGCGCAACTCGTCAATATGTTACAGTCAATACAGACAGGTCACGGTTTTACTTTTAGAATTTACCTACAAAGCAAGTTGTCACATCGGTATTCCGCAAAAATGTAACTTCTTACCCGACGCCTGAGTGCCCACCGTACCTTCTCGAAGAGAGTGTTTCCCTCAGCACGCGGTTGCGCTGCGGCAAAGCCATGCAAAAACGCAATAACTACATCACGGACGTCGCTCCACCGCAACGCAGTAGCCCACGGTGAGAAGGATTAGGAATTTCCGCATGAAAGTCTCGAAGAGACCATTCCGAAAACAATGGTGTAACTGCTTCCGCACTGTGCAACTCTAAGCGCGCCGTTTTTGACTGCGCGATAGTTCCGCCCGAGTTTCAAGAGGGACTGGCATACGAGATGCCGTTTTCGCCAAGTGTGCTCTACCATAGCCTCCTATATACTGACAAAGCCTGGCAGATCTTCATGAGAAGTGGTCGCCGAAAAGAAAAAGGTGGAGCGGCGGACAACGGACGAGAGGAGAGCCACGTGACTGGCGCCCCGCTGCGGCGATACGCCGAAACACACTTCTCCCGAGCCAACAAGTGTGTTTCGGGTCCTCTCCGCTGCAAAAGCTGTGCGCTGACGTCCAGGTTCCCCGAGAAATTTCTCTATGATGCTCTGTGCTACCAGATCCTCCCGCTCCAAATCTGCGACCGGGCACTCTATGGCTCCGTCGTCGAACTGCCAGGTTTTGTGAGTATAGAGGAGGCTATGGCTTTGCACAGGTGCAATCGTAACCCAGGAAACACTTTCCCGGGTGGGGAGCGAGGTTTCAAGGGGTGTGGGGAGGACGCCCCGGAGCATACGCGTGTGCGGGAAAAGAGCGCGGTGTGCTCGCCAGACGACGAATGACGGCGCGTCGGCAGACCTCGGGCAGCCATCGAAGAACGGGAGCCTAGCCTCGGAAACCCTCGGCCGCCGCGATTGCAGACCCGGGAATGCGGAGGAGCAGGTGAGCGGTCCGTCGACCCGGCCAGCACCTGGCTCCGTCCGGACGGTTCGCAGCGCGTTGGCCGGTGGCGCTACAGCGCGCTAAATGACCCGTGTCCAAATGGCGATGAAGCCGTCACACGTCCGCCATCTTCGCCCCGTTGCCGGCGAAGGAAGCCGGCCAGGCGCAAAGAAAAGGGGAAGAGCCCCCTTTACCCCGGGCGCACTCATCCCAGTTGTTCGTGCAGCTCGCCAAAAGAAAGCGCACACCGAGCCGCCGATTGGCTGCGGGTCTCGGGCACCGGCGGCGTGCGCCAAGAGCCTCGGCGTTCCGCCCCTGTGCTCCCGAGCTCCGATTTCCCTCGCTTCCATTTATTTTGCTCCGCAGGGCGACGGAGGATGGATCGCTGGCTGTTGCTCCGGCGCTCTCGGGGCGAGCCCGCCTTCCTCCCGAAAACTGCCTCTCCCGCGTCGGGAGGCGTGACCGAGGGAACCTCTCCCCGAGAGCCTCCCTCTTGCCCGTCGTTCCCGGACGACCCAGGACGCGCACGCCGGGTCGAGGCTCCGCGCCGCCGCCGCCAACGTCGCGCAGCTGGAGCAGTCGGCGGCAACGGCTCGCCCCGGCTTCCCGCAGATAGGGCCAATAACACTAAAGAAAAAACGAGGCCCCCCCCCCCCCCTCCCCCCCTACTTGCAGCGTCTGTCTCTTGTCGAGCTTCAACGTGTTTGCCGCTTGGTCGGGGATCCACTAACGATGACGTCATGCGCAGGCCTTAGTCTCTTAGGTGCTCCTGCCTGGGTACCTTGGCGCCGAAGCGGGCGTTCGAGGAACTAAGGAACGGCTCCATCGACCCCGTGCCACTTCTCGAGGCGGCCAAAATCTAAACGCCCTCTCACACTTATGTTTCTTCATTGTGTCTTCGTAACTTGCGTTGCACACTCGAGTAACACTCCGTGTTCCGTGTCGCTCCAACAGCAGGGACAGCGCCTATACTCTGTTTCACTTTATGTAGTACCGCAGCGAAAGAGGCGCGAGCGAGATGTGGCCTAGAGTAGAGGCCTGCACGGGTATGGGCCAGCCCGCGGGCCACGGGCCGGGCTTCGTGGCTACATGCATGAAGGGCCCGGCCCGGGCACGGGCCTTGCATTCAAGTCTACAAAGCGGACCAAGGCAGGCCAAACCGGCAGCATTTCTTTTAGCAGCAATTTTTTAAAAGTTCTTTTTTTTTTTTTTAAGGGGGGGGGGGGAGGGTTTGGGGGAGGGATCATAGTGAGCGAGACCCAAATTCTGAAAGCATGTGTGTGTGTGTATTTCTGCGTTTTTGTAGGGTCCGGTGTGCGCGCAGCGAATGCTCTTCAAGGAGATTCACACACTTGCGTCGAGTCCGACCAGTGTGCGACTGCGACAGTCGCACACCGGTCGGACTCGACGCAAGTGTGTGTTCGACGTTTCGGCCGGAGTCCGGCCGAAGCGTCGAAGATTAAATCGTCCGTTGTTGCTGTTTTCACTAAGGGTTTTTTCTTCTCAGTTATATACCCACGCCTTCGGCCTCCCGCCACCCATGTCCGTTGTACATATATATATATATATATATATATATATATATATATATATATATATATAGTGTGTGTGTGTGCGGGGGGGGGGGGTATACATAGCGGGAGTGGGCAATTCAAAACTTTGTTCGTGTTTTGACCGAACCAGTCGCGAAATTTCCCTTCTTTTTCAACTTCGACACGTGGTTTTGCTTACTGCTGCTTGCCATCTTTATTTTCACGTCCTTTCCGATACGCGGGTTTAGTCATAAAAGGACGATGGGGAAGATTTTTCTTACCGAGTTGCCTAGGCCCGCAGATTGCTCCGACTAACACTAGCAACAAAAACAAAAAAGGTGCTTACTGCATTGCCTATTGGGTACCGTATAGTCAACATGTGTAGCAGTGGCAAGCGAGCTGTCATGCCGTGCCATTTGTGAGCTATTCCTACTGGTTGAAATTAGAGCCGGCCTTATCAGCGTCGGGCCGGGCCGGGCTGGGCCGGCTGTTGGAAATGGATAGCGGGCCGTGGGCGGGCCTGGGCACAAGAGACAGCGGGCCGGGCTGGGCCAGGCTGGGCCGGGCCCATAAATATCGGTCCGTGCATACCTCTACCCTAGAGCAAGAAGCTCGCGCTTGAAGCCTTTCTTGCGATAAATCATAAGGTGAAATAGAGTATAGTATTTGAACTGCGATGGTTTTCATTTTACGTGCGATCATCAACGACCAACTACTTCATCCGCCGTGAGAGAATAGTACTAGTTTTAGGGAAAAAAGGAAACAAGTAAATGCTGAACAAAAAATGGCCTCGAAAGCAAATATCTCTAAACTAACCGATAGATATTTGCTTGCGAGGCCATGCGCGGACAAGAGAGGACGCGACGCCAAAATAGGATTTCTCGATGGTATACTTCCCAGAGGCGCTGACAAAGTTGGCGCGCTCAGGTGATTTTTTGAGTTGCCAAACTATATTTTCCGGATGTTCAAAAGAGTTATTGTGAAAACGGCAAATGAAGGATGTGCCAAAACCAACATTCAAATGAACCCGCGCTTGATTGAATTTCCCACTGACGTCACTGTCAGGTGGGCGGCCTTGCAGGTAGAGCAGGCAGTCTAGAAAACGCAGTAAGCCGAGCATTTGTTTCTTCCTGATGCGCGAGTGCTGGAGCGAGATTCCAAAGCATTCATTTGACACCACGTGTTCCTTGTAACCAGTTGGGAATAAATTCTACCGGCGAAAGAGTAAACTCCTGCAGGCCGCTGGTGTCACCTTTTCCTTGTTGTCAGCAAAAACGTTTAGTGTAAAAACATGGTAAAGAACTAAATTTAAAATTAAATAGCCTCGCAAAAAAAAAAAAAAAATCTTTGCAAAATATTGGGGCTGCAGTTAAGCTATGTTTGTTTGTGTGCTGAGACAATTTTAAGACAAATCAAAAACCATACTAAAAATAAAATTAAAAACAAAACCGACAGTGTATAGTCCATATTGTTTAAAGGGTCAAAAGAAAGCTATGCACGAGGCAATGGTGTGATCGGTATGAGTCACTTGGAAGCACCTATGGGAGCAGCTAAAAAAAACAAATTAGAGCAGCAAAAAAAAAAAAAAAAAAACGAACTTTTGGAGCACATGTTTACATTTCATTTTCCTTCCTACCACAGCAAATAATGCATGTTAAGATTAATGTGTGGGCCTGTCCACCAGAAAGCATTGTCCCCTTTGCCTTTCCACTTCTGTGCAACTTTTTGCTGGCATCAATTTCACGGCAGGTTTGATTCCCTCAAACACAAAACTAGCTGTTGCGCGTAGAAATACGTACCAAGCGCGACAACAATATGCAGAAGGATGAAGGACACTATAAACTGCTACAAATAGTCATTTCAAGTGCCAAACCAAGGGTAAACCAAATAGTATATTCCACAGAAATCATGTTACAACATTATAATGTTAGTACCCAAGTTGACGTGTCATTGAAGTCCTAAAGGTTGCATTAAAACTGAAATTATGAATTCAGATAAAAACAAAGCTTTTGTTATTGCAATGTATATGTAGGACCTCATGATAAACAAAAAAATCGGCATGTGAACAATAAACAAGCACCATACACAATTTACAAACTCGTTAAGGTTGTTCCCAAGTTTCTATCCACTCCTTCAGCTCATCTAGTTCCAATTTATTTCGTTCACCGTGCCATCGCACAGATGGAACCTAAGTTAAGGTAATCCCTAACCCACAGAGTTGACATTAAAAAAAAAAAAAAAAGCTTATAGAGCAGTCTGTGTAACACTTCCCGCAATACACAAGTATCCTTGCTAAAACTCGAATTTGTTTTTTATTACTGCAAGGTTAGATTTGTTACATTAGCACTTACAAGTCCCCCCCCCCCCCCCCCCACACACACACACACATTTTTTTAATACATACTTGACGCTTGTGTGCGCAAGGCCTCACTCTGTAGAAAAGCTTTCCCCTTAGTACGTGGCTGCGTTGCGGCGAAGCAAGATGCGAAAACCATAGAGTTATAATATACGCTAGAGGTTCAACTGGCGCTAGTGTGCTGCTGCAAAGGGAAGCAGACAGCAACCAGTCGAAAACTGACTTCCGGTAATGCATTTCTATGGGGAAAAAGTGAGTGCATTTTCTCCTTGCGCTCGATTATAAGAGCAAATATCACGAATAATCTGTACGTACTAGGCAGCTTGGAACATTCCTCAGTCAGGCAGACGAAAGAGTCGGTCAGTTACGGCGTTTTTATTCCAAATCAATGGCATTAAAAACGGTGATAAAATGGCTTCGTAGGTGTATTTATGTGCACTGTCGGACACTGTTGGCGCGAACACGACGTCGGCGCTTTTCAGCATGGGGGATATACGCGCCAAACGAACGAAGGACATCTGGAAAACTAAGACGGCAAGAACTACGCAGTAACACTGGATCAGTAACTCCCTCCGCATGTCCAATCATAATAAATGTAAGGCCAGGTAATATAGTCAGATTTTCAATAAACACTGGTTTCTTCTTTCTGTTCTGTGCGAATATGCCTGTTCTACGTTCAGACCATCACCCGCACGCTCGAAATCTTTAATAAAAAGGGCCCGATAAAGACTGCCCGCAGAGAGACACTTTTCATACCCGCACGTATGTACTTTGTTCTTTACGTTTTGAATGTTTTTAACCGCTCGTAGAGATGCAAGAAGGGGTCATTTTTATATACTGACAAGACGGGCATATGGGCAATATATAAGCGTCACCGGAATGCTGACGAGCTTTGAACACGCTCTGAATTCCTTTCTATTATTATTTTGCTTAGAATCGTTGCTTCTTTTTAGTTTTACACACCTGCTGCGGAATAGAAGTTTGTGCTTGAAATATAGCGAAGTTAAACATCGTTCATTGATGAAGAAAAATGCGCTAACTAAAGCAAGTATGCTTTTACAATGTTAATAAAGGTGCATACTATTCGGTACGACCCAAATAACAGGTGTTTCAGTTACTTTCCGGCGAAGAGTCAAAATGCACGCGCGTTTTCCCATAGGAATGCACAGGAGCACCGCAAAAGTAGACTGGTTGCTGTCTGCTTCAATTTGCCTCACGGAAGTCGCATAGACACTAGCGCCAGTTGAACCTCTAGCGTACATTATAATAACTCTGTGACAAAACATCGCGATGCCTACTCTGCGGTTTTCGCTTCACTGCAGTGCATCGGTAGGCGGTGAGAAGCGCACTCAACGGAGCTATCTTACCCACCCAGTTTTGTTATTGTTTGGTACAGAGATTCAATCGAGTAATACGTTACTCAAGGCGATGATCGAAAGTTCTGAAAATTCGGACAAGCCTACCGTAACGATCCCGCCGTGTAGTGGGTCTTCAGCTACATTTTTAATATAAATTAAGTAAAATTACGTTCTGGCGCAACTTCGGCGAAAATTCATCACATGTTGTCGACATGTAGCAGGATGTAGCAGGGTAAGCAGTTTGGCGCAGCAATCACATCAGTGACGAGGTATAGAGCCCAAAACCTGTTTTAGGTAGGAAATTTCGAAAATAAAAGTTGGCTATTTTTCACACCCCCTTTCGAAAAGCGCTCCGCCAGAGCCGAAGGTTTGGCCGATGGGCGGAGCTTGATGCCTGCTAGAACCAGCGGATTTCACGATAACACAAAATGGCATTACTTCTTTGTCTTGTTTATTTCTGAGAAATCGCAAAGTTCCTACGAGTCACAGCCACAAAATGGCGGACGGAAGTAATCCTCCCCCGGGTGTCACGCTACGCTGCTGTGGTTGCCACGCTATCTAAATCTCCTTAAGCCAAACTCTCTCAGTCTAAACAGCTCTGAGCTTCGCCTTTCACTGTGACGCATTCGTAGTCCATGCACGCGTCAGCCGAACCCAGCTCACGTATTTGACACGAGCACTGCGTCGCTCGGACGTATGCGCTCGGTAACAATCAATCCGTCGACGCATATTCGGTTTCGCGTTCGAGGCCAATCACTTACCATCACTTGCGAACCAGTTCGGTCATGTGCGTAAAAAGCCTAGTGGAAGCTTGGAGGGTTCGCATTCCGATACCAACAACGTCGACGAATATTTGGTTTCGCGTTCGTGGCCAATTACTTACTATCACTTGCGTCGATTATGTGCGTCGAAAACCTGGTGCATGGGCATACCAACCTGGGGGAGGGGCATGTGCTTTGCACCCCCCCCCCCCCCTCCCTGAAACAGTCGCCACTGGGCAGGGCGAACACTGGCCGGCGGTGCCCAAGGGATACAGGGCACCGCCCCCCGGCCCTAAGAGTGTGCGGGGGGGGGGGGGGGGGGGGTTGTCCGCCCCATTGCCCCCCCTCAACAGGTTGGTACGCCACTGGTCTGGTGGAAGCTTAGAAACTTTACATTCCGATTCCAAAACCGTCAGAACTGAGAATCTGACATTACTCCTATTTCCGTCGATGAAAACAAAATTAACCAGACTGTCCAGTCGAAGACCACATCGGCAAGGAGGCTGGTAGCTATAGCTGAACATTTATCGGCAACTGCACCAGGCACACGGGGCCGCCACCATAGTTGGGCTGCCTGTAGTATGTAACGTTATCCCGTGATATCGCTTCCCTCCAATTAGAACCGAAACCAAAGAGAAAGGGTGCAACTGTTCAAAACGGCTACGCGTACTGTACGTTGCGTTCTATGATTAGCGATACTATCGACGCTTTTCGGCACCTGTACACGGGGCGCCACCATAGCTGACCTTCATTTCTTTTTTTATTTTCTTATATCACGTTCACTTCGTCAAAGTGGTCTGACGACAGGTTGTTGACCTTCTAGACGACGCCAGTGTTCTTGTACCCTAAAGCAAGCTCTATATTGATTTGCCCCTGCCCATTTCGCTGGCTGGGCATCTCAACGAAACAGCAAACGGTTAGTTAAACGGCGGCGCAAATACGGCGCGCGGACCTCCTCTCCCCCCTCCCCCCCCCCCCCCCCTCATACAGCCTTTTGTCATGGGCTAAGCCCCCCACCCCGAAACAAAATCCTGGCTACCTGCCTGATGCCCGCAATAACTTTCTGTGACATTTCAGGGGAATTGAAGCGTGCACGTGTGCAGCTTTTGATAGGCGATCTAGATGCGCAAGCGCGTGTGCTTATATGGCTTTGACTGCACAGCCACAGAAAGCTGTCCTTGAGTAGAAAGCACAACCCTGCAGTGCAGGAGGCGCGTTTCAAGAGTCACCGTGGGCCACACTGCTTATGCGTCATATGAAAGCCTGCATACAGATGCGAGCGCGAGATCTGTACTTCGAATGCCACATGGCAATGAGTTCAATATGGCACGCGGCATTCGAACCAAGGATATTGAGGTGACTCTTGTTAGCACTGCCCTTTTTATGATATAGGAGCAGTGGGACCACGACTAAAGGAGACGCGGAACCGAAATTTTGAGCTCACAAAACAAGGCTAAAGCGATAGGCGGGAAGCTGCAAAACACAAAAAAACATCACTCATACTACGATATCTCTAACGGACGGCCGTATTTTTGGAAAAGAAGTGCGCGATTGAACACGGCCGACAAGACATGTGATCGTGACGATTCTCCATCCTCTCTCCTCCTCGCTTCGTCCCCTCGAGCAGGTGAACCAAAGCGAGGAGGAGAGAAGCGAAACCGCTTCCCCTCATTCTCAACTGTTCGAAAATAATCGTGACGTCACATTCCTAGCTTGAACACACTTGTTTTTTTCTCCAAAATTATGGTTATTTGTTTGAGCTATCGATAAGTGATGTTCTGGAGTTCGTAGCGCCCACCTCAACGCTTCTGCGGCCTTAATAGGGAGCTTTCGTAGATCGTTTTCGCCGTCTCGCAAGGCCGCCCGCAACCCGCTACGATAGCGGGAACTCCACAGTCAAGGCTATCGGCGCGCAGGCGCAGTAGCAACTTCTTCGTTGCGGAACACTTAGCGGAGGGGGAAGCGCGGTCTACGAAAACTCCCTATTTTGTAGCCCGGGGATACGGAACGCGGCACAGTTAGCGCGAACAAGCCCCATCACCGGGTTTTCCCGCTTCTCTCAAGTGTCTCGACTGAAAAAGCCGTCGTTCAAATTTCTACTGTGGTGGAACGTAAAGTCCCTCGATAAAATTCACTCTCCGCGTTTTTTATCTCCCAGTCCTACTAGAGCGACAAACAGAAACAACCGATACCGACAAGCACCAAACACGTGCAGCACACGTTCGGCAAGCTTTGGCAAGCTTGCAGTATTTCGGTGCTGGTGAACTGAGCACAAGTAATTGCAAGCCTGCCAGATAGTTTCGTGTGCATGCAGCACGCGCTGTTAGGCTTGTCGCTGTCGATGTCGGGTGTTTGTGGTTCTAGTGGGACGCGGGCATTACAAGTGCCGCCAAGTACTGCTCTGCGAACGCGCAAAACACGTGCACCGAACGGATGCTCCGCCGCCATTTCTTAGTGCCGCTAGTGGAATTTGGAGTTCCCGTTCGCCAGTCCGTTGCAACTCAAGGAGGTAGGGCAAGGGAAGAGAAGGCCGGGGAGGAGAAAGCAGACGGAATGCTGGAGAGAAGGGCAGAAACCTCCTCCTTTCTCCAGCGATCCGTCTGCTTCCTCCTCCCCGGCCTTCTTTTCCCTCGCCCTACCTTCTTGAGTTGCAACGGACTATAACAGAGTCGCACACTGTGCCTTGGCCCGTAGCTGTACTTAGAACATGGGCAAACTTACGCTTGTTGTAGCCGAACCGGCCCATGATGATAACATTTGCGTTTGAACGCGTTAAAATGCGGAAAAGCGTTCTTGCGGCAGGAAGCGGCTGCATGAGGTATAGGCAAGAGAGCAGACCAACTTTCCAACGCGGTGCGTTTCAGTAGACCAACCAGAAGCCGAGAAAAGAAAGAAAGGGTGACGTGCTCGCCCGTACCCGTCAGCAAAAGGAGACGAGAGGGAGGTTTCGTAGACAGCGTTCCCACCTCCGCTAAGCCCTCTGCAATGAAGAAGCCGCTACTGCGCTTGCGCGCCGATGGCCTTGGCTGTATCGTGGCGGGTTGCGGAGGGCGTTGCGCGACGACGAGAACGATCTACGAAAACTCCCCAAAATCTTCCTTTTGCTCGTCTAGGAGCGGTGGGGACACGGGAGCGTTCTCACCCAAGACAGCGATGGTTCAAGCTGAACAAATGTACCAGAAGACGGGGAATCGCCCAGAGATCGGCCACCCCGATGCTGTCGCCGGGCGCCCCGTTGCCGTGGATTGCACTTAATTAGGGAGTTTTCGTAGATGGTTTCCGCTGTCCCGCAACGTTCTCCTAACCTGCTACGAGATCTGGGACTCTGCAGGCAAGGCTAACGCACCCAACTATGTGCACAAGCTCCGCGGAAATGCTCTCCGCAACGTTCTGCAGCCGCCTGCCGTAACTAAACGCATCGCGCTCAAACGCAAATGTGTGCCGCGGCATCTCTTTTTGTGCTCGAATGAAGACAGAAAGATATTAAGGTTTTTATTTCTTTCGTTTTTGAGGGATGTTTTCGAAACAACTCGGGAACAGGACAACAAACAATTTTCGTTTCATTCTCGTTCCTTTCAAAGCCTCTTGTAATAAAAACAACGATAATGTCCCAGAGCCCCTTTTGTGACACGACCGAATTCAGGAGGCCCTCAATATTTGAAGTCTTCGTTTGCGAAACCCCCGGAAGAAACAACCTTAAGGATATTCGAGGTTCTCGAACCGACCCGCGCGAACCTTCGGAAGTTCTCGCACGCCTCAGACACCACAGCAGGTACAAAAAGGGCAGCACCACGCTACAAGACAGGGCTCACGAAGGACGTCCACTTTATTACCGTGTAAGTTCAAAAAAAGAAAAAAAGGGGGCGACCACGCAGCACGACGCGCAAGGCGCCTCCGATGGCGGTGTCGAGATACGTTATGTACAGCGGCGACCACGTCGCCGAGCAAGCTTTGTGCCGCGGACACGCCAGCGGCCACTGACTAGTCGCGCTCGGGCCGACACGACGGACCCGAGCCCCGGATGAGTGTTCATCTTCCATTGACCACCGCGCACCGTCGCGGCGGCACACGGGCAACGACCCGTACAACGCGGGGGCCCCGTCGTTAAATGCCGTCGCGGGGTGGACCCCTCGGGCGGGGGAGGAACGACAGAGGGCCGCGCAACTCGACGCTTACGAACGAGCGGATCGGGTCACGTGATCCGTGGGCATCGAGCATGCGTACAAACGCAGGAGGGGCGCACGTGAGCATGTTCCATTTCACCGCATCAGAAACGCGACGTTGCACCGAAGCGGTGAAGTCACCTCACCAAAGGTCCGGCACTGGTTGGTGGTATTCACGGCCTCGTCCCTAATTGAGCTACAAACAACGAACACTGTCCCCAAGCACCTCAAATGCGTCTCGTTAGCGGCCTCCTCTCTGACGCTCAAGCATCAGCAACAAACCCCCCTCCCCCTCCTCAAAAAATAAAGATAAAACGCGTGTGCCAACAGCCGGTACCGCGGAAGAGCCAGTTGTGTTTTGTCGGCGGGCAAACAATCGGTGTTTGTCGCGCAAGTCGGACCGGTTCAGAAGCCAGGGGCTTTTGCGGCCGAGGACGCCCTGAACGGACAGCCAGCAGTCGAGCCGGCCGCGTGGTCCAAGCTCACCGTCTTCGCGACGCCACGCACAATCACCCGCGACACTCGTCGTTTCGGCCTAGAGTGCGACGTCGCTGCGACCTCCAGCCAGAGCAGCGTCGCGCCTGTCCTAGCTCGCGGCGGCTTCCGATCGAGGCCGCGAGTTCTGGAACCTGCGATGCCAGTTCCAGCTGAACCGTCGATCGCTCTTCGTCGACTCGAACCGAGAGCAGGAGGAAAAGGAGAACGCCGGCAAAGCAGTCCCCCTCTCCTCCTGGAAAACGGAGGTCTCGGAAGAACCGCCCACAAACGGCCGGCGAACGTAATCCCGACATCCAGCACAGCATATCCTGAGCCGTTCAACGGCCGGCGCCGCCACATTTGCGTGACGTCAGAAACGGTAGTTTCTGACGTCATGCCCTGTCGGGATACAATCGACCCTAATGTGCACGACGTTCCGGCCGGCCGCCCACCGAGTCAGGGGCGTAGCCAAGGGGGTCAAAACACTCCCCAAATTTTTTGCTCTATTTCTTTCTTCTTTTTTGTGCATCTACCAAAACATGCAAGTGGACACCCTGTCCGCTTCAGCGAGAGCCCTAATCCATACAGCCAAAAGACTAGGACGAATGGGAGGATAACTCAGTTGATGGCCCTAGTCGAACACAGTTTCACTCCTTTCCCTTTCCGAAGAACCGTTAACCTCCGATAAGAGTAATTGTTCTAAGCCCGAGTTGCTCCGTTTTGTAGGAGGTGGACAACGGTGTGTCCACCTCCTGGACATTGAAGTTTTCCACACGTCATGGGGGCCTTTCTCGAACCCCTTGGGACCCTCGTGAAAAAGGTGCTTAGTGAAATCACGCTGCTCTCCCCTGGCTCCGGAGCAACGCTATTTCCTTACTGGTGCATTTAATCTGCCAGCACCTTTCACGATACCCAGCTTGTGAACAAAAAACAGTAAATAACTCCAACTTCCGTAATTTGTTGTACCAGTCACATATAACTCCAACTACCGTAATTTGTTGTACCAGTCACATAGTAAAGTTTTTGTTGTAGCAGCCAAATGTACATTCTTGCTTTCACGCTGTTTTTTTCAGTGTAGGTAGTATAGAAAGAAAAAAAAAGTGAATATGTTTGTTCTTTACCTCTATCTCCTCCCTCCCTCCAACCCTACCAGAGAAGTAAAACAGCAGTCATAGAAAAGTCCTGGCTACGCCACTGCACCAAGTGGTAACCTCGTTCACAAAAAAAGGCTGTGCAGTTCCAACTTCCAAGTGACCGCTCGACAAACGGTTGCTTAACCCCTTAACCATTTTGGACTTGCCTAGCTCGTCAATGCGGAGCCCTCCCCAAACCGTTCGGGGTCAGTGTGTAGCTCGTCGACATTTCGCAATTCACGCACTCAACCGTTTTGGACGAACCGGGCTTGCTCGTGGCTTAGTTTGCACCTCTGCCAACAAATGGCAGCACTGAAATGTTCTTAAATTTTTCTCCCATTTTGTTTGCAGCTAAAAACTTTTGTTTTGAAGGCAACAAATGTCATTTTTAAGACAGCACAGCTGAGAGTGAGAAATTTCCCAAAACTAAAAATGGTTAAGGGGTTAAAGCCCTTCAGTAACGGGGGGGTTCGTCAGATTGTTGTCGGGATCTGACGGCATTGTTGCACTGCCGTCGCTATGCATGCACGTCTTGAGTGCCGCTCGGCAAACTACCCTCTTGAAGAAGATTGTTTCGTCCTCGCCGTAACGGTAGGTAGGTTAGAGAAGTTACGTAGCTTCTGGTTTGTCTCGGCGCAGTTAACATTAATTTGTACTCGACTAAGTGGTATTGCATCGCCCCAGTTGCCTCTTTAAAACGACTCGCATATCAAATTGTGCCTCCTACTTCCGGCGTCAATTTAAGCGACCGTCGACTAAAGCGTCGTCCCAGGCGGCACCGCTTCGAACGAAGGAAAGGCGTACGCAAAATGTGACCTCGGAGTGCAACGGCAAAGCGCAGCGACGTGACGCGGCAAGAGGACGCGGGACGACAATCGCCACGGGCGTAGTGCACCATCGCGCGGGGTAGCCTCCTCCAACCGCTTGCCTGGGCACTGCTCTTGGTCCGCGGAAACCAACTCCGCGACTCCCCGTAGGCCGATCGGAACCGAAGACAACGTGAATCGGCAATCGGGCGGATTGGCGCGAGCCCATACGCGGGGATGGGGGCACGGGAGACGCCCCCGACGAGGCGGAACCGTCCGCATCTTTGTTCCGTGGCCCGAAGAGGTTCTCAGAACCTCGTGGACAACTGTCACGTGCGCTGCGACGAAGCCGGAGGTGCCCGCGGCGCCTCCTGGAGGCCCCCTCGGTCCCTGAGTGCCAGCTGGTAGGCCACCTCGAAGGCCTGGCCCAGGGTCAGGATGATCTCCGTGGCCAGCTCCTGCGGGGGGACACGGGTCAGGCAGGGGCCCCCGAAATGGGGGCCGGTGGCTGGGCTGCCGCCACCTCCGTCCACCTTTCGAGTAACGCACTTCTTGCCCTCGTTCAAAATGCAGGGCCCTCCTCCCCGATATTTCTTTTCATTATTATTTAATGCAAAACTGGATTTTATCGTAACTAATACTTTACGACACATTTAAAAAACAACACCCAACCAAGGGAAAACCCCCGCTTCGATAAATGCTATCGACCAAACTGCCCGCTGATTGCAAACGTGAAACACGTAAGGTGAGGCCCGAAGGCCACACTGGAGGTGTTTACGGTGCGCCCGGCAACGACAAAATAAAAATAACTACGAGCTAAACGCGCATTACAATTAATTGAATACTTCGTAACGACTACGGAGAACCCGAGAGAGGATAGACGTGTATCTGCAGTTGCCCACAGGCATAAGCTCGTGGCCTTCGCGAAACTCAAGAAAAACTGCCAAACTGCTGGCACGACCCTACAGGCGGGCAGAAAGAGGCGAACCCAGATCCGAAAAATGTGGCGGAAAGGGAGCCAGGGCACTGACCATCGTTTGAGCGCAGAACACGTGGCAGTAGTGGTGGTTGGTCTGGTGTTCCTTGGTGATGTAAGCAAAGTGGGTGAGGTCGTCTGCATCCTGGCAGGCACAGTGGATGTTCCGGATCTCGTGCTCGCACACCGGCCGCTGCAGAAACACCCCATTTTCTTATTGGCCGGTCCGAACTCAAAGACTCGGCACGAAAGTCGCCTGCCTCGTCGGACCTCTGCGGTCACCGACGGCCGAAGAAATGCGGGGCGTGGCCAGTCCAAATTGTTTCCTGATGGCTCCACAGCTATTAAGAGGGTGGTTTTGCATGATAAGAATGCCCAAGAACCAATTACTAAGGAAGGGAGTGAACAGTTCTCAAGTCGTCGATGTCTGTATCGTCACGTTAGAAGGTAATTACATAGAATAACAGATTTCACGAAAGATGATAAGATTTGTAGCTACAGCAGAAGGAACTTAAACTAATGCGCCCAAAAATCCATGCGTATTCGCTGCTTTCTGATGTCGCATTCTGCTCAAACGACTTGCACGAAAAGTTGTAACAGAATCTAACGTAAATGAGGGACGTGAAGGAAATGTACTGTAATGGCACCCACAGAATGAACACTCGTAGCGGCTCAGTTACATAAAAGATACCCTTGTGGTACAAATTTTGGGGAACGAGCTTGTACTTCGATGGTGCAACCAACTGCAGAAACCTCAATTTTTAGTAACTGTTTCAACAATAAATAAATAAAATATTTCTCCACATTTCATCAGACATTGCTGTCAATACGTGAACTATAACGGTAATTATATTTCGAAACCCCCCCAAAATGTTTTCAATAATTAGTCGGATATCGATTAGTGCGCCAAGGTATATCAATTTGCTTTCGCATTAACTAATACGTTAACAACGTCGAGCCAAGTGTCGTTCCCATTGCACAAAACAACAAAAACGCGATACCCACATTAAGTTTTGCACTCGAAAAGATCCCGTCAAGCCGCGAAAGCCTTCAGAGAGAAAAAAAAGGAAGCCCGCAGAAACGGTCGGCTCCTCGTCCGACGACTTACCTTGGTTACCGCGTCGACAAACTTGACGCCGCGATGCGACACCGACAGCAGCACGCTGGGGATCTTGCCGATGTTGCGCGTAGATGCCTTCAACTTGTGGATCGACTGGCGAGTCGACTCCGTGCCCTGGAGCTCTTTGACGAGCGTGGAGCCCAGGTACTGTAGGAGGAGATGGGTCGAATGAGGAGAGACCAGCGCTGCGCGCAACTCTACGTGCGACAGGCAGAAGGATCTGGGTGTCCGCAACTATTCGTTGCGACATACTATAGTCATTGGCGGGATGAGAGAGGCAGGGAGACCTTTCAGTTGTCCGGCTTCCCGCCAAGGAAGCCGGACAATTTCCGACTTTCGAAAACGCTTTAATGTCTCGTGTACGCTCCAACCGTGCACGAGACGAGACGAAGCCTGTCGGAATGCAAAGAGCTTGTGCTGGAGGCCAAGCATGCGAGAGAGACGCCCCACCCTTCTCGACCTCTCGGTCACTATAGATGACTGCAAAGAAGACGGGCAAAGGACAAGCACCTTGGAAGAAGAGGAGGACACTAAGAACGACGCCGACAGTTCAAACAAGGGTTGTTGTCTCCTCTTAACTACCAGTAACTAGCCAGCTTGACACAGTTTTACTCTGCTAGACACTTGATCGGGTACCGATCGAAACAAGGTGAAAGGGAGCGAGTACCGCTCATGCTAACTAGAACAAGAGCCGTGTCTCCACTCATCTTGACAATTTCGGGCCCTGGCACCAAAAACATAGTTGGCGACCTTCGCACGGCCAGACACTAGCAGCATAGCTCCGATGATGCACGCCGCAAGCTCTCAAAGCAGGTTCTTCCCGGAAATCGAATAGTTGCAAGATGAACCGCGGGAGCTTCCAAGAGGCCTAAATTCGCTCAGTTTTCGCTATCCCTCAGTAAACTGCTTTCCAAGCTTTAGCATAGTTTAGCATAGAGCAACGGAAAGAAGCGTGACTCTGCTCGTCGTTCCATTTAAGCTCGAGCCTTCCGGGCACCCAAGAGGAGCTTCTTGGCGGGCAGAGTAATTTCTTATTTATACCGAAAAAAATGAGTCGTTTACAATTCACTGTAACGCCGGTTAGAGTGCAGCTCTTGAGGAGGAGGATGGAAGCGTACTGAGGGATAGGTGACTCCATGAGGTCACATGACCTTAGGAAGGGGGGGTCATGTGACGTCAGGGGGGTCACATGACCTCAGGGGAACCACCTGACCTCATGGGAATGACGTGACCTCAGGCAGTCACGTGACCTCAGGGGGTCACGTGACTTCAGGCAGTCATGTGGCCTCAGGGGGTCACGCGACCACGTGACCTCAGGGGGGGGGTGTCACGTGACCTCAGGGGGTCACATGACCTGGGGTGGTCACGTGACGTTGCACATACACCGACGGCGACGCCACTCAAACCGGAAACGGGCCCCTAAGAGCTGCGCTCTAAAAAAATGTCTTTGAGTAATTTAATTATTTTACCGGCAAGCAACAACGGGCCGTTGGGGTCTACTTACAACATTAGATTTAGGTCATTAATAAGGAAGTTTCGAAGCTCAAATTTTGTCTTCCAGGGCGAGAACACCGGGAAAAACTGATTTCTTGGCCGTCCTTCGAGCGAACCAGAGTTTTAAAGGATTGAGACGTCCGAAAATCCTTCCAGAGACTGAATGTCAAACCCGGCCGTCGCACTGAGATTTGGCCGCCAAACTCGAAAGGATTTTGTTGCCACCGTACGCAGGAACGGAACCACGCCTTGAAAACCACCACGGCAAAATTTGAGAGCTAAACCAGACATTCGTCGAGCGTCCGAGGCTCCACGCGCGAGCGCCGCTTATTGCAGCCTGTCTCACGGGCGCACACGGGTGGCTTGGAAATCGCCGCCACCGACCAAAAAGGATGCCCAACTGTCACTCACCTGCGCAGTGTAGTCACAGCAGCCATGGACGAGCAGCTCGGGATCGTGCCTCCACTGGGCGGCGGGCGGGGCCCCTCCCCCGAGGGGCGCGGGCGACCGTCCCGGGTCGCTCATCAGCTGCGTCGGGGGACGGATGCGCAGAGCACAGGGGGGCGGCCGGTCTTCCTCCTCCACCCCCAGCTCACGCAGGCCCATGTTCTGAAACCGCGTCCGGAACTGAAGTGAGTGCACGCGACACGGTTGCCTTATGGAGTCCAGAATGAGTCTCTGTCTAATGTGTTTAGCGTCCCGTTCTGCCCATGCATTAAAAGTGGCCCCCAAGTGGCAAAATATGACATCACAAAAGCCAAAGTGTCACGCCGTCGGATGTTGCGATCCTGGTGGTTGGTCGTAGAAGTTTTTTGAAAAGTACGAGCAAGCGTGAGTGCCGCCGACATTGTGGCATCTCAACTCCTGGCTGCCAAAGCTTCTTTTAACTGTCAAGCTCGACAGCGACCCGCAGCAAAACGGACGTCTGCCACATCCAGCAGTGCTTTGTAGCACTGCAAGGATTGCATCCGGCGACGACGTGCCACCTCTATCACGTCGTTAGGCAGACATCAAGGAACCGCTCTTTTGGATGCGGTAAATGCACCATTCGGAAACGCGTCCGAGGAACCATGGTTGCATGGAGGTCACACCTCCTGCCTCGCAACGCAGTTTCATGCAGACGACCCGGAGTCGCTACCGGCCGGAGTCGCTGCCGGCCGGAGTCGCTACCGGCCGGAGTCGCTACCGGCCGGAGTCGCTACCGGCCGGAGTCGCTACCGGCCGGAGTCGCTACCGGCCGGAGTCGCTACCGGCCGGAGTCGCTACCGGCCGGAGTCGCTACCGGCCGGAGCCGCTGCCGGCCAGCAGTAGTCGAGTCGATCGTGGTGGAGAACGCTCGCGTAAGTGAGGCATCGGACGTGAATCGGAGCCCACGTTATGCCATATCTGCAGTTATCCATAGCACGCTTTCCGTTCGGCGTTCATCCTTCTCTCCGGCCTACTAGAAACCCTCGAGAGCGAAATCTTTTGCGACTTCTGTCACCTACAATAGGTACGGCAGTGCCCATCAAAATAGTGATCGTCCGTTTGCCCGATTAACTGAACGCGCTGGACACGTGGGTGAAGAGATGGTTGAACCCAGCCGGGTGCCGATTAACAGCGGCGTTGCGTGAATGTGCATGTTGCTGCAATTGGCTCACGCCTGGGCAGATTCAAACGTCTCTCCGACGCATCGTGCAAGGAAAAAAGTTGGGGGAATGTAAGTGCTAAATTAACGAAGGGCATCTGGCACGCTCAAGCGGAGGACTGAGGATTAGTTCACCACTGAATATTTTTTGGCGTGCAACCGAAATGTCGGTTACGGCGCCTTCTCCACAAATAGCCTCTGCCAGATAGCGGGCACCTTGGCCGCAATTCAACCTTGCCATTCGTGAATCCGAAGACCGGCTCTTCGCCTCAGAAATACCGAGGTGGCTCGACGCATCGTACGACCCGTCGGACACTCCTTCCCGCACGTGCCCGGTACTTAGTGCAATTGAATTGGTGATGTGCGAGCAATTTCCGTCCAGCCAGCTTTTAAACATCAGTAATGGCTTCGAGCAAGACCTGTTTTCGAAAGGGGAAAGGAACCGGGATGGTAAGTGTGTCCAACTAGATCTTAAAGAGCTTGTTTGTCGAGTTTCAAGCCTAGTTTACGAAGGCGAATTGCACCCATCACGTTATGCAAGTCTTCCGAAGACAGAAATCAAAATTGTTAAATGCACTGCCCCATAATTCGACAAATACACATAAACGAACAACTCTACCTAGCCGATCGACAGCTGTGCATGCACAACCAGTCATGCATAGTAAATAACTACGTCGGACATCAGAAATTACGTTACCTGTTCCAGACTTATCTTTTCGAAAGAAAAGCACTCACCACATACGGAAGGAAGCGAGATGACGTGCACACAAGTATCCCTAAACCCTAATAACAATAACATTCCCAACGAGAGCCCCAGGCCACATGCACTCTGCTGCTCGCGCCATCCCTAGAATCCTCACCAGCTTGGACAGCCCGAGGTCCAGGTCGTCCAGATCCGCAAACCGGTTCGGAGCACGCTCGCCCAGCGAAGCCAGGATGCGCTTCTGGTGACCCAGCTTGCTGATCTCCAGCACAGTGTTCAGCTCCAGTTCCCAGATGAGCCGGCAGCGGTCCACGGAACCAAAGCCGTTCTCACGGAAGCGCTCGGCGTAGCAGGCCAGTCCGATCGAGTCGAGCCAAGCGTCCAGTCCGGGGTCTGAGCCGGGCTCCAGCTGCGGCACGCGGGGCAGCCGCTCCGCCGCAGACTCCACCATGGCACGCCGGTGGTCCGCGTTGGAGACTCCCATATCCAGGAGGTCTTGGTCTTCCACGAGCCCTCCACCCTGCCCAAAGAGGTTTCATCAGCAGAGTCATCCAGAGGGTTAGACTCTAAGTTACCTAGAGAACCAGACTCTAGGCTACCAGAACACCAGACTCCAGGCTACCAGAGGAGTAGACTCTAGCCTACCTAGAGAAGCAAACTCTAGGTTACTTGGAGTTACCTGGAGGAAGAGGCTCTAGGTTACTTAGAGTTACCTAGAGGGGTAAACTCTAAAGTGGCACTTTATGTTTCGAGCACCTGATAATGGGAACATGTCAACTTTTCAGGAAGACGTTGGCAAGGCCAGAGCAGTCTTCGAAGCGCTGCGACCTCAAACGACCGAGGAAGAAAGGATAAGAGGGGCTGCGCCGTTCTCTCTTCCACGGACAAGAAAAAAAACGTCTTCCCTTCTCTATTTGTTTTACGATATTTTCTCAGAGTGCTGCACGAACTGTACTAGCCCTGTCAAGGTCGCACAAAAAATGCTGACGCAAAGTATAGCTTGACCCAACACAGACAGAATCGGGTGCCCCCTTTCCTACGAGAAAGTGGTGTGCAGCAATCCACGACAGTGTTTTCAATGGCAGATAAGTCACACACAATTGCAATTTCGGGCTTTCAGGATGAGTGCGCAGATTGAGGTATTGACCCAAAGAGACAAGCTCGGAAATCCCCTTACTGCCCCCTTCAAAGGTGCACTGATCAGGTGTCCGACTTCTGGGGAACAGAGGTGCTGCTGAACCTCACCGGTCTTGAAACGACAACAAAACAATGAGTCCACCTTTGCCTCTTCTTGTATATAAACAAACACCCTCTATGGCAAGCTTTTTCTTTCAGTGCTGGTGTGGGCCCCCGATGGAAAATGCATCGTGAAACTTGGGAGACATCCGAAATTTTGCTGGCTGCACTCTTCTCCATGAGAAGATACATTTTAAATTTAAAACCATGTTCTTTATCACAGAGGTCGGGTGCATAAAGGAGATATCTTTACAAATAATTTGGATATAGTTTATTGGCTAAATCTGGACTCCCTTTCAAATCGACTCGAGTCAAAGTCTTGTCCAGTAGTTTTACCCTAAATGTGCGCCAGGACTACCCTAAGCACACCCGCAAACTAAAGCACTGTTCACACACTTGTAACCGAATAAAACCGAGAGAGACAGGACAGGTTTTTAAGCTTTTTGTGATGGCGGAGCACCGAATACCCTCCTGCGGAGCAGGTCCTCCATCCGGGAGCAGACGCAGGTATTTCCAGAGGGAGAGGGGGGAAGGGGAGCGGTCAGCGTATCATATGTTTGAAAACTCCCCCCCCCTCCTTTTCCCCCGCCCTAAATTTTTACATATGCAGAATTCAAGAGGGGGGTCAGGAGATCCGGACCACACCCCCTCTGAATCCGCCACTACCTCTGTCGTCTCTTGTCTCTCTCCGTCCAACTCGGTTGCAAGTATGTGAACGGCACTTAAGGTAGAGCACATTTCATGTGGAAAAAAAAATACATCAGTATTATTTATACTTAAAATATTGCTCCTTGTACTGTGCCACCAGAATGCTCCCAGTAGTATGTGAAAGTCAAACTAGTCAGACATGGCCCTCGCTTCGAACAGCCTTTTTCTGGGCGGAGGACCGGCCTGGTTGCACAGTTTGAGTCGGGCAGAGCTGAAGAGCGTACCAAGAAGCGGACATCATCGTAGCCGTTCACCAGGAGTAGGTTGGCATACTCCGGAAGACCGAGCTCCAGCAGCCACTGGTCGATGGTCTCTGGCCGGGCGGACGACAGACCGTCCTCGGTCGGAGCTGCGCGACACCAGAGAAGGCACTTCCGTGAGCACCGCAAAAAACCCTGAAAGGAGGCTAACACTCTTCCAGTACGAAACATACAAGGAGTAGGAACGCGTTTTGGCGCCCAAAGGACACATCTTTTCATGCATACGACGATACTTTTCGTTTTGGATCTTTGATATTCCCCCCTCTAAGAGAGGATTCACCTTCCCGAGGAATCTTTTTTGACAGGTGAGGTAACCTTTAGAAAGTCGAGAGAAAGTTTTAATGCTGACGGGAAGCTACAAACAAACAAAAATGTGGGGTTCTCGCGATTTTATTTTTTTGAGAGACGAGAGCGTGGGCATGCACCTAACTGCACTTCTTTCACTCCAGATAGCACTAAGCTTAGTTACACGTTTCTATCAATTAACGCGGGCAATAACAAAAAAGCATTTCTTTTTACGACGGCACGCCGACGAATACGTTGTCGAGCCCAATTTCTCTCATCGCATTAATTGAGTGGGAACCGGAATGTCGCGGACAATGTGCCAGCTCGCCGCCCCACGAGGGACGGTCTGGCCTAGCAGCAGGGCGCCCTTCGGCAGGGGCCAACGCCAGCTGCACGCACCTGTCTGCTTCTTCTGCCTCGTCAGGGTTCGTGCAAACTCCTCCTCCATGTCGCGGGCAAACACCGACTCCCGGGCAATGCCGCTGCCAAACGAGGCCATGATGTCGGCGATCTCGGCCCACTCCGCATTCTCGTCGAACGGACTGGAAGGCTGCTGTCGCGACGGCTCCACCGCAGTCTCGCCGTCCCCGTGGGAGTTCTGGGCGGTGGCAAGGACCGTCACCACCAACCACCAACATACGGGACATCTCGCACATGGTGCCTGCAGCCCTTCTCAGACTGGTGCATTTACCGCCAAAGGAGCGGTCTCTCTATTCCCACCCGATGGTGTCACAAAAGCGTTATTTTGTTTCCTGCCGCTACCCTGGCAATGTCGCAGCGGCGGGCGTGGATGTGGCAGATGTCCGTTCTGCAGCAGGTCGCCCTCCAGCTCGATAACCCACGGAAGCTTCCGCAGCGAGGAGTTGGGACATTGCAATTATTGCAACACTCACACTCACTTGTGATTTTCGCCAGTACTTTTTACGACCAACCGCCGGAATCGCAACATCCGAAAGCGTGACACTCTGACCCATGTGACATCATTTGTTGCCACTTCAAGACCACTTCCGACGCGTGGGGGGAAACGGGACACTAAATGCACCGGTCGGAAACGCGCTTTGGGCACTATAGTCTCAAGCTCGGGTCGGTGAAAAGCAGCCGGATCGCCTCCGAGAAACGACTGCGGCCGGAGACGCAAGGGCCGATGCCACGGTCGCTTGAGGCTGCCGATAGAGTGAGCTGGCAACCTTGACGCGGCATGGTAACACTAAGAAAAGCTAGGCAAGCGTGAACAATCGCAATAATTCTTCTCAGTGGCATGCCGTTGCGCCAAACTGCATCCACGATCGCCACCAGGTAACAGTATTTGAAAAGTCTAGATGGCAGTTCACAATTTCTAACCTTCGTTTCTTCACTTGTCTTCTTGGCTCGCGTAAAAGTTGTTGTTGCGAAGGAGCAGTCTAAAGAAACAAAATTCTGAGGTTTTGCCACGGCTCCAATTAATTCTTCCTTGCAAAGCATTGCTTTGAAAGAACTAAACGCTTTACCGTAAGACACTCAGCTTTATCACGGCCATAGAATTTTGCACTTAGAACGTCTCGTCAATGTTTCATCAACTGTACTAATATTCAACGTTGTCAACAATTCCCTCCTACTTGCACAACAAAAAGTTTACAAAGAGAACAAAAAAATTTAAAAAATACAGTGAGCGGCACGTCATCCGAGTCAACTGCCTCCAAACAAAACGACTAATAAAAGCGAGGTGCAGAAAAACAAATCACCAAGTTTTACAAAATTATTATTTTCAGCTTTCGGTACAAGAGATCAAGTTCCTTTTGTGCAATGAAAACCTACACTCGTGGACGTTAAGGAGGCCTACAACAAAGCAGTCAATGAAACGAATCGTCGGAAGAACCTCATCGGACGGTACCAATGCGAGGGAGCTACGCGGCAAGCAGACGAAAGCAACGCACCCCAGTACCGGTGTCCACGGGTGGCACTCGCCTGCGTGGAGGCGGGGCGGGCTTGGGCCCCAGGCGGGGCTTGCTGCCCGGCTCCACGGCGGGGGTCGGCGGGTCCTCCGTCTTGCTGGAGCCCCGACACAGCCCTGCGTGTGGCAAGCCCCAAATTAAAACGCACGCTCGTCTTTCGGACTCACCGCCGTCGTCTTAGGGACCGTGCAAAGCCACTGAGTAGGACTGTTTCCCACTTTACACGAGCTTCCTGGCACTAATGTGACCCAAGTATACTCCAACGCAACGCCACCGACGGAGAGCTTCCTTGTCGCCGTGCGATTTTGAGGATAAAAGAGAATGTTTTCAACCAATCTCTCCTTTGGAAAGCCTCATGGCGAGGTTGTGGGGATCGCATTGTTGACGTGGTCAGCAATGCGATACCCGGGATTTAGCCATCAAACTCCGCAATCCCTATGGTGACGATATTTAAAAGCGGCTCATACAGAGGACATGAGCACCGTGTGAACATTCAATTTGGGCTTGTGACAATCAATGCCTCGACCTGCATTCGGGTAGTGGCTCATGCCCAATCGCTGCGATGGGGGGAATAGCCGAACCTTAAAATATGTGGAACTTTGCATGTGCCTGGAGCTTTTCCTACCCCGGCACGGGGCTATGACAAACATTGGAGGCTTATAATCGGCTCCAGATCAAGTGCCCAGTTGTTCTGGCTGCAAGTTGAAAGAATAAGCGCTATTAATTTTTCCAAGATTTTTTTTTTTTTTAATTGTCATTTTATGGAGAGAAGAAAATGAATGCATGCTCCACATGTTATGAATGTCAATGAATAATTTTAAGCGGTGTTTAGTGAAAGCACAAAAACTCTTGCATCGCCCCTTTAAAGAGAAACTCGACAGAGCCGACACAATGAAGGAAACTTCTGGAGCGAGAGATGCCACGTGAAAAACTCGTCGAGCAAAGCGGAATGGAGACTCGACGAGCGCATTGGTTCTGAAGAAATTCTATTTTCTAAACTAGTGGCACACTGCACGACCGCTCCTTCGTCTTGTGGCGCTCCTCGGAATACGGAAGTCCTGCCGTCGAGATGACACCAGAATGTTCGTAGCTGGAGGAATGCTTTGCTCTGGAATCAATTGTAGTTAAGTACCGCAGGTGCGCCAACTCAAAATGTCTAGATAATTGCAAATGGTGGGGGGATGGGCACTAGCTAGGTCATCAATTTTACATCCACTTGTACTGTCATGCCGAATGACCGGTATTTTAATAGGCTTATTCTGAGAAACCTGGGTTAATGCTTGATCACGCACAAGATTCATCTTTTTAGACGCCTACACACCGGCAGTCTTACAAAATTTACTCTATCTCACTCTAGGATAAAGGTTCCGTACCTTGGCATTCGAACACCTACCCGCACCCAGTGTTGATCTATCTGTCTTACCATGTGACATGATCTGCCATCCGCCAGAGTAATTTGGATCCATTCAAGGAAAATTTGGAACACAGCCACAGTGTTGTTGTGAACCAAAATTTGCTTCCTTGCAACATCGTCAGACGAGCTCCTCGGACATTCTGCGCGACGAGCGCAGTAGACACGCCGTCGTGCTTAAAATATTTTTAAAGGTGCAGCTCGTATACCACAATGATTTTGGAGAGGTTTTCGAAGGTGCACACTTGACAATGTGCATCTACAGCGATGAACCCAGAAGATGCTGACACACAGGAGAAACTTCACTGGTTTCATGGCACTACACTGCACGATGTGCACGAATGATACAGGCTAGCCATCACACTGCACTATACTCTCTTTCTCCTCAGGTACCATAGTAAACAGTTTTGCTCCTCGAAGGGCGTCGCCAATTTCTTCTGTTATGCAGTGAATTAAGATACTTGCACAAGCATTTGAGACCAGTCGTCTGCTATTTTATCAAGACGCGCATGTTTTGAGCTCAAAAAGCATGATTTTTATACTCCGACAACGAAACCTTATAGATACTCCGTGCGGTGTACGACCTACATATAACACTACAGTTTTTCTTCGGTGACGAGTATACCTAGTTGGATTACTTTTCTTTGCGAGTAAACTAGAGAAATGCACATCCCCACATCGTACCTCTGATGAAATTTAATTTCCAATCGTGTTCGTGCAGAGACACTTTGAAACCCTGGTTTAGCCTATGCACTACTACACGACCAATTGAAAATCCGGTCGACTACGGGTTGGCTGCTTCGGGAATGCAACTGGGTTACAGTATGGATGGGCAACACAGGCTACAGTCGGGCTGCCGGAGAATCCGACTGGCTGCCTTTTCTTCTAGCACTCGTGGCACCCTCTAAGCCATGGCCAATCAGACGACGGAGCTGGAACCCCACTCGCCCTCCCCGAACTCTAACCCGACTGCCAGGGGGGTGGGGGGAGGCCGTTTTCCGGCTGTTTGCGTCCAGCAAAACGATCGGCCGTCGGCGCCACGCGAGCCCGGCCCCGACACGAGCAACAGCGGCAGCGGTCACTCGCCGCGGGACGCGCTAATTACTGGGCTCGTTAGCCCCGCCCGCTCTAACGAGGCGAGACAGTCTGTCGACGACGCCCCGGGGCTGACGGGTCCGCGCGTTAGGCCTCGGGTCGACGCAGCAACAGGGGCCGCGACCCACACGGCCCTAATGGGGCGTCCGAGGAGGCAGCCGCGGCAAGAAGGGCGCAGCCGCCCCGGTCACGCGCCGGTGACGACCGTGCCCGAGGAAGGGGCGGGCATGCAGGCACCCACCCCAGCGCTGAAACACCATGCCGACGTCGTCGAAGGTGAACAGGTAGACGGGCGGTTGCTCCGTGGCTTCCTCGCCCAACGGGATCGGGCTCGCCGTTCCGGGCCCGCACTCCAAATCGGGTAACGCACGCGGCCCAGTAGTCAGCGCCGAAACACCACACAACACCGACTCGCACTACATCCAACGGCGTGGACGGCCGGCTGCTGCGTCGCTGGCCCCATGACGACGTCGAGGCTGGCGGGAGGCTGCCAAGGTCGAAACGGGTTCCTCGGTCCTTCCTGGCCGCCCTGCCGCTGCGGGAGGCCTCTTGCCGCGGTTGTTGCCGTCGCCAGCGTCTCGAAGGGCCCCTTCTCCTCCACGGCGAGAGCGGAAGTGCCCCTCGCACTCTCGCTGGCATCGCCGTCGCCTTGCCAGACGAGGTCGACTCATCGTGGGGAAGCCCGACGCGCAGGGGTAACCTTCCGGCAGGCGATGGCCCCCGACGGGGTTTTCATGATCGCACACGGGCGGAGCCCGGTTGGCTCGCTCTACGCACACCCTCTCGGAGAGAGGTTGTTGTCGATATAAAAGTAAAAGAAAAGTGGAGTCAATCGTGTACTCGCTCGGGGTGAATATGTCGCTGACTGGTGACGGAGCGATGAGCCCGGTCTTCCCCGCCGGCGCCTTCAGTCCTGTACCGTCCTTTGACGTGACCATCGTCTTTTTAACGCTTTTATCCGATACAAATACAATGAATCATCAACTACCCGAAGCATATACATACCATTATAGAGTTTCAGTGACTGTATAATGGTATGTATATGCTTCAGGTAGTTGGTGATTCATTGTATTTGCATAGGATAAAAGCGCTAAAAAGACGGTCGACGGTCAAGTTAAAGGAAGACGCTCGGGAACCTGGGAGTATACATGCACGCCAGCGTCAACAAATCTACGCATCGTTCACGAAAAAAAAAAAAATAAAAAAAGGCTAATACAATGCGCGTTTTAAAAACGTTTTTTTTTTCTTTTTTTTTTTCTTTTTTTCTAAATACCAGGTTGTAAAGATCTTTGTATGAGGTGGGCGCGGCACGAGCGGGCAGCTCGAAGAACGGTCGCTTATCTGACCCAACCCCGCTGAGCAGAGCACCGAAGCCCAAGAAACCGGGTCAGGGACGACTCCGGTCCACACGCCTGGTCTTGAGAGACCCACCTGCGAAAGGGTTTTCCTCGACGATCTCCTCGACGCTCCCCGCTGGCGCCAGGTCCCCCCCGTTGAGCTGGAGCAGCGGGTCCTCGTCGGTCAGGGTGTCGGCGTCCCGGGAGCTCCGCCGGCCGCCGTCCACCGACCCGCCGACGCTGCCCAGCCGCCGCCGACGCTGGACCACGTACTCCTGATGGACACCCCGCATGGCGCGAGAAGCAACATCCACGGTCGATAAGCGCGACCTTGTCCCGCTCGCTCACTCACTCGCGCAGTCGGCTGACTCAACCACGACGCGAACAACGAGGAAGACGACATGCACGCCAAACTCCGCGTACGACGGCAGCGAGAATTCCGGTTATCGAGCGTTAAGCGATTCCCGACGCCCGGAACGTCACGCCAAGTTCCGCGTCACTTCCCAATGCGCCAGACAAGGATCGAGCTGTTTTCCTTCTATTTTCGAGGCTCCATTTCCTTTTTACACGTCGTCGATGCTTTATTTACGAGGTGGCACTACGGAGAATGCCTCGAAACGTCAAAGCTGTTTTGTTTTCGTACTTTTTTTTTTTTTTTTTTTTGCGAGGGCGGTATGCAAACACGGTGTCGTCATGCTTGTGGAACTAAGCCCACCACAAACACTGCGGCAGCGAAAGAAGAAATGGCCCACTCACCGACGCACTCCCGCAGTCCTCTGTGGCCAGTTACGGCGTGGCCAAGCACTTAAATGTCCGCGAGAAAAAGCTCTTTCCGCGTCGCAAAAAAGCCTCTCGAAGGACGAGAAGATCGACGGCTACACGCTCGGAACGAGCGAGCCCGTATCAGCGTCGCCAGAGCGACCGCCCGCCAGGCCCGCTCCGATAACGAGTGATCCAAGCTGCACAAGCACTACGTATCGAGCGGTCCGGGTTACCGTAAACGTACACACCACAACGGGACGACGCAGGCGGCAGCCTGTAACGCACCACTGACTGCGAGAGGCTTGGGCGAGCTCGCGACGACCATATGCGGAATGCGATGCGGCCTCGCCTCGAATCAAAACCGCACTTGTGGCATCTCTCGGAACAATACAAAGGCAGCTCTGCTGCAAGCTTTTATTTTTTTTTTTTTTTCACTTGTTTTTAGGCGACGCGTTGCTTTATTGGTCCTCTAAACTCTGTTTACGCGACGTCAAGAGCCGCTAACGTGATAACGTCGAAGTGCGCGCGCGTACAAAAACCGGTTCTATCTCACGACCCAGTATCTTGGCTGTCACGGACGAGACAAAAGAAACTGGATAAGGTAAGCTCCGATCACCATTTGATGGAAGGTAATCGCGACGAGGCAAGACCAAACATTTTTTATAGTTTTTTTTTTTTTTTGTCATTATTATCGTGACAGGTAAGCGCGCAAAGGACGACGACGAAAAAAATACGTAAAGTGCAGGCGAGCTGGTGCATATAAAACGTGGTGGTAAACCCTGGGACCGGGGTGCACGAGTTCAAACGGAAATACAGGCAGAAAATTTAGAGGAAGATCCATTAATGGATTCTAAGGGAATGCGTGAGCACGATTTTTGCGAAACGCCACACACGCCCCCCTTTGGTGTAATTTTTTTTTCATTCCTTTTCTGTAGTTTGCTCTTATGTCTTCATTCTTTTTGACAACCGGCAAGATGGGCGATGCAAACTCGCTGCTGTCCACCGGGGTCAGGATCCCTGCATCCTTCAGCGCCATCAGTTCTTTAGAGACTGCTGCCTTCAGGGCATGGGGCACTGGTCTTGGCTTGAGGAACTTTGGAGTGTACCCACTCTTCAGTTTTAGGTGAGCTTCAATCCCTTGAAGGCGGCCCAGATCGTCTGAGAACACCTGAGCAAAGTCCTTCAAAAGCTTGTCGACCATGTTCCTTGCTCCCCTTCTCCAAGCACTGGACAGCCTTGATGCTAGTCCAGTCGAGCCTCAGCACTTCTAGCCAGTCACGTCCCAAAAGCGGGGGACCCTTGAAGTCCATAATCTGCAGCGGCAACTTGTGAACTTGGTCTTGGTACTCCACTTCAACCTGCGCCTCCCCTACCGGCTTCACATTGTTACCCGTAAATGCTCGAAGAACAGCTCCACTTCTTTCCTTGACCAGATTAGGAAGCCTTTTCTTGTACAGTTCTATAGACGCTTTGCAGCAGCTGTGCATGGTCGCCGCCATAACTGACCTTCAGTTTTTGTTTCCTCTTATTTCGTTTATTTCACTTCATCATTTTCATAGCAGGCCAGGTTATTACCATATTAGATTCGACTGGGTCCTTTTCTAAAGCATCAGCCTTTGTAGAGGATCGTCAACTACCGTTTCAGTTGCTCGGCATCTCGGCAAGACAAGAGAAGGTCAGCAGTGGCGGCTGTAAATTGGCGCGTGTGTAAAGCGTCTATACTCTGTTTCACCTTATGATGTACCGCAGGAAAAGCTGCAAGCGCGAGCTCCTTGCTCTGGGACACATCTCGGCGGCACAAGCTCTCGTGACTTAAAGCGGCTGCCAACGCTATGAGCTCGCGCTTCTAGCCTTCGCTGCGGTACAACATAAGGTGAAACAGTATAGCGGGAGCACAGACACCGCCGCCCTGGTGTCTACTTCCATTGTCAGGGGAATCGTGTTCACGTTCACTGTTACTTGCAGAGGCCTCGGACGTGTCCCTCGAAGCTCGAACATCTCGATCTCGTCTTCCGTGTCGAGTACAACTCAAAAGTGCCGTGCGCACCAGGTCTTGTCCGGCCACCGCCCCCGCGCTCGTAGCGCCCTCTGGACACCACAGTCGACACCCTTGGATACGGTCATTCATATCACTCGTGGAAAGAACCACTCGAGGGAGGAACCGCATCGATCGTTTTAATTACACACACACACATCGCAGCCAACGCACCGCTACTAAGGAAGCCCAGAGCGAAGAACAACCGGCGACGACAGAGCGGCAACGGAGCACGCCCGGATTCCACCGCACCGCGGCACATCCTCCTCTCTGGCTCCGCACCGTCTGTGAGCGCGACTTCGACGAAAACGAAAGGGCTCGTTTTGACGAAAACCCGTCGATGTCTGTCAGTTTGTCAGCACCGGGGAGAGAGTGAGAGGTTGGCGTATGCTGATGTCAGCGCTTTAGACCAATGGGAGCGTCGCATGTGTCACCCTCTCCCCCTCCTTCTCCCTCTCTCCCCGGCACTGACAAACGGACACCGCCGGGTTTTCGTCAAAACGAGCGTTCTAATGCTAACGCTTCAAGAGAAAAAGTCAGCTACGAAATCTATTTCGTCCACGCTGTATGTATACGAAATAATTTTTGTAAAGAACTAGGTCGTAATATGTGAAGTGTGGTCTTCCTATGTGATACTGAAGAGTACTGCATTGTTTTCTTACAAACAAAAATAAAACGAAGTTGCCCTTAAATTCATTAACATATTAATAAATATTTTCGTGTGCATTTGTATCACTATTTTGAATGTTGTGTATGTTTAAGTCGTTTCCCTGCTGCTCTGGAGAAGGCAGAGGCTTGTCGAGCAACACCAAAGTTGTTTTTTTCTCTGCCTTCCCTCTCCCAGCGGAGAAAAATAAAGAATTGGAAATTTAATCTTCTCTCGGGAAATGGCCGTTTCTGCATTCTAGGCAATGCCCAGAGAATAGTAGGTAAATCTTTCTTCCGAAAGTAGAAGACGCGAAGACTAGAGGAGATCATCAGAACCGGCGATTTCCGCTACATTTAGATCTCATATTTTAAGTTGTTCCTCCTCGTCATCAATAAAAATCGAGACTGACGACTTATTGCTACCAAATTTCAGACCCAGCACTCCCGTACGATAGGACTCAACGGCCGCCGTCCACGCCACCTGACGGAGTTCCGCGGGGCGCGCGTACCCTGCTCAGCGGCCTAATCCGGTCGTGGATGCCGGACTCGGCCGTGCTGGGCGACGGCGGCGGGAACTCGGGCGTGGGCGGCTGGGCGTAGTGGCTCGGGCTCAGTGGGATTTGGACCGTGGCCCGCTTGGCGCCCAGGGACAGGCTACCCGGCCGCTCGTCCGACGTCCCCGTCGTGTCGCTCGCCGACCGCGTGTGCTGCTGCCGGCCGGACAGGCACTCGCTGGCCGCCTGCAACCCGGGAATCGGCCGCCGTCAGACAGACGGACGCTCCCGAGGCACCTGGCTAGGCCGTCATCAGTATGCCCTAAAGTCACTGTATCCCATGATTCAGTTACTTTAGTGCGTACCGCGTCCCACCAGAGGGAAAAACAACAACAACCGACGAGGCTCAAGCACGGTGCTCGTCGTTAAGCACGGCAGATGGCAGGCTCGCCAAAGAGCGCCACTAAGTGCCCTCTGGAGAACACTGGACAGGACGAGCGCAGATGGCAGCGCTCGTCCTGTCCAGTTCCTTCCTCTGTCCTTGCAAAAATTCGCGCTGTTCCATTATGAATCCATACCAACTCGCCCAGTTATCCTGTTTACTAACTCTGGAGAACGTCGGGAGGGAACCGTTATGGGAACCAGAGGCACTCTCAGGAGTGTCCGCTCTGTTCTGACTGATTGGCCCGTTGCTCTCACCTGGTCGTAGAGGCTGCTCAGCTCGCACAGCCTGGACGAGGCGTCGTGGTTGGGCCGCATGTCCACGTACTCTGCTGGCGGCGAGCGCGAGTCCCCCGACGAGAGCCGGCGCCGTCGGCCCGAGCTCGACAGGCACAGCTGCTCGTACACGCCGGGCGAGTGGGCCACGGACCGCCGAGGGGGCTTGGCCGGCGGCTGCACCAGGCACAAGCATGCCACGCGCGGCGACACTCACCGCCTCCGCCTTTGGCCGGCATTGGCTAAAACGCATCTTTTCGCGTGATGTCATGGTCAACGTTATTACCTAAGCCGTGGAGTTCCTGCTGAGGAGCCATCTACAAGTTTTTCCGCTCATTTTATTCCGGGTGGTCATTCCAGGTGCCATTCAATTTGGATTGGTGAATTTAATCCACAATATATGCGTGCACGCGTTCGTCTTCAGTGGTTGTGTTTCGCTTACACTTTTGATAAATTCGGGTAATTATTTATAGAATTAGTTTTTGTTGGGGACCACCGACCTATTCATCACTAGGGAGTTTTCGAAGACCGCGTTTCCTCATTCGCTAAGCCTTCTGCAACGGAGAAGCCGCTACTGTGCCTGCGCGCCGATATCCTTGAGTGTAGAGTTCGGGGTATCTATCGTAGCGGGTTGCGGCGAGCCGTTGCAGGACGGCGAAAACGATCTACGAAAACTCCCTACTATTTCGATCACTTGGAGTTACTAGTCGCACTATTAACATGTGGATTACCCTTTCGGCAACCTCGAGTTATTAATGGCACACTCGACTTTAGCTGAATTGACGTTTCGTTTACCCTTTCTCATTACTTCGACTTATTATTAAAGGGATACTTCAACGAAATTTGAAATATTTCCGTCGTGTTCAAAAATAGGTTGAATACGATTCACAATATCCGTAAATGACAATCGCATGTCTGTATTTTGAGCCTGGTGGCTGTATTCTTCGTTATAAACGGCCCACTCTGGCAAGCCCTCGGAGAAAGCCCAGCAGAGACCACGTGACATTCAACGCAATCGTGACGTAGGTCGTCTCAAGACGAGCAAAACTATGGCGAGGCTGACGCGAGAGGATTGCCTAGTCGTTCCAGCCACTGAAGCGGCTGCTTTTGCACGAATTTTGAGTGACGGGTAATCTTCTATAATCTCGTATGAGGACGATAGCGACTTCTGCGACACACAAAAGAGATTTTCGGGGACAGGAGAGTTCCTCCAAATACCATTGACTACCAATACTGGAAACTCCAGCCAAAATACATGGGGTTGTCGGGAGACACAAAAGTGCTGCCATCTCTCGGTGTGGGATGGTAAACTATGCGCTCGAAATTAAAAGGAAAACAGTCATTCACTACACTATTTCTTCTCTTCACACTATCAGGAATTGTGAATATATGGCAAATCGGTGTGCCGATTTCAATTGAGCAAGAGCTGATTCAAGGTATTTCTGATAATGAGGTGCGCTTCATATTAGCACTAAGTATTTAGATTATATAGACCTATGTATTACACCTGGTACAAAGACCTACTGCCAATTAGTGACTTTCTAGTAAATTGACAGTTTATGGACCACTCTAAAGGCTATGGCTGTTACTAGCTGTAGTGACGACTGGCTCTTTGCAGTTAGAAATGAAGCACAGCAATTCGAATATGTAATTGCTCCATAGGTCATTATTTTAAATTGCATTAGATTCACTTCCAATGAGTCTGGAAATGCTACACGACGTAGTAATTACAGCCAGTAAATGCTACACTGGCTGTTTAACGAAGAGTCAGTATTTATAAGGAAGTAGAAATAGTGTCCGGTTCGGTTTTACTTCAATTACTGCAATTGATTGCAATTGACTGCAATTACTATTGGATTATATTTCTGAGTTATTTGAACGAGTATAAACTAGATTGCCTTCCAAGGGCTATTAATGGCTCTGGGCCAATATCCTAAGCTATTTCGGGGCATATAGACCAAGCAGCTGTTTATTAGGTAGTTCCATTTGTGATAGACTTTAGAGACCATTGGTGACCATCTCGTGATATTTGTAATGTTATGTCGCAGATTGGATTTGAATGACTATTATTTGATATTTGATTTTATTTCCTAATTATATGGCGGATTTCGGTTCCAAATGACTTTTAATGACAATCAATGACTATTTGTAACTATTTCGAGTTATTTGATTGCGCGCTGCCGGAGTTGGCTTTCAATGGCTAATTTTGGCTTTTTGATCAAAATTTGTCATGATAGATATGTAGTTCAAATGACTTCTAGTTACTTTTAATGACTTTTGGTCACTATTTTGAGTTATTTGATTGTGAGCAGACTGAGCTGGCTTCATATGGCTATGTGATCATGTTTATAAATTATATGGCAGATTTGGGGTCCAAATTACTTCCGTGACTATCAATCACTATCGGTCACTTTTTCAACTTATTTGTTGTGTGCAGACTGAGTTGGCTTCCAATGGCTGCTATTGGCTATACATTCATATTTATAATTATACGGCAGATTTTGGGTCCAAATGACTTCTAGTGATTGTACATGATTATCAGTCCCTATTTCGAGTTATTTGATTGTGTGAAGACTGATTGGCTTCATATGGCTATTATTGACTGTATGATTATATTTATAAATTATATGGCAGATTCGGAGTTCAAATGACTTATACTGACTATTAATGACTATTGGTCACAATTTTGAGTTATTTAATTGTGTGCGGGCTGAGTTGGCTTCCAATGGCTATTATTGGCTATACAATAATATTTTTTTATTTATATGGCAGATTCGTGGTTCAAATAACTTCTAGTGACTATCATTGGCTATTAGTCACTATTCCGACTTACCTGATTGTGTGCAGACTGAGTTGGCCTAATATGGCTATTATTGGCTATATGATTATGTTTATAAATTATAAGGTGGGCTTGGGGTCCGGATGACTTGTAGTGACTATCAATCACTATCAGTCACTAATTCGACTTATTTGATTTTATGCAGGCTCAGTTGGCTTTCAATGGCTACTATTGGCTATACAATCATTTTTTATTTATATGGCAGATTCGGGGTCCAAATGACTTCTAGAGACTTTCAATGGCTATTAGTCACTATTTCGACTTACCTGATTGTGTGCAGACTGATTTGGCTTCATATGGCTATTATTGGCTATATTATCATGTTTATAAATTCTATGGGAAATTTGGGGTCCAACTGACTCCTAGTGACTATCAATGATCAGTCACTATTTCGACTTATTGGATTTTATGCAGGCTGAGTTGGCTTCCAATGGCTATTATTGGCTATAGGCATCTGTTATTGACCTGGTTGGCTCGAACTGCCTAAAAATGGTTATTACTGGTTATTGGTCGCAATATTCTGCTATTCTATACTTATGAATGAAAATGGCTTCAAGTGGCTATTGTTAGCAATTGCATATCATCTTAACACTATCACCTTAAATTGCTTCAGAATGAACATTGTGACATTTAGTGACATAGTAATCACGATGTGTTTTTTTTTAATATGAATGGATTCAAATGTCTACTATTATTGGCTATGGGCAGTTCTTGGCCAAATCGGCTTGAAATGGCCATACATGTCTATCAGTGACTATTATTGGCAATTTATGCAGTTGGAGCGGGTCTAGATTTGAATGACTTCAACTGGATAGTGATTGGCTATAGGCATCTATTCAGGACTTGGTTGACTTGGATAGGCTATTATTGGCTATATTCATCTGTTCCTGACTTGGGTGGCTTGAATTGGCTACAGATGACTTAAAGTGACTAGTATTTATAATTAGCAGCTATTTCTTTGTCTACAAACTGAAATGGCTTCATGTGGCTAGTTTTGGCTATTACCATATATATTTTTTACCAGACTGGCTTCAAATGGCTATGAATGGCTATTCGTGGATATGGTTGACAGTTTTATGCTATTTCAGTGACTATGACTGATAATGACTTTAAATGGCTATTATTGGCTATTAGCATGTATTTTTGTTAGATTGGCTTAAAATGGCCATACTGGTTATCAGCAACTATGATTTACAATTTATGCAATTGGAGTCTATACAGATTCCAATGACTTCAACTAGATATTATTGGCTAAGGCATCTATTCTTGACTTGGTTGGCTTGGATTGGCTACTATTGGCTATAATCATCTGTTCCTGACTTGGGTGGCTTGAATTGGCTTAAAGTGGCTAGTATTTATAATTAGCAGTTATTTCTTTGTCTATAAACTGAAATGGCTTCATGCGGCTAGTTTTGGCTATAACCATATATTTTTTACCAGACTGGCTTCAAATGGCTATGAATGGCTATTCGTGGATATGGTTGACAGTTTTATGCTATTTCAGTGACTATGACTGAAAATGACTTTAAACGGCTATTATTGGCTATTAGCATGTATTTTTATTAGATTGGCTTAAAATGGCCATACTGGTTATCAGCAACTATGATTTACAATTTATGCAATTGGAATCTATACAGATTCCAATGACTTCAACTAGATATTATTGGCTATAGGCATCTATTCTTGACTTGGTTGGCTTGGATTGGCTATTATTGGCTATAATCATCTGTTCCTGACTTGGGCGGCTTGAATTGGCTACAAATGGCTTAAAGTGACTAGTATTTATAAGTAGCAACTATTTTTTGTCTAAGAACTGAAATGGCTTCATGCGGCTAGTTTTGGCTATCACCATCTATTTTTTACCAGACTGGCTTCAAATGGCTACAAATGGCTATTCATGAATATAGTTCACAATTCTTGCTATTTCAGTGATTATGATGGAAAATGACTTCAAATGGCTATTATTGGCTTATTAGTATCTATTTTACTGAATTGGCTTGAAATGGCTATACATGGCTATCAGCAACTATTATTTACAATTTATGCAATTGGAGCCTATATAGATTTGAATGACTTCAAATGGATATTATTGGCTATAGGCATCTATTCTTGACTTGGTTGGCTTGGATTGGCTCTTATTGGCTATAATCATCTGTTCCTAACCCGGGCGGCTTGAATTGGCTACAAATGGCTTAAAGTGACTAGTACTTATAATTAGCAACTATTTCTTTGTCTATGAACTGAAACGGCTCTATGCGGCTAGTTTTGGCAATTACCATCTATCTTTTACCAGACTGGCTTCAAATGGCTACAAATGGCTATTCATGAATATCCACAATTATACTTGCTATAGCCATTGCTAGCCCATTGAAGCCAACCTGGTTAAAAATGAATGATAATACACAACAACAGCTACTAAAAGCATGTCCGGTTAGTAAACACTAAATATGCTCATAAATATCAAGACTAGCCACTAATAGCCATTTGTAGCTATTTAAAGCCAATTCGATAAAGAATAAACGCTTATAGCCAGTAATAGCCACTTGTAGCCAGTTTCATCCAAAACCACTGAAAGAGCACAGAGTTGTCAATTATACTTACTAATAGCCATTGCAAGCCATTTGAGGCAAATCTGGCCAGGAATAGGTGCTAATAGTCAACAATAGCCAATAAAAGCCATTTCAGTTAGTAAACATGAAACCTGCTTATAAATATCAACACTAGTCACTACTAGCCATTTGTAGCAATTTTAAGCCAATATAAATGCTTATAGCCAGTAATAGCCACTTGTAGCCAGTTTCATTCAAAAACACTGAAATAGCCCATAATTGTCAATTATACTCGCTAATAGCCATTGCAAGCCATGTGAGGCAAATCTGGCCAGAAATGAATGCTAATAGCCAACCATAGCTACTAAAAGCCATTCCAGTTAGTAAACATAAAACCTGCTTATAAATATGAACACTAGTCACTACTACCCATTAGTAGCAATTTTAAGCCAATATAAATGCTTATAGCCAGTAATAGCCACTTGTAGCCAGTTTTATTCAAAACCACTGAAATAGCACATAATTGTCAATTATACTCACTAATAGCCATTGCAAGCCATTTGAGGCGAATCTGGCCAGAAATAGATGCTAATAGCCAACAATAGCCACTAAAAGCCATTCCAGTTAATAAACATAAAACCTGCTGATAAATATCAACATTAGTAACTACTAGCCATTTGTAGCAATATTAAGCCAATCTAAATGCTTATAGCCAGTAATAGCCACTTGTAGCCAGTTTCATCCAAAAATACTGAAATAGCACATAATTGTCAATTATACTCACTAATAGCCATTGCTAGCCATTTGAAGCCAATCTGGTTAGAAATAGATGATAAAAGCCAACAATAGCCACTTAAAGCCAGTCCAGTTGGTGAACACAAAAATCACTCATAACTGTCAACAGTAGTCATTAATAGCCATTTGTAGCCAAATTAAGCCATTGCAATAAAAATAAATGTTTATAGCCAGTAATAGCCACTTGTGGCCATTTTCATCCATAAACAGTGAAATAACCTATAATTGTCAATCATACTTACAAATAGCCATTGCTAGCCATTTGAAGCCAATCTGGTCAGAAATATATGCTAATAGCCAACAATAGACCCTTAAAGTAATTCCAGTTAGTAAACACTAAAACACCCATAAATATCAACACTAGTCACTAATAGCCATTTGTACCCATTTCAATCAAATTTATCTAAAATTTGATGCATAAGCCAATAATAGCCGCTTGAAGCCATACTCATTTGTAAGTACTGAAATAGCACATAATTGTTTAATGATCTCATCAATATCCATCAGCAGCCATTTCAATCTGGTCAAAAATAAATAAAAATAGCCAACATTATCCACTTGAAGCTAATCCATTTCGTAAATATAAAAATAGCTCCAGTAATAGTTATCTACTTATTGCGGTTTGTAGCCATTTGCAGCCAATCTATTCCAAAATAGGTGCTTATAGCCAATAATAGCCACTTGAAGCCATTATCATTCATAAACACTCAGACAGCAGATAATTGATATTATACTGACTAACAGCCATTAGTAGCCATTGAGCCTATCTGGTCAGAAATATATTCTAATAGTCAACAATAGCCACCTGAAGAAATTCCAGTTTATAAATAGAAATAGCTCAGTTTTAATTACTCATTAATATTTGTAGCTATATCTATCAAATATATATAAAAGTGGAGGCTGATATCCAATAATAGCCAGTTGAAACCATATGCATTCACCAATGCCGAAAGAGATAATGGTCAATTATCTCATCAATAGCCATTGGCAGCCATTTAAGTTCAATCTGGTCAAAGATGATGCTAATAGCCAACAAAAGTTACCTGAAGCCGTTCATAAGAGTAAGCAAACAGAAAAATCACATAATTATCAATAATAATCACTTCTAGTCACTTGGAGTCATTTCAAGTCGGTCTCACAAAAAAATTGATGACTATTGCCAATTATGGTCACTTGGAGCCAAGGGCATAGGTTTCGATAGGAATAAAACAAATAAATCAACAAGCTCAGAAAAGGTTAATAATCATTTCGATTGTACAAAATCACTATACAAACCCTGACTGGTCTATACAACACACTGCATTTTGACATCAAAATACCAAGAGGTCCAATATCACAAGCTTATGCTGCCTATGCTGCATCAAAAAAATGGGAATATTTCATAGACTATCAATTTCTCTAGTGAGTCAGACCCACTTGATTCATTTCCGGGGAAAGTGGCGAGTTGTCCACTCCACACCGCCAGGATCGCTTTCTACTTCCGTCTCCCATTTTAGCCCGGAGTTTCCTGTATTATTCTCAACGGTATTTGGTTCCTCCTTCGCCTCTTCTCTCGTCGTGGCTGGAGGCGAGACAATCTCCGTCACTAGCTGTCAAGGTTCCTAGACGGGCATTACAAGCGAGGCGTTAGCGACATCCACCAGGTGCTCTTTGCTAATCGTTTAATTCGTTTTAAAATTCCTTTTCGAGACTTTTTTAACAAGATGTATGTTCGATGTGATACTGCTCCTTTGAACACATATACACGAAAAAATGAGCACCGAAATTTCGTTGTAGTATCCCTTAATAACAGTTCAGATGATATAAGTACAACTGCAATTTGTGATTACTCTTTTTACTACCTCTCGCTGTTACTGACACCCCTGACTTAAAATCGCTTCCACTTCTAATCACTTCCACCTACTAATAACACAATTTACATAATAAAAGTTTAACGAACATTTTTATTACTCTCTCGATTACTTCGAGAGATTATTGACAAAAATATAACTTTGTAGGAGCTCATTTGATATTCCGATTTCTGTTTGGTTATGTAGCTATTATTGAACAAACAACTTTATAGAAACCAACATTTCGTTACCACGTTGATGACTTTGACCTAATTTTGACCATGGCGAGTTTGATTAGTCCTTGGATTAATCCGTGTTACAATTCACCCGACCCTAAATTAACTCAATTAGCTTAGTGGTTACTTTTTATCTTTCCCCGATATATCAGTCACATAATTGAGTTAATATCACCAGTTTTGACACCTTTCAGTAACTAACCTATCCGACTTTATACTGGTCTCACTGACATAATCCTCACTCTCATTATTACTTCGAGCTTTTATACCACCGAGTGATTGTTTCTCAGCTCAGTTACCATTTTGATAACTTTTGTTTATTACTTCCACTCACTACTGACCCGATGGAGGTCGACTCGACCTAATTGACATCATAATTACTCTTAATACTTTGAGTAAATGACAGACTAAGCGAGTTATCATGACCACGAGTCATATTATGATTACTCTTTTGATTACCTCGATTTACTATTGACCCAATGGACTTTAACTCGCCCTATTTGACATGTTGATGGCTAGATTACTTTTATCTAAAATTCAACCAATTGATTTGTTATAAGGTTAACTGATGTTCTGATTAATAGTTTGATTACATCGAATTACTATTTACTCAATAGACTTTATGTCAGCTAATTTACATTGTTGTGCTTCTCTTGATTACTTCGAGGTCTTATATGCTACCAATTCATTTATTATTAGCTCAATTCACAATAATATTACTCTTTTGACTACTAGGGTTACTTTTCACCCATAGACTAGCCTAATTGACATTATGATGATTCTTTTGGTTACTAAGGTAATATTCTAAAACATTATTTATTCGGAGCTCAATTGGCATTGTGATTACTCTTTTTATTCCTTTGAGTTACTATTGACTCAATTAACTTTAATTCGGCTTAATTGGGATTTTGGGGACTCCAAATTACTTTGGGTCCCTATGCCATGCACCAGTTCATCTATTACAAGCTTATTACACATTATTATTACTCTAGTGATTACTTCGAGATACTTTGGACCCAGCTGACTTTAATTCGGCCTAACTGGCATTGTGATGACTGTTTTGATTGCTTTAAGCTAATATTCAACCAATTTAATTATTATTAGCCCAATAAGCCTGATGATGACTTTTAAACTTCGAGTTACTATTGATGCAATAGACTTGAATTCGGCATGATTGACATTTTGGTGATTCTCCTGATTACATGGAGTTATTATATCGCCAGTTGATCTATTACGGGTTCAAATCACTTTAATATTACTCTTGATTACTTTAACTTACTTATGACACAACAGACTTCGGCCTTTACATTTTGATGGCTCTTGATTACTTTGAGCAAATATTCAACCAATTGATTTATTATAAGCCTAGTAGGCATTATGGTTTCTCTTGATTACTTTGAGTTACCTGACCCATCGAACTTTAATTCGGCCACATCTTAGTGACTATATTTCATTACTTCAAGGTATACAACCAACTAAACTATTATGAGCGGAATTCGCAGTAATGTTACTTTTTTATCACTTCGAGTTACTTTTGACTTGATTGATTTTAATGCGGCCTATGTCACATTGTGTTGACTCTTGATTACTTTGTTCTAATATTCAACCATTTAATTTATAATGAGGTACTAGTTGACATTACGATTACTTTTTTTATTATTTTGAGTTACTACTCACCCATTAGACTTTAATTCGGTGTAATTGACATTTTGGTGATTTTCTTGATTACTTCGAGTTATTATACCACCAATTAATCTATCAGCTCAAATCCCATTCTTGATTATTACTCTTTTGATTACTTCGAGTCACTATTGGCCTAATTGACACTGCAATAACGTTTTGATTACTTTGAGCTATTCAACCAACTATGGTCTCGCTACTATTAGCCTAAAGTAAGCAAAAGTGTAACTGAATGCGAATTAGGCCAAATTATAGTTTAATGGGTCAAAATAACTCAAAGTAATCAAAAGTGTAATAAAAATGTGAACTGAGCTCAAAATAGATCGACTGGTGATATAATAACTCTAAGTAATCAGGAGAGTCACTAAAATGTCAATTATGCCAAATTAAAGTCCATGGGGTCAATAGTAAGTCAAAGTAATCAAAATAGTAATCCTCATGTCTGGCTCATAATAAATCCATCGGTTTCACATTAGCTCAAAGTAATCAAAGCAGTGATAACAATGTCAATTAGGCCGAAATAAAGTCAACTGAGTCAATAGTAACTCAAAGTAGTCAAAAGAGTGATCATAATGTCAACAAGTCTTTTAATAAGTCAGTTGGGTGAATATTAGCTCACTAATCAAGTCATCAAAATGTCATGTAGGCCGAATAAAAGTCAATTTGGTCAAATGCAACTTGAAGTAATCAGAATAATCATCGCCATGTCTATTGGGCTCATAATATTGCAATTCATTGAATATTAGCTCAAAGTAATCAAAACGGTCATCACAATGTCAATTAGGCTGAATTAAAGTCAGATGGGTCAAAAATCACTCGAAGTAATCAAAAGAGTAATAATAATGTGAATTGAGCTTGTAATAGATGAGTAGGTGGTATAGGAACCCAAAGTAATCAATAGTGCCCAAAATGCCAATTAGGCCAAATTAAAGTTGACTGGGTCAATAGTAACTCAAAGTAATCAAAAGAGCAATCATAATGTCACCTGAGCTTATAATAAATAATTTGGCTGAATATTTTCTGAAAGTAATCAAAAGAAAAATCTATGGGTCAAAAGTAACTTGTGGTAGTTAAGAGTTATAATATTGTGAATTGAGCTAATCATAGATGAACTATTTGCATAATAACTCGAAGTAATTACAGAGGCGCCAGAACGTCAATAAGCCAACATAAAGCCTATTGAGTAAATAGTAACTCGAAGAAACCGAACTACTAATCACCAGATGAATTAAGTTTATAACATATCAATTGCTGAATATTAGCTGAAAGTAATCAAGTCATCAAGATGTAAATTAGGGCGAATTAAGTCAATTGGGTCAATAGTTACTCGAAGTAACAAAAATAGTAATTATAATGTGACTCGCGGTCATGATAAATCGGTTAGTCTATAATTTACTCAAAGTAATGTCAAGAGTAATTGTGATGTCAATTAGACCGAATCAAACTAGTAATAAAAAAGTGATCAAAATGGTAACTGAGGTAAAAATAAATCACTCGGTTGAATAAAAGCTCAAAGTAATAATTAAAGTGAAGATTATGTCAATTAGACCAATATAAAGTCAGATAGGTCTAGTTACTCAAGGTAACCAACATGTCAATAATGCTGATATAAACTCAGTTGTGCGACTAATATATCCAGGATAGGTAAAAAGTATCCAAGTTAGATGAGTTATAGTAAAGTCAATTGAGTGAATAGTAACGCGGAGTAATCACAGGAGTGATCAAAATCTTAACCAAACTTTTATGTAGTCGCATTTGGCAATTTTATTTCAAATTAATCGACTGAGTAACGAAAATTTTGTTTCTATAAAGTTATTTGTGTCAAAGATACCTGAATAACCAAAAGGTAATCAGAAGGTCAAATGAGCTTTTACAGAGTCACAATTTTGTCAATAATTCCTCAAAGTAATCGAGGGAGTAATCCAAAATGTTTGTGGAACTTTAATCTTGTAATTCGTGCTTTAATGGGTTGAAGTAATTAAAATTGCAAGCCATACCTCCTTAAGCTTTAGATAAAGCCAGAAGTGTCAAAATAGTGTGAAGTAATCAAAAGAGTAATCACGAATTGCAATAAACAATTTGCCATATTACCCAAGCATCAAGGAGAATGCAGGGCTTGGTGTTCCACGTGCCACACGCGCACGCCTTCCCGGTATAAAAGATTCGAAGTAAATAACCAGAATAAAGCGTTGACGAAGGCGCGTGCAAGATGCCTTTTGTTTTAGGTTTTTGCTTTAGAAGATTTACTACTGCTGAGGCCAGTACTTGCAGCCCGTGGAACACCAATCCCTGCATTCTCCTTGATGCGTGGGTAATAGAGCAAAAAGTCTATTGCACTTTTATCATCTGAATTGTATCAATATGTCAAACTAATGAGAAAGGGTCAACAAAAGGTCAATTCAGCTGAATGAAAGTCGAGTGCACCACTAAGAAGAGAGGTTCCCAAAAGAGTAACCAATATATCAATCAAGCTATGTCAATCATGCGACTATATAACTCCAAGTAATCGAAACACTGTTCAAAACATCAGTTGTCCCAAACAAAATCATACTAAACAATTACTTTAGTTATCGAAAGGGTAAGCGAAATGCGACCACTAAAGAAATATAAGCGCATGTATATTGTGGATTAAATTCACCGTCGCCGGGACTAAATTGTGCAGCACAAAGATTAAATTGGAAGGCGTTTGAATTAAATTGGATGGCACTCGGATTAAATTGGGGGAGAGGGGAAAAGGTTACTGTTTGAGCTTGTCACGTGACAGTTTGACGTCGTGGCACGGATTACAGAAAACACCCCTGGATACGCTGCGAAACCCTGCCAACAACAGCTCTCACTGTAATATATGTATATATAAGTAGGGTATATAAAATACAAAAAAAAAAGAAGCTATGTAGTTGTTTATATACGCGTACAGTCTCTAAATGTGTGTGCTTTTTGTTTTGCGGGAGTACTGGTGTTTACGGCGCGTGGGCCGTAGACTCCGCTGTCCGGAAAACGGGTCGCAAACCGCGCTCGTTTCGAGCGGTGAACGGCGACGGCAAGGGACGGCTAGGTGCACGCCAGCGCCTACCTGCGGCTTGGGTTGCTGCAGGGACGCCATGGGCAGGTAGCCGCTGCCGGCCCAGTGTCCGTCCTCGTCGGACCTGACCTGGAAGCAGGCTGGCGGCGGCACCTGGGCCAGCTCGCCGGGGCTCAAGCTCAGCACCAGCGGGCCGCCAGGGCGCTCCTCGTGGGCCCGCAGGGACACGCGGGCCACGTCCCTGCGACGGGACGGACGCCCCTCATTTCACTCCATGTTATTGTGTCGGTGCATCAATTGCCTCGAGCCATCGCCAAAAAAAGTACGGAGAAGGATTTTTTTTTTTCTCTGTTCCGTTTTTATTCATTTACGCGAAAATTAGCAGACGGTTCAAGAGACGGCTTACTCCTGTGTCAGCTAACCCGACGCGAGCCGCACGTCGTCTGTCGACAGAAGAATTCGCCATTTTCTTCTTTCCGCGGTGACACGTTTCAGATTTCTTTCTGAGATGACGTGGCTAAACATTCTGACGAGCTCCAATTAAACACAAAAACAACGAAAGTAAAAAGAACGACTCGATATAGAAATCGATTCGTGTCGGTTCATACGCCCAATGATTAGCACACGCTGTCCAGGAGGCCGCATACGAAGAGCGTTCCTTCGGCGCGGGGCTCACCCGAGCGAGGGCCTCTTGGCGTGCCTGGCGGCCGCCATGTCGGCCAGCAGGTCCGGCGACCCGAGCCCCGCCGAGTTCCTCCGGGGCAGTCCCTGCCGGGCAGCGGGACTCGCGAACGCCGGAGGAGGGCTGATGGACCGGGGGCTGGCGTCGGCCGAGCCGCCGCTGTCCGCCTCCGCGCGCTCTGGCCACAGGGAGAATCCCGCTCAGAACACTTCCCAAACGGTCCGCGTGAGAGAGAAGGACCGAGAGAAGAGCCGACCATGCCGCGGACATGGCATACCTACGCGATGGACGCGCCACGGTCTGAACACTCGGCTAGAAAATGCGAAGAAAGTAGCCATCTAACCAGACGAGACAGTGTGTATAGCCCAGTGGTCAAATGGGCCTCTGGGCCTTATGTGGCGCAACGGTCTAGGACATGAGTCTCCAAACCCCGGCCCGCGGATGTCTTTCGACCGGCCCCCGACTGTACGCGGTCCTTACAAGAATGCTTGTCTAGGTTTATTTATTTAGCGCTTCCTCGTTTATAGTTATATTTTTGTTCTCGGCCATAAAGACCGCGACAGATCCCTAATCCGTCCCCTTAGCCAAAAAGTTTGGAGACTCCTGGTCTAGGATGTCAGGCCGGATTATTAGGCAGAATACAGCTCAACAATCCGCATGAGGCTAAGCCAGGCAAATAGTCTTCTATCGAGACAAGACTGCGGGAACATTTCATGTCCACACCCTACCTGGAACAAGAGCTCACTGATCTACTGCAACTCCGGCCCCAAGTGGAGCAGAGGTCCAGCTAGGGCTAACAGGTAGGACCCTTGGGCCACGTTAGTTCAATGATCAGAAGAAAGACGTGAAACTACACACTGTGCGGATGTCGCGCATCGTACCAAATGCGAGTCAAATGTCCAGTGGTCTACTGGACGCTTGGACCCCAGAGGCCCAGCCCCCAGAGGTAATGGTTCACACCGATGGACAAGAGTGAAGTTATTTAAAAGCTGGCGTGAGAAAGTCAGGAAAATAACCATGTATCATAATAAAGCTACGCGAACATCGCATCTGGGCCCGTTTGCTCGAAGCGCTAACCGCGGCTAAAGTTAGCCGCAGTACCTAGGACAGGGATTTTTAAATCACGTGACTGGCTCGGTAGGGATGCGGGGAAACATGGCGGCGCCCCAGCGAGTGAGCGCCTCCCGCTTTGGAAATAATATGTCGTTGCAGCTGCAATATCGGGCGCGATAGTCAGCAACGAATGGTGCAGGAGGCTTTCGCTTTGCTTTACCTCACTTAAACCGCAAAGCATGGGAAATAACATCGCCGCGTTTTTTAGTTAGTCTTTCGATTCTGGGCATTCCTAGGCCTAAATGAACGCTATAATTGTCGGCATGTCAACGACTTTGGAAAGCGGATTGTTGATAGCACACAAAAGCAGACAGCGTCCCAACATACCTTTTTTCTAAATTATCCAAGCACCGAGGTGCATGCTACGACTGTAGTTGCACGCGTCGCACGTGCTGGCGTCTGCTAGTAACCGTTCTAAAGCAAAAAAGTATAAAACAAATTTTGCCTTGCACCCGCGTTCGTTAAAGCCTTATTATGATTTTTTACTTGGAATCCTTTATAATAGGAAGGCCAGCGCGCGTGGACCGTAGAATTACACTTCCAGCGTTCTCCTCGCGATGCTTGGATAATTTAGAAGAAAGTCTGTTGGGACGCTGTCTGCTTTTGTGTGCTTTCAATACCCGGCCGATTGAGTCAAGGCAATCCGCTTTCCAAAGACGTTGCCATGCCGACAATTATCGCGTTCATTTAGGCTTAAGAATGCCCAGAATCGAAAGACTATCTAAAAATTGCTGCGATGTTATTGCCCATGCTTTGCGGTTTAAGTGAGGTAAAGCAAAGCGAAAGCCTCCTGCACCATTCGTTGCTGACTATCGCGCCCGATATTGCAGCTACAACGACATATTATTTCCAAAGCGAGCGGCGCTCACTCGCTGGGGCGCCGCCATGTTTCCCCGCGTCCCTACCGAGCCAGTCACGTGATTTAAAAATCCCTGTCCTAGGTACTGCGGCTAACTTTAGCCGCGGTTAGTGCTTCGAGCAAACGGGCCCTGGTCCCGTGGCCCACTGTGAACCAGGTTGTATAATGGACAGACGAACTAGGAACAACAGAGTTCGCGAATGCATCTTTCGCCATTGCGTGTAAACAAAGTTCCACGTTTATAAACACGAATACTAGTTCATTCTGAGCATCCCAAACTTGGCTGGAGTGACGAAATCAAAACCGATCTCAGCTTGGGAGAATCGCGGGGACCCCGTCCTCCCAGACGAGGTCAGAGGTTCAGATCGCAGAACCGCCCCAAGCAGGCACTTGAGAGCAGGCAAACGTACCGCGTATCATGTCTCTCGCCTGCTTCGCGATGCCCGTGTTCAGTTCTTCGAGGACATCGGTGGCCCTTCGGCCCTGAGCGTCTCTCAGATCCGGGTCCACACCTGCGGCTCGGGACACAGAAGAGCGCTATCTCAAGCGGAAGCCGAGTCGCCGTGCATCTGGCCCCAGCCCACGTGCCTCCTCGTCCACGTACCGTAGTCAAGCAGCAGTCGCACCACGTCCAACTTGCCGAAAGTCGCCGCTTCGTGCAGGGCGGTACCGCCATCCGTCCGGCAGTTGACGGGAAAACCCCTGTCGGACACGGCAAACACCTCCATCTCGCACAAAACATTCGAGAGTGTCGAAATGACACCGAGAAATTATAGCGCTAACGACACTTCTAGAAAAAGTCAATACAGTGCACGTCAGATATGACAACATCCCAGAGGTGATGACACTGCACCACCCTTTCTATGTACAACTCGAAATGACGGTTAAAGCTACACATCAGGAACTTTATTTGGCGAACATAAACGGTCCCTCAACCTTGCGGTGGTTAGGGTTAACTGGCTGTGTGCGAATCAGGCAAATCAGGCCTGCGCGTTCCACAGCCAGCGCCTCACGTGAGGAGCTCGGAGTGTATGTGTGTGTGTGTGTGGGGGGGGGGGGGGGGGGGGGGGGAAGGGGGGAAGGGGGGTTACCTGTCAAGCAGCAGTCGCACAACCTGTCGGTGCCCGTTCCTGGCGGCCAGGTGCAGGGGCGAGTGGTGCGGCGTGGCCAGCCTCTGCAGCGAGTGCGCCTGGGCACCGGCCAGCAACGACACGCTCTCCAGGCGGCCGTACTGAGCAGCCAGGTCCAGGGGACTCTCCCCGCGCACGTTGCGGAGGCCCGGCTCTGCGCCGTGCGACAGCAACAGGGCCACGGCGTCCGCGTGGCCGTACTGGGCCGCGAAGTGCAGGGCCGTCTCCTGTTCCTGGGGCCCGAAAAGCAACCGCCTCGGCGTCCAGCCACCGACCTCGTTTCGAAGACGAGTCGTCGGAGCGCCGACTCCAGCGAGCGAGCGTCAACAGGGAGTCACCTCAGTCGCTAGGCAAAATGATCATGCAGCTATATTCCGTTTCACCTTATGTGAGACCGCAGCGGACGCTACGAGGCATCCTAGCGAATCCAGCCCTGTGAACGTAGCCATGTGATACTCTCTCCTCCCGTCACTGCGCATCCTCTCCAAGGTCACGAGACACTCACACGGCCTCGCATTGGCTCCAATATAACTCGTAGCATCCGCTGTGGCAGGCCGTAAGGTGAAACGAAGTATAGTTACGACGTTCGAAAAGCGTTTAGTGCCGTCTACAAGCTAATTCCTCAGGCACGTTGTCACGGCGCCGAAAGGCATTTATTTCCAAGCCTCGTTTAGAGACTTTCTATGCAGGAGAAGGTGGTAGAAGCTGTAAAGGAACTTTAAAAAAAAACCTCCATGCGAGAGCCCTCAACAGACTTGCACAAGGTACAAAAAAAGTGTCTAAGCTAAGTTAATGAGTACCAGGTAAGAAAGCAAACCGATAGAGTATACTCTATCTAAATTCTATATTCTAATATGCTGACAAAGCCTGGCAGAATGCCACGATAAGCGGCCGCCGAAATGGAAAAGGTGGAGCGGCAGACAACGGATGAGAGGAGAGTCACGTGACTGGCGTGGTCCCGAACCGCTGTGAACGCTGTCCGCTGACGTCCAGGTTCCCCGAGAATTGGCTCGTTGATGTTCTGTGCTACCCGATCCTCGCGCTCCAAATCTGCGACCGGGCACCCTATGGCTCCGTCGTCGAACTGCCAGGCTTTGTGAGTATAGAGGAGGCTACACGTTACAACCCACTGGATTAGTGTCAACGTGAATGCTGTCCAGCCATGGGAATAACTGCCTCATCCGACCCCCTCTTCCAACATCGGCGAATCATTCCGCATAAGTTACGTTCAAGTCTGGCACAGAGTGTCGGGCCACGTTTCGTTGGGTCACTTGGACCCTTCGGTGTACCCATGGTGAAACGGCGGTTGCCACTCGGAGGCTGTCGGGCCCGGTCCCCTTCCGAGTTCCGTACCGGTAAGTGGGTCGGGTTCTAACCCCGCATTTCGACAAGGTGTCTGCCCCCAGACGGCCCCTCACTCCGGAGGTGTTACGCCAACTGCTCGATCGGGGGCCACGTGCTTTATGAACTGCGTTTGCAATACGAGCTGCTACCAGGTGGTGGCAAAAACGTCGATCGTCTGCAACCGGCTCCGCCTCCCTGCACGATTGTTCCTCCGCCACGCGACAACGCCGCGCATGCGCACTTGCGACCAATCTCCGCGGGAGGCGTCCGCCAGCATTGCAAACGGCAGTGACTATTTCGACTGTAGAGATTACCAAGCAAAGATTAAGTGAATGGTGGCAGAAATCGAGAGAAAACTAGGTATTTTCTTAATCACTGATGGCAAGGGGGTTTCATAGCCTCACTTTCTTTGCACTGCGAAGTGAATATAGATTTCACATTTAAATATTCTAAGCTTAAATGGTAAAACAAAATGGCTAGGTGGCGTAAGCTACCGCCCGATCCAAAGGGCTCAGCCGTATTCATCCATCCATCATCCATCCATCCATCCATCCACCGTCAAAATATCTCAAAATTTATTTCGGCGTCTGTGAAGCCACTTCCGTAAGACGTCAACATAGTGAGTTTATTATTTCGACGTCCCCTCCAATGCAGCAGTCGCAGTGGTAGCCGTTCCGAGGTTTCGTTCTGTTTAGTTTCTGATGATGTTGTCGGTGTCGTGGTGATCGTTTTGACAGATCCACGTATTGCGTGCCTAAGAAGTTTCGGTTTCAGACGTGACACGCCCGGCGGCGATGTTCCGAGCGTTCTGAGCTCGCATGTCACATGCGCCTAACTTCATTTTGTTTAATCTACAACAAAGGCGAGCTGGATATCCCTCTGTCCTGCCTGCACGTAACAAATGTAAGTGAGTACACTACGTAGCACTGAAAAATTCGGCACGCCTTGTGTGCCTCCATATCGTGCAAAGCGCGTCTTCGTGTGGTTGCAGTCTCGCTTTGCATCCGGCTCCCGCCCTGCTTTTAACCGAATTTCGTGAGTTCTTCGTTTAGTTTACATTTTCTGTTTGATTCGTGTATAACGAGCGGGTTAACTACAATGTAAAAACTTCCACGGCGGTCTAGAAAACGACAAAACAGCGGACTGAACAAGCCAAGGCTCGAGCACGACCAGATGAGCACGAGCAGCGGGGGAACGAGCCGGCTACAACCGTTTCTGCCTAGCTTCGATGTCCCTTTTCTGACTGTAAATAGTGTACATAAAGTTGCTATCGATTTAAACACCATAACGTCCAGAAGTTCTTCTATATGGTGCCGAAACCCGGGAACGAGACGCAACGAGAGGAACCTGGACGAGGGAACTACCGAATCTTCAGCAACTAACGCAGGACTACTGATACGTTCCATTCAAGCCACGGCTGACGACTACTCATGGATCGTCTGAAACTGAAACGAAAGGCCCTACGAAGCCAACTGACAAGGCTGATACCAGACATCGACGCTGCTCTTCAACGTGATCCGATCATCGAACGGGACATCGAAATCCTCAGGCAGCGATTGGGTAGTCTGCATACCCAAATGACCGAAACAGATGTCGACATCGAGCCTTTTCTGGGGGACGACGCGGAACAAGAATACACCCGGGCATTCGAGTACAACGACCGCGCCGTCACCTACCTGGCTCAGGTTGGACTACTCAATCCGAACTCTACAACAACGAACCCCAACCGAAACAACAAACCCTGGAAACAGTGCAAGAATTGGAGAACCGACGAGTACCTTAAAGGTAAAGCTTCCCAAACTGGAGCTTCTCAAGTTTAACGGCCAACAACGACAATGGCAACCGTTTTGGGAGCAATTTCAGCAAGCGGTTCATCACAACGAGGCACTAACAGCTTGCGACAAGTTCAATTACTTGAGAACTTCGCTAACGGGAGAAGCCGCTGCAGCCATCGTCGGACTCCCATCAACGTCCATCTGCTACAAGGATGCAGTAGACATCCTTATTAGCCGATTCGGCAACGAGAAACGGCTCATACAAGATCATATGGAAAAGCTACTTGACCTTAACCCGGTACCTTCTGCACAAGACGTACGTGGGCTTCGAGGTCTTTACGATAATGTGCAGGCCCATGTACGTGGACTCAAGTCTTTCGGGGTGAGTGAAGAATCTTACTCTTCGATGCTACATCATCTCCTCGTGAGGCTCCTTCCTTCAGAGATAATGCTTCACTATAACAGAGAGGCGATTCGACAAGAAGGTAACGCCCAAGAACAAAATGAGGAAGGAGCGCGAGCGCGAGTTCCTAGAGAACAGCCTGCAGCGCTAACATCGTTACTCCAAGCCTTGAAGGTAGAAATCGAAAGTCGAGAACAAACGTATACTCCTGCGAGATTGGAGCACCCTCTGACAAAAAAGACGAATGCACTGGCAGGAGGTAAAAGGTATCCTGATAAGCAGAACAATTTTAAACCATCATCGTCTGCACTACTTCAACAAACGGATCTCAGAACACCGTGCTTCATTTGCAAATCTAAAGAACACAAGACGGAAGAGTGCACCTCCACAGTTTCGCTGGAACAAAAGAAGACGATGCTACAGAAACACGGCAGGTGTTTCCGCTGCACCCTTGTGAACCACATGTCTAAGAACTGCCGAAGAAGAATCACATGTAGGCACTGCCGAGGCCGACACGCTTCCACGATGTGCGACCCCAAATTTAAGAACGGCGGACAAAAGAATGTCGCTAGCACAGCTCCGTTACAGCTAAAATCAACGACTGAGACTTCGGACCAAAGGATAGTGCTGTTACAAACGGCCGAAGCGTGGGCTTCTGGAACCAAAAACAAAGCGATGGCGAGAGTATTGTTTGACGGCGGTAGCCAGAGATCCTTTATAACCGAAGACTTATCTCGGAGACTGGGCTGCAAAGTTGTGGGAAGCGAACGACTTGCAGTAGGGTATTTCGGTGGACATAACCAGGAGAAGAACTTTCGAAGGGTCTTGATTACTCTGCAAAGCAAACACGATGGACATACTTACCACCTTGAGGCTCTTGAAACTAGCATAATTTGCGATCAACGACTGCCAGAACCGGATAACAACGTCATACAGGAGCTACGTCAGCTGAATTATGCGATCGCGGTTATCGCTAACGACGACAATTCCAACCATATTGACATTTTAATAGGCGCTGAACATTATTGGGATTTTGTAACTGGACAAGTCACGAAACTCAACGGCAATATCAAGGCCATCGAGACGTCGTTCGGATGGACTGTGCACGGTCCCATGAGCCTAAGCTCCACGGTGTTACAACACTCCCAAACGGTCGCACTCAAGACGTCAGCGATAACGCGGAACACCGAAAACATTCTACGAAAATTCTGGGATCTGGAAGCTATAGGAGTCAAGCAAGACGAATGCGATAATTCGAACAACTCCGTACTAACGTCCTTCGAAGAAACGATAACGAGCAACGGAGAACGTTACGAGGTATCCCTTCCTTGGAAGCCTTTGGTACACCTACAGAACAATAAGGAAGGTGCTGAAAAACGACTGATGCAGCTCACCAGAAGGCTCAGACGTAATGAAAATATCCTGTCTGCGTATGACTCAGTCATAAGAAAATATGAAAAAGAGAGTATGGCCGAGAAAGTAGAAAGCGAAGACAGTGACGGTGTCACCTACTACATGCCACATCAAGCAGTAGTCAAGGAAAGTCGAACAACCAAGCTCCGCGTAGTTTTTGATGCTTCTTCGCACGGCCATCGATCGAAGTCCTTAAATGAAAACCTAGAGAGCGGCCCAAATCTGAATGCTGACTTAGTGGGGCTACTTCTAAACTTCAGGACACATAAAATTGCTCTCGTCGCGGATATCGAGAAGGCATTCCTACAGATTTCCATCAACTGCAAGGACAGAGATGCCTTGCGTTTCCTGTGGTTTGAAAGCAAGCCAGAGGCAGAACATCCACTTCCGAAAATCGAAATCTGGAGAATGACGAGAGTCCCCTTTGGCACGACGTCGAGTCCCTTTCTTCTAGCAGCGACAGTCCAACATCACCTGAGACTCATGAACCCACAGTACCCTGAAACCACTGAGAAACTTCTGAAATCGATCTACGTTGATGACATATTAACGGGTGCGGACAACGAAGAACAAGCTCTACAGATCTACTCCGAGACGAATGAAATTTTTAACCTCGCCTCCATGAAACTACACAAGTGGTCGTCCAACTCTCCAGAAGTTTTAAAGAAAATCAACGAAGACCAGGGTCAGCAGGTATCGCTAGGAGAGTTGCCAGGTATCGTAAAGGTACTTGGACTCACGTGGACACCAAGCTCCGACGTATTGTCATTTACGTCGGACAACGTCGTCAACTTTTCTCAAAACCGAACAGACACCAAGCGAGCCGTATTACAGACAACGGCAAGAATTTAGGACCCGCTTGGGATGCTGGTACCCTTCACTATACTTGCAAAACTTTGTTTCCAACGACTCTGGCGTATGAACATCGATTGGGACAGCCCGTTGACCGACGATATACTAGAAGAGTGGAATCGATGGTGTGAAGGACTTCCCCTTCTGGGTCAAGTGGCTGTACCACGGTTCTACAGAAATCAAATGACTGAAACAGCACAAGGAACGGTACTACACATTTTCGCGGATGCCAGCACTGTGGCGTATGGTGCTGTAGCATACCTGTGCACAACGGACATATCAGGTGAAACATGTTCAACCTTTATGTTCTGCAAATCACGAGTGGCTCCACTGAAAAAGGTAACCTTGGCAAGACTAGAGCTCTTGGCTTGCCTCGTGGCTGCAAGAATCTATGATCACATCAGAACTCACTTTCAAGAGAAATGGAAGGAGACACATTTTTGGACGGATTCCATGATTGCGTTGTGCTGGATCCTTGGAGACGCCAACAGATGGAAGCAGTTTGTTCAGAACCGAGTGCGCGAGATCCAAGCTATAACAAACCAAAACTGGAGACACTGTCCTGGAAAGGGAAATCCAGCGGATCTCATCACACGGGGAATATCTGCCGAGCAACTAATTACCAATCAGCTATGGTGGAAAGGACCCACCTGGATTACAATGAATGAAGCAACGTGGCCCCCGAGGACGATACCAAAGGAAGAATTCCCTTGTGAGTTGGAAGAGAAAAAAGCTGCGAACGTCTTGCAAACTGTAACACCAATTGAACCGGCCATACTAGATGAAAACCACTACAGTTCAATTCAGCGACTTCACCGAACTACAGCCTGGATCCTCAGGTTCACTCGCAAGCTGAGACACAAGAGTGACCGAAAAGGACCGCTGACTACAGATGAAATTCACGAAGCCGAGCTGTATTGGATTCGAAGAGTACAACGGGCATCATTCCAACAAGAAATTAAGTGCACGCAGCGAGCTCAAAAACTACCTATGGAATCAAAACTGAAGGACGTTCCTTTGTTCGTCGATCAGGAGGGCCTGCTACGCGCTACTGGTCGACTACAACACAGCAACGCATCTTATAGCGAGCGACATCCAATTGTTCTACCAAAAGAACACCGATACTGTCGGCTTATCGTGCTTCAAGAACACCAAAGACTCCTCCACGCCGGAGTGCATGATACTCTTGTACAACTCAGAGAACGCTACTGGATTATCTCTGGTCGACAGTTGGTGAGACGGGTGATCAAAGAGTGCGTTATCTGCCAACGTTACAATTCAAGAGCAGCTTCTGAAGTCACCGCACCGTTACCTCTCGATCGCGTAACAAAGGCCAATCCATTTGAGGTGACTGGGATTGACTTCGCAGGCCCCCTCTTCGTCAAAAGCAAGCCGAACTCACAGAAAGCTTATATAACCTTATTCACTTGCGCCGTGACCAGAGCAGTACACCTGGAACTCGTAGAAGACATGACCGCAACATTCTTCCTACACGCCTTTCGACGATTTATATCAAGGAGAGGCATCCCACAAATAATTTATACGGACAATGCCTTAACATTCAAAAGAAGTAAGAAGGAACTGCACAAACTGTGGAACATTATTAGAGACGAAGAAGTCACGAATCAAGTGAGTTCCTTCAAGATTCACTGGAAATTCATCGTCGAACGGGCTCCATGGTGGGGAGGGTTTTACGAACGACTTGTCCGCTCGGTCAAGCTGTCGCTGAAAAAAGCCCTTGGCTGCAGGAGTCTAACCTCCGATGAACTCTAACAGCACTGACAGAAGTAGAGGCTGTTATAAATTCACGACCCCTCACCTACGTCTACAACGACATAGGAGAACCAGAGGCATTGTCGCCAGCCAATTTCCTCACGGGAAAACGACCGACATCTTTTCCCACACTTGGACTTACAGAGGTTACCCACACTTCTGCAGATCAACTTCTTCAAATGTGGAAACACCGCGAAGAGGTTCTGGACAGATTCTGGAAAAGGTGGTCAACAGAATACTTACTGGAAACTAGAAATATGCAAAGAACCATCACCTCGAAGACGCACAACATAAAAGTCGGAGACCTTGTCCTAATCAAAGACAACTTACTACCGAGACAGCGATGGCAGATGGGAACGGTTGAAGACGTTTCTATCGGAAGAGACGGAAAAATACGATCTGGTACCATCAGATTACCCGGCAGAGTATTTGTAAAAAGACCCATTCAACTGCTTTTTCCTTTAGAAGTTTCTACCAAGTAAGAGTAAAATGAACAAAGTTCATTTTGGGGGCAGTGTGTAAAAACTTCCACGGCGGTCTAGAAAACGACAAAACAGCGGACTGAACAAGCCAAGGCTCGAGCACGACCAGATGAGCACGAGCAGCGGGGGAACGAGCCGGCTACAACCGTTTCTGCCTAGCTTCGATGTCCCTTTTCTGACTGTAAATAGTGTACATAAAGTTGCTATCGATTTAAACACCATAACGTCCAGAAGTTCTTCTATATACAAAACGACGGGGATGTCAAATAAAAGGTCGTGAATGTAAACATTACCTCCTTGATATTTCTTGGCAGGTGCGAGGGAACAAAGGTCCTTGCGCGGTTGTACGAGCTACACGCATTTTCCAATCAACTGCAAATGTTATAACATGGCTTTCAGCTCCTTTGTCTAAATAAAACGCGCAAAATAAATCGTGAAGAGCAACGGTACCGCATTCTGCGATGTGTGTGGGGCACAACCAAGCAAACGCTACGTGCAGCGTGAAAGCTGATGTAACCTTAAGAAGTTTTTTTTTTTTTATTTTTTATTCTACATTGTTTAAAAGGTTATAAGAAGTGCTGTTCACTGCACATTTGTTTTCTAAAAATGCCTGTTGAACACCGACGCTACTTCACTGCCACTTTCGATCACTTTCCGGTCCGAACTCCAAAGCTCTAAAGTGGACGTAGAAACAGTCACTACGCAAGCCCCCTCCCTCCCTCCCCTCCCCTCCCCTCCCCCCATGGTGTGAGATGGACCTTCAATTCAATCTAGGCTCTCTAGATGTACGAAGTGAACAGCATGGACGAGTGTACGCAGACGACGTCGCAGCCGTAGCGATGACGTTGCGCCGAACGTAACCCCAGGAGACACGAGCTCAAGACCACCCGATGACGCGAACCATTCAAGTTTCGCCGCCTAGAAACCGGGCCACACAGCCGACTCGGTCCGATCAACGCCGTGTCCCCCGACGGTTTCCGAAACCAGCGTCATGGCCGCCGGATGTGGCAATGCCATTTGGAAGGCGAGGCCCGCCCGTGACGTCATCGTTAGTGGATCCCCGACCCGCCCCAAGCAGCAAACACGCCAAAGCTCGACGAGAGAACGCGTCCGTCTCCGCGTCGCCGCCTGCTAGCGTCGCACTCGTTGTGAGACGCTGCGAAGCGCGCTGGCGGCGACGCTGACGCGAGCTATAGGCGGCACTGCGTGGATCCACTAGTGACGACGTCATAGGGAGAGAGGCCTTGTCTTCCAGGTGGCCGTGGTCGCCGACAGAGGGCGGATAGACCTTCGCAAAAATCGCCTTCTGCGCGCTGCCATCTTTGTCTGCTGGGCTGTGGAACGCCTTCTGAGCATGTGCCGTAGCTTTGTTGCGCGGCATATCAAACACTGCACATGCTTCCACAGTTCAGTGACTCGGCAGTTTTTCCCGGGTGATAAGCAATGGAAAGGTCTATACCTGGTTGGAGTGGTTGGCGTTGGCCAGCGACGGGCCCCTTTCGAGCAGCAGGCGCACCACGTCCGTGTTGCCGGTCCAGGCGGCCAGGTGGAGCGGCGTAGAGCCCTGGCCGTCCACCACGTTGGCCGACGCCTCGTGGTCGAGCAGGAGGGCCACGATTTCCGGGTGCCCGTTGAGCGCCGAGTGGTGCAGCGACGTGTAGCCGCTCTGGTCGTGCGCATTTGTGCCCGGACCGCGCCGCAGGCTGAAAGCCGCCCAAAGGCAACGGAGCAGATGGACTCCCGTTCTCCCCTTTCATCTGACGATACCGTTCAGCTCTTCCCGAATGCGGGACAGTTGAGGCTGGTTCCCACACTTGCGAAGGACCGTGTGCCTTAAAACCTCTTGCGACGAGAGCAGACACACTGGCGATATCCATCGGGCTAGCCGTGGAGTTTCCGTATATTTCCTATTTTGTTGCCGCATCATTCTTTCTTGGCTTCGAAAACCTCTTGAAAATGTTAGAAACGACCATTTGTCATAGACGTACGTCTGATCTCGCAAATATGGCAAAATCGTCGGTCTAGTGAAATGTAGTTCCAGGGCCACCTCATAGATGGCGCCAGCGTGCCAGTGTGCTCCCGCGTCGTAAGACATCACAAGAGCTTGGTCCTAGGCAGTGGTGTCCTGAAGGAAGGGCGAGGGAGGGGGGGGGGGGGCTTATGGTACCTCGGCTCTCCCCCCCCCCCCTAAAATCCAGCCCACCCTGTAGTATACACATGCATTTCGAGCCCCCCCCCCCCCCCCCCCCAAACACACACACACTTCCCCAAAAACTTTCTGATTACGCCCCCGAGAAGTTCGCCTGGCGCCCCCTTTCGGCGAACCGGGGTGACGTCACGGCGAGGAGAGAATTTTTCCTCGACTCGCCCCGCTCGCCCTGTGGACGCTGTGACGACGCTAGCTGTCGGCGCGCTCGTTTCTATTTAATTTTTTTTGGCGTGCTTTTCGTAGGAAGTGTAAATTTTTATATACGCCTTTATTGAGGTATGGCCTGTAGCTACAGGCGAAACTTCAACGAACATTTTAAGCATGGCTGACAGGCCAGGCAACGCATGAACCACAGCTGGCATGTGAAAATAAAGAAATATGGCCACAATTGCAGGGGCATCACTACAGATTTACATCTCGCACAATAAACGCTGCTGATGGTTCGAATGAATTGGCAGGTTATGTATACTCTTTTTTTTTTGTATCTCTGTCTTTAAACAAGATCGCCGAAGCAGAAAAGCTGCATGCTGCTCGAGCAACGTGCTAAATACAGTCTCGGCCATGGGGAGAGAATCACAAGTAAGACAGCCCAAGTGCAGGGGCAAAGTAAAAAAAACAAACAAGGAACATTTATTATATACATTGCTCGCACTTGACCTTTGCTGGATTCGGATAGTATTTCAATGGACTACACGGGTGGTATCTGTGGACTTGTTTATATCAATCCTCAAGTAATATACAACAAACGTAAGTTAAGGTGTCTAGCTCGTTATTAGTCCATTAAGCCCTAAAATTTAGATTTTACTTAAATCGAATTGTCCTAAGCTAAAGTACCAGAAGCTTTTCTCACGCAGACTGTCACCCTTCACAGGTTCCAAATTTTCTGCTACCAATGCTGCATCTACCACTGGACAGACGTTCGAATGCTTGCTTTTACTCCTGTTTTCCTCTGTTGTCAGAGAGTCCAGTTGCAGGGAGTTTGGAGGCTGAGGAAGCTTTTGGGGACCTGCGGCAGTGACTCTTAAATGGAAATGACAATTCAGACTTAACGGTGTATTTTCAGAATACCAAAGGCTGGAATAAAGAATGTCAGGAAAAAGTATAAACATTCCAAATTACGGCACTATTGCTGTGCATATTTTGGGCAGTTTACTGCATATCATAGAGGCAACTGGGGAAATTCGGCCGTTTTTGCTGCTACCATACAAACTAATTTCCAGTAATTGTGAATCCTCTAAGAAATATGCCTGCATACGCGTATAAACTATATAATTAATTCAGGAAGAAGCTACATTTATGTAAAACAACCCTGTTTCATGAGCACTTCAAAGATCATCAGACGCAGGGCCTTTAAAACATCTGCAAACCAGCGCATGCAGAGTGGCAGCGCAGAGTCGGGGTCGCGAGCTAATTTGCCGACCACCGAAAGGCCCATGATATAAAGGCGGCTTCAGATGCCTTGAAAGCGGGATGTAATATCGTCCTAAATCATGAACATGCAAGGAACAGAATTCCAGCGTCTGAAACACTTTCGTCACCGCTTCACCGACCCCTCTCAACATTGCCTTGCGTCGTGTGGACAGACGGGGAGGTTCATCGGCGTAATTGCCTCCGCCGATAGTTTTCGGGATTTGTAACCCAATTTTAAAGGTAAAAGGGACAAGCAGGCTTATAAAATGTACGGAAGCACGTTAATATCGGCCTAATTTAACGTCTTGTACACCGGGTAAACGAAGTCCGGCTCCTCGAAGAGCTTGCGGCACACAACGCCAAACCAGGAAACTGGTGCTGGGAAGCGACCCGATGCGAGATCGCGGAGCGGGGTACTCGGCCTGACGTCACGGTACACCTCACCCAATCAGGGCGCGGCGACCGCAGCGACGCTTGTGTTCGCTCTCGGGGCTAATAGGGTGTCATAAGGAAACGCAAGTGCGTGAACAGGCCGCTTCGCGAAGAAATGGATTCTCCGGATGCGAGGTGTTATTAAAGGGGTAGTGCAACGATTTTAACATTCAAAGAATTGGCAGTTTGGAATATTTATATTGTTTATCCAAGCACAACTGACCAAAAAAGCGTCGCCCTGCCCCGATAAACTGCTACTCCGCTACGTGATCGCAAAAAAGAAAAAAAAAAAAAGAAACGAAATATTTGCCGATCTGCAGCCGTGTGGCGCGTGTGGCGGTTATCGGAACTACGGAGACAGCCTCTCTGGGGGATACGCGGAAGTCAACAAACCCTGTTCCCCGCCGTCAGCCCCGTGGCGAGCCGTCTTTTCTGTCGTTGCGAACCCTTCGAACCTCTCGGTTCGATCTTGGAACCTCAGGTTCGCAAAAAAAAGTTCGCGGTATCTCTACTCTCAACTCTCCACGTCGCCTTTCGAGGGACGTAGTTTCGAAACGTCCAACTTATTACATAAAACATGCCACGATTTTCGACCTTTCGAATTTTTGGCGCTGAGAAATTCAATTGTTTTCGAACTTACGATTGTTCGCGCTATGAAATTCGACATTTTCGAACTTATATTCCGCTAACAAATTCGACAATTTTCGAACTTTCGTACCTGTTGAGTTCTACAGTTCGACGAACTTCGAACTTATGAACGAACGTTCGACGAAGTTCGAACCAGGTTCACCCCAATAGGTTCGAGGCAACAAATATAAACAACACGAGGTGTCAATGTGTGAAGTGGAGTTGAAATTGCACTCAGAGTCTTGCCGTTAGATAATCGCGCTATAAATGACGCACTTGTAAAGCAATCGTCGAAGAAGAAAAGTTCCCGGAGGCGTCAATCTGGTTAGCCCGATAACAACCGGTCGCGACCTGATCAGCTGTATTGAGCCCGCGGGAGGTCCCCTGATTTAGTCTGGTTGGATTTTCTCCTCAACCCTGACTTGTGTCGGGTGATGAACCTGTGTTCAGTGTTTTCTCCCTTCCACGGGTCACCCTGCCGAAAATAAACGCTCAGAGCAACTAAAATTTCTTTGGAAAGCCTGGATGCCTTTATGTGAACGCGTTCTCCTGCATATTTAGTTGTCTTACGCCAGTGTTGCATTTAGGCGACGTTTAATCAGATTACTATACTTGTTTGCAAATAAGTAGGAAGTACGTCCACCTGACTGCCTTAGGGCTTTTCGATGAGCCGTTCGACCAGTTTTGGAAGATTTGTGTTTGTCCTTTGTCCCTCTTGTTCCCCTTCTCCAAGGATTATTTCCGTTATCCTTGTCCTGCTTGTTTGCACCTTGCATTTAATTGCATTAGAATCACAACCAATTCAACGCCTGTATTATAATTTACGACAATTAAGCAGAAATACAGGTAGTACGGTCAGTACCACAGCTAGCACTCCGACTGCGAAGGGAAAAGTATGAAAGAAACAAAATGTGAATGCGCAAGTGAGCTGGTGCAAGTTCATAATATAGTCTCGGGTAATTTTACAATTTTGAAGGAGTATACTCACGGCCTAAGAAAAATGGCCAACGTTTTTAGTAAAAAATGTAGCACATTTCGCGATATATATATATATATATATATATATATATATTATGAATTTATAAAAACTTAGTTTGAAACTGCGGAATTTAGTTTCCACTCGTGAAATTCAGGCTAGGTGACTTAAAATCGAAACTTTCAACCTTTTCAAACTTTTACTTTGAAAAATTCGAAATATTCGTATTTTTCGACCCTGAATCTTCAAATATTTCTAACTCTCTGTAAAATAACAATAATAATAATAATAATAATAAATAAAAAAATTGATATTTTTGAACTTAAACTTTCAGAAACCTTAACATTTTCGAATTATTCGAATTTAAACCTCAGCGGCGTTCTAAAGTTGCGACCTCTACGAATTCGAACCTTTGAGAGGTTCGAAAATGTTCGAACCTTTTGAACCCCAGCTTCGGGAGGTTCGCGGCATCCCTAGTTGAGAGACACATTAACCATCGATTTGTTCCTTTTTTTTTTTTTTTTTTTTTAATAAAAATTAGCGCTCGCAAGAAAATACGAGATCAAATAGTAAGGCGAGCTGGTAAATGTTAACCATGTTGAGTAAACCTGTCCTGTCCCTTTCTGTTCCTTCGACTTTTATGTTCATTTTTGCCCCAGTCTCAGGTTTATTCAACATGGTTCAGAAAATACGGTTTTCTGTTCTTCGTTCCACAGGTGACACAGATTAATTTCCGCAGTTAATTGGCGACAGTCCGAAAGTCGTTGCACCGCCACTTTAAGGACAACTAGCCGAGAAATCCCGGCTATGTTTCCTTACTCAGAACGAGGCATTGTTGACTGTATCCGCATAAAAAAATAATAATAATAATAAAGTAGAAAACAGGAGCGATTATTTGACCCACGTACTTGGCTCGCAGCGTTTGTCAGGCCGCCGGCGTCGGCGGTGATAATGCTCGACACCGGAAAAAAACCGAAAGCATTGTCTCCATGCATGTCTAACGCTCAAAATAAAACAAAACAAAACAAAAATCACGAAAAAAAAAAAACATTGCCGTGACCAGGATTCGAACCTGGGTTATTGCGGCCACAACGCAAGGTACTAACCACTATACGATCACGGCACGCCCGATGGACGCTGCATCGAGGATCAAGAATGAAACGAAAACAAAATATAATAACAACCCCAGAAATTCCTGCTTTTTCGCCCTCATGCTCAATGTCTAAAAACCACAACATATTAAAAAAAAAAAAAAAAAAAACGCAATGAAAGGCTTAGCACAGTTATGCACACAAAAGTGGCAGAAGCACACCGGACGCGACTACTGTAGCAGTCAGGTAAGACAAAAATGAAAAACTCTCAAACTAAACTACAAGCAAACCAAAACGATATCAGTTGGAAGGTTAAAAAGCGCGAGCTGAAGCACGGAAACACGTCCAAAGACAGGCGCCTCTCCCCTGCCGCACGAGTTGCTTATTTCGTCCGCGGTTCAGTTCGCTCTTTTTAAGCTTTTAAATGATATGAACCAACTGGACCCCACCAAAGTTTTATTTTAAAACGATACCATCCGAGAAGTACACAACTACCACGACGCAATCCAGAACCCAGGTATTCACCGGCCCGTCTTCCTACCCATCCTATTTCCACGCAAAGCCCGTTCGCCTCCGTGGCGCAATCGGTTAGCGCGTTCGGCTGTTAACCGAAAGGTTGGTGGTTCGAGTCCACCCGGTGGCGACTTTCTTTTTTTTTTTTTTTTTCAATAACAAATTGCATTATTTGTAGATTAATGAAATTACTTTTATCACTAAGAGGCGCACGACCGTTTGCCCAGTTAAACTAGTTTTACCGCGTGAAAGTGTGTTTACGGTGCTGAAGGCATCAAATCAACACTATTGTACTATATTTCTACATGATGCGAGAAGCTTCTTTTTTTTTTTTTTTCTTTATTATCATGCAGTGCCATGTCATGCGCTTTCTACTGGGTATGCAATAGAGTATATGTGTACGTATTGTCAATGTATTTGTATTTGTGTGTGTGTAACTTGCGTTTGCTGCGTTTATGGGTAATTTGTTTCGGTGTGGCCAGCACCAAGACAGTACGGCATTTCCTGGGCACTTAAAAAAATTATTTATAAACGATGCTGATGATAATCATGATGATGCAGATAATAATAATAATAATATTATTATTATTATTATTATTATTATTATTATTATTATTATTATTATTATTATTATTATTATTATTATTATTATTATTATTATTATTATTATTATTATTATTATTATTATTATTATTATTATTATTATTATTATTACGTCGTTACAATGCGTTAGGCGTCCAGATCTCGAGACATCATTTGAGTCAGTGTGGGTAGAGCTACAATGCGCTAATGGCGAGCGTATCCTTCTCGGCTCTTATTACTTGCCCCCTGATACCTCTCCTGATGATTTTAGCCAATGTCTACTAGGCATTGAGCGCACAACCAACGCCCTTGAAAAATTTAAATTTATGGTTCTTGGCGATTTTAATGTCCCCAACATATGTTGGGAAACAGCCTCTGCGTCCTCAAAACATTACTATATTATTCAAAAATCTCATCTTTTGCTTAATTTCGCATCATTTACGAACTTAAGACAATATAACTGTATCCCGAACACCCAGGGCAACATGCTTGATCTTTGCTTCTCGGATCTTGACTGCATAGATGTAACTGAGGGTGCGTCAGGCTTGGTTCCCCCCGACGGATATCACCCCCCTTTGGAGATTAGTATACCTGTCCGACAGGGCATGAGACGTTGTTCACGGAAACATCCTGAAGGGAATAGACACAATTTTTGCGCTGGAGATTATGTTAGTTTGTACGATCATTTCTCCAATTACGACTGGTCCTCAATTATCCTGTGTTCTGACGTTGATCAACAGGTTCGCGATTTCACTCGAATCGTCCGAGAAGGAATGGATCAATTCATCCCGCTTCGTAAAACATCAGGCTCAAAGTTTCCCTTCTGGTTCTCGCACGAATTACGTACTTTAATGAATAAGAAATTGCGCGCTCATCGAAAGTTTAAAAAGAACGATACCCCCGAATTAAAATCAGAATTTGGGCACTTTAGGTCTCTCTGCAAGGAAGTTTTTAAACGTGATCGTCAGGCGTACACTGATTCCGTCGAGTTGCAGCTAACTAAAAATCCCAAAGAATTCTGGAAGTATGTTCGCTCTCGGTCCCAGAAAAAAGGTAGAGGAGAGATCACCCTGCTGGACTCACAGGGAAACTCGACGACAGATGTTTGTGAAATTTTTGCACGCCACTTCCAGTCTGTTTTTAAGCATCATCCAATCCCTTCAACTACTGCCGCGCCAGCTGTCTCTGGGAATGCATCCTGTATTGCACTCTTTGACGAGGAGCTACTGCATGAGTGTGTAAAAAAAATGAAACCATCATTGTCTTCTGGCCATGATGGTATTCCGTCAGTCCTCTTGAAGGCATACAGTGCCATATTTATTCCTGTTCTAGTACAGATTTTTAACAACTGCCTAAAGAATGAGGTCTTTCCCGCCATGTGGAAAACGGCACTTGTTGTACCTGTGCATAAGTCCGGTCCAAAAACAAATGTGTCGAACTACAGACCTATATCTCTTCTTTGCACATTTTCGAAGCTCCTCGAAGTGGCACTACACAAAATATTGTCATTCAATCTCAAGCGTTATCTTATCCCTAACCAACATGGATTTATGGCGGGTCGCTCGACCACAACTAATCTCGCCTGTTTTATGTCAACCGCTGCTCACGCCGTCGCTAACAGAGGCCAGCTTGATGTGATTTACTTTGACTTGAGTAAAGCGTTTGACATTGTTAATCATGAAATGTTACTGGCTAAACTGTCAAAGCTAGATATTCACAACTCATTGCTTTCATTGCTCGAAAGTTATTTGCGTGACCGGAAGTGCTTTGTTAGCTCGAATAATAATTGTTCTGCTACTTATGAGGCGACAACGGGTGTGCCTCAGGGCTCCGTTCTCGGCCCTCTTCTGTTTTCAGTTTTTGTTAATGATGTTTCGACTGTGATTCGTCACTCTTCATTTCTCCAGTACGCAGATGATATTAAGATGTTTATGGAGGTACGAGAAGACCGAGACTGTGTTTTGCTACAGAGAGATGTTGATGCTTTTGAAGAATGGTGCCGGGGGAATGACCTAAAGATAAATAGCTCTAAAACGAAAGTCGTGTCGTACACTCGTAAGACACATAACATTGTATTCCCATATGTTATTCAGACAGACCTTTTGGAACGTATGAACAGAATCAAAGATCTTGGCGTAGTGTTTGACAGCACCTTAATCTTCTCCAGTCATGTGGATCACATCGTGAACGCAGCTCTGCGCACGCTCGGTAGTGCGTGCCGCATCACTAAAGAGTTTATTAACCCCTGCACATTTCTTATACTCTACAGTGCATTGTGTCGACCACAGCTTGAATACGCTTCTGTTGTATGGAATGGAATTTGTGCCACAAATTCCTTGAAAATAGAACGGGTTCAGAACAAGTTTCTTTCCATCTATAGACATCGTTGCTCAGCGCGCATTGTACCCACCACTACTGATGTCCCTGTCCCTGTTCAGCGTAGCGTGGCACTACCTACCCTGCTTCGTAGGAGAGAACTTGCCGATATCTTATTTTTATACAAACTTGTCCACGCCGTCACTGATTGCACGGTATTGACGTCAAGAGTACTCTTAAAAATTCCTCTAAAAACAACAAGGCAAAATGCGTCCTTCTGCAACAGGCGTCTACTCAACCTCCACGATCCTGTGTCCAGACTTGGGCATACTTATAATTCTTCTTTTTCTGAAACACTCGACATATTTAACAATAACACGCTGCAGTTTGTAAAAACGTTAAAGGCCATCACTTAAATTAGAACTGTACGCACTAACTTGCGGCGTTCACGCCGAAATTCCCCACTTTGAATGCATTTTTTTTTCTTTCTTTCTAGCAATTGGTGTTGGCGGTAGTACCCTTAAGCTTATCGTATGTTGTGACTTTGTGTTTACTTTTTATAATTTTTAAGTGTATTTTTCTAGGGCTTGTCCGTTGTTTGTGTTGTCCGTACTATTGCTTTATACCCTGTTCTGCCTTACATGTTAACACAGTGCACCTGTACCAAGACCGCAAGGTTGTTCCCGGGCACGAATAAAAACATTGATTGATTGATTGATTATTATTAATTAGGTTAGCGAACCTTTTGTCGTTCCAAGCGCATATACTAAGTATGGAAAAAGACAGCGTTCCTTTTACGTCCCTGAGCTCTAAAACAACATGTCAGATAGGTTGTTTTTTTTTTGTTTTTTTTTTTTGTTTTTTAAATAACTTCCATGCGTCAGTTATAAAAAGCTTTACAAACGTTATGCTAGAGTTTCGTGTACTCAACTTTGGATTATTTAACAAGCTTCTCTATGTGTTTACTCATCTCTCCTTTTTTTTTTTTTTTTTTTTTTGTATACGTCGACAGCGCTGAAAAGTATCTGCATTGCTTGGTCTTCGTTTCTTGAGTTTTCGCCGCTATCTTTCGGCTAAGTTTGGGTTTGTATAGTTTGACGTACTTTTGTTCGTGCTTTTGTTTTGTGGTTTAGCTTATTCCAACTTCGATTGTTTATAGGTTGTATTTGATCCCATTGTGTTTAGCTACATTGCAAATGTTTTGTAATTGCTAATTTTTTTTTTTTTTTTTTTTTTTTTTTGTACTATAGTTTTTTTTTTTTTTTCCTTTACGCCGCTGCTGGGTCCAGTCCCACAAGCCGCTATTGGCTTTCGACGGACCCTCTTTTTCGTGTATTGTATTGAAATCTGTGCAATAAAATTATTATTATTATTATTATTATTATTATTAATCAGGATCACCGAGACATTGAGAAACGGTAGAGGCTGGATTTAGCTTGTAAGAAGTTATATAGCTATATAAAATTAGGAGTGAGGTAAGACTGACAAGCCCAGCCGTAGTAATATTGTGAACAAAGAGGGGAGAGAGTTATCAAGGAATTTATTGCATTAAAGTTAGGGGAAGAGAATGGGAAAGAGAGCTGGCGAAAAACTGGGCCAGGAGCGGGTGTGTGTGTGTGCGCTTGTGTGTGTGTTTTAAATTCCTTAAATTCACTATTGTCAAGATGTGATGGTAATATTCATGCCGTGCACTTCGGAGTGTGTTTTCTACCCGGTGCGCAATATGGTGCATGTATTGTCAATGCATTCGTTGTGTATTGGTGTATTCAGTTTATAAGTAAGCTTCGGTGTGCCAGCACCAAACGGCTCTTCCTGCGCACCTAATAACATTCATTACACTGATTCTTGATTGTTGCTTTTTTTATGTTGTTGATGATGGTTATAATTATAATTATTATTATTATCACATATGACATTGTCGGCTTTTACTGAGCCAAGCAAAGCCAACAATGACATGAGAACATTCACGACACTCTGGTGTACTTTCACGAATGTTCTTGCATATGACTATGACTACATCTTGGGTGAAACTAGCTGAACAAAGGAAGGAAGATGACAGAAGAAAAGAATGGCGAACCGACCGCGGGCGAACCGACCGCCGACTACCAACTGTTTTATTACATCTTCCTCTTCTTCTATTAATTTATATCCATTCTCCCTTTTTCTTTTTCTTTCCCATTGCTCTTATTTTTTTCGCTGATTTTCATACTACCCACGAAGTGTGCCGTGCATATAGAGTTTTTCTCTGGCTTGCAAGGTAATTGAGGGGATGCTCACGCACTTGTTATCTTCTTCGTTTATAGCAGGGGCCTCTAACACCTCCCTTGCCACCTGGTTTTTATGGTGTCCTATTATGTGAAGATGGTCGAGCTCTGCTTTACACAGGCATGTCCGACCATGGGCAGCTAAATGTCCTGGTCCCGCGAGGTTCCTAAGGTTTGCTGCATGTTCGCCTGCTCGGTCGTTAATACATCGACCGGTCTGTTCGATGTAGCAGCGCCCACATGCATGTTAGCGGTATATTACCCCGGTCTGGCTACCATGAAGAGCTCGTTCCGTTTTCTCCGCCCTTTACGCCCTGGCTTTAAACATCGTATAATGGAACATCCGCTGCACCGCTGAATATCAGACTAAGGAATGTCAGTTGCCATCATTAAAAATTAATAAAATACAATGTAGCCAAGCACGAGTGTTCTCAATCGAAATGAATTTACCCGCTGCATTTGAACACAGAAATAAACAGTATAGTCTTTGCAGCGAAGCCGACCTGCGTAAACTGCGTTTGGCCGTTCAGAGAACGTGGGAGCGATTTCGATCACTTCTTGAGAAGATACAACAAGAAAAGGGGGAAATCGCATCAAGCCAATTAAAAGTTCATATGATCGGCAGCAATAAAAAAAAAAATAATTGAACGAAATAATAAATGGCCTTTTGGATAAAGTGGGTTCAAAATATCAAGTAATTTCATTTTCGACGATATTTCAAATTTTATATAAAAACTTCAGTGAAAATAAAATAAACAAAACTTATGCCCGTCGATAGCCCATGTATAGGGCCACACCCGCATAGTATTTAATAAGTGACAAATATAATAACTCATGAGTTACAAGGCTCTGAAGATGTCACCGGATTGTCAAAGAGACGATGTTTGGCATTTTTTACCTCAATAAACAAAACTACCAACGTATTTTCCTTTGAACTAAAAAATAGTCCAAAAAATTACTGTGAGTTTTGCATGCTTCCCGTATTCATACCAGCGTAGAGAACTGGGTCGAAACATCACGGAGTAAAAAACAGATTTTCACCCTGCTCCACTCGATATTTTTTTGTAAAGCGAAAAATTTGTAAAAAAAATTTTGAAAAGCGGTTTCGTTCTTTCCAGAAATGGGGCAATTACATATATTTTATCCAAAAAAAATCGCAAGTACCCACCCCGACAAGCGTGTTCGATTTCAAATGAAACCACCCTTATTTATTTATTTACATACACTGCAGGCAGCCACGCTGCCCAAGCAGGGGAGGGTTACAAAATCAGTTTAGTCAACAGATGTTCAAATTGGTTGACATCTGTACATTCCACAATCAAGTGGTTTTCGATGACGCTCAGCAAGTTTCTAATCAAACCATATGTCTATTTTCACTAAATAAAAAGTTAATGAGCAAACTTTACCTAATTAGCCGACTGATCGTTACGATTAACTCCGCATACTATGTCCCCCTGACCGTGTAAATCACCTGCACAAACCGCATAAGTGTAGCCTTCACGGATTTTTTTAATAAGAAAAAAAGAAAGAAAAAAGAAACACCCTGTATAACTACCGATAATAGACAAGCAAGCGCACGGATGAACTACGTTTATGATGACAAGCCCGAAACTAGAAAAAAAAATAATAAAAAAATGACAATTTTTTTAGTTAAAACTTTTGGATGTATCACCATGACCTACAACCATTCCGTAGCGCATAGTAAACGTTCTATTATATTATATTCTGCAGTGCAGAGTAAACGTTTCGAGGCTTCCAGTCTCGAAACGTTTCGTCTGCACTTGCTCGAAGAAAGCGTACACACAAAAAAGAGAAAAATAATAATAAACAAAAAAGTTGCCGTGACCAGGATTCGAACCTGGGTTATTGCGGCCACAACGCAAGGTACTAACCACTATACGATCACGGCACGCCCAACGGACGGGAGAAAGCAGCGAAGGCACCCGAGAAAAAGGGGGAAACTGGGTCACTTTGAGGCGTCAAGAATGTCGTTCCGCTGCTTCGACTCTGGACGGAAGTGGCCACTGCGCCCCAGAGGCGGTTACCTTCCCGAAGCACCGTTTATTTCCCAGCCATCCCAGAAATCATTCAAAAACAATGAACGTTGAGCAATTGGCATCTTGAGTGCTCGAGAATGCTTCGGTTAACTATATTTATCATCGAGCGATTTGCTGATCTAGAAATTAATTTACTCCAAGCGATTCATTGTTATTTATTTTTTTTTAGTTCTTTTGTGCAATTTACTTTGAACCTACTGTATCGTGTTTATATTTTGCTAAAAGTTTATTTCATCCATCTATTGTAGTTCCTTTTTTCGTTTCACTTTTCCCCTTCAGAGCCAATATTTAATATTTCTTTGAGGTGTGTTTGCACAAGAGATGAGGCTGATGACTTCATTTCTTTGTGCAAACTTTATTTTCGTAATCTAGAAAACGCAGCCATATATAAACATTATTTTTCTTTTTCTAAAACGGATTTGTTCTTGCCACTGCTTCTATTCTAGTACGTAGCGTAATGCAGCCCTTTGTATAGACGACGGCACTGACCCCTAGTTGATTAGATAGCGGATGCCGCGGGTAATTTCCTGCCAAGGATGGCAAGTTTCACTGCGTGCCACGGGTGTATGGTATGGCCGTGCATATTATAAATGAAATCGACAAGGAAAAAAAAAAGTGCAGCCGGCAGCGAGCTCTACAAGTACCCAATTTTCTCTCGATTCTAGGTGGGCGATCTCTCGGGATATCACGTAGTTCCAACCAGAGCTCGGAATTCGGACGTCCCCGAACGCTGTCGTCTCCGCCTTTCCGTAACTTTCTCGGCGCATATGTCTTTTGTAAATGCCGGTGACTCGCGCCAGCGAGCCTCCAAACATCTCCGCTTTAAATAGCAACATTAAATGTTGTCGTATTTAAAACTATGACGAATGGCGTGGTGGCGCATAGTGTTTGCCACTCGCCTATATGCGTCATTGGTTTGTCCGCTTGCTTCTTTTAGCTTTACCGATCGATTTCCGTGCAGAAACATACACGCGGAGAATGCATTCCAGCATGACACAGACTTGCAGTATCTGTCAACCAAATGAAAGTCGTCACAATCAAACCTCGCAATCGCGAAGTTTGATCGCTTCTCTCTCTCTCTCTCTCTCTCTCTCTTTTTATTGAGAAGATTTTGGTTGGGTTGTTGTTGTTGTTGTTTTGAACTTCTTATAATTGCAACACGCTCGGCTTTAATCAGACCAGGGGCCCTAAACTCGTGAAACACGAAGTTGGGGCCGAAGTTGAGGGAGCGCACCGATTGGACAATCCACGACGATGACTTGGCGCTTTTCTCGCCAACATCCAATCGGCGCGCTCCGCGAACTTTCGGCTCGAACTTTGTGTTTCACGAGTTTAGGGCCCCAGGGCCCTAAACTCGTCAAACACAAAGTTGGAGCCAATAGTTCGCTGAGCGCGCCGACTGGACGTCGGCGAAAAAAGTGCAAAGTCATCGTCGTGATAAGCCAATCGGGGCGCTCCGTCAAACCTCGGCCCCAACTTTGTGTTTGATGAGTTCAACAAAAGGTTCGGTTGGGCTAGTTGGTTCTTGACCGGACAGAAGCGCCGAAGGACAGGGACAAAGTGTTCAGAAGGCAACGACAACACGGAGCGTCAACGTCTCGATAACTCGGCGTGAGCGCGCAGTGTCAGCAGCGCGATAAGAAGGAGTTTTCGTAGATCGTTTCGGCTGTTCCGCAACGGCCTCCGCAACCAGCTACGCTAACCGCAACTATACTGTCAAGGCCATCGGCGCGCCGGCGCAGCAGCGGCTGCTTCGTTGCGGAGGGTTTAGCGGAACGGGGAAACGCGGACTACGAAAACCCCCTAACGAGAACTCGCGGGCCGCGAGCAAAACGAGGACGACCCTGCCTGCACGCTGGGTCGTGACGGGGTTGCCACGATGTTTCGACGGGTTTCCTCCGAAAAGCGGGATGCGTCCGAAAGGAGATCGCTAATTGTTCTACTCCCGTTGCAAGCTCCGTATACGCCGTCACGTCACCTTCTTCCGTATATAGGCCAAGCGATCCGTCGAAACGACAAAACAGACTCCAACGGTGGGAGCAACGTGCTTCTGCCCTCACGACCGAATTATCCTGGGCTCAAAGGAACCGAAGTCTCCCGACGCCAGGCACAGCGTCAGAAAACTCGACAAAATGTTAGTCACCGATTAACTATACGAGCATTGCCCATCGAATTAATGGGGGGTACGAGTCTCTCGTTACCGCTATCGGCTCGTTGTTTGACGGCCTTACTCGGACCGCGGGCCGAACGATTCCCTAAGACACAGATCTCGAATTGCCGGCAATCCAACCTTCGAAAAAAGGCGGTCGGGCCGTCACTCCCTGCTGCACAGAGGGTCCAGGTTTGGTCCAAGCCACCGCAAGTTCGCGCACCTGTTTACGTCGGCTTTGTTTGAACACAAGTACAGCTCATTGTCGCGTCCCTTTGCAAGGAGCTTTCGAAATCACTGAAAACTGAATCATGTCAATTCTAAAATTCACCCATAAATGTTTCTTTTTTTTTTTTTTTTTAGATTTATGCGCTAACTGATGCGAAGCTTTTATGTCGTAACTGTTTTTTCCTGTCAGGATAGAGTACGCACACCCGCGTTTACTGCCAGCGAAGTTCGAAAGCTCCATTACGAACATTCCAACAGATGAGACTGGCTACGAAAGGGAAGCCTCAACGACCAGTCTGCACCCTTTCTAAAATGCCTAACCGCTGTTTTACAAAAAAAAAAAAAAAAAAGACTAATTATACGTTTTAGTGTGCAGTAAACACGAAAAAAGGGCACCAGAGCCACCCGGAACAATCTTATATAGCCTCCAAACAAAAATAACTTTGTCAGACAAACCGTGTGACAAAGTTCTGTTTCGCGTGTTCGCATACCCTCGACAATGACGCCATTCCCCTTTTGTTAGCAGTCCCTCTCGGAAAACCCCGAAATTCAGACCAGCCCAGTGTGTTTTTGAGTGATTTTCTATTGACATTGACCACGCGTAATCCTGTCCGTCAAGTAAGCAGCGCAATAAAGTCACGTGACCGTGCACCAGGGATCACAAAGAGGAGCCAGGTCAAAAGCAGAACCGTATCCGAGTCATTTTATCTTAACTAATCGTGTTGAAACAGATGAGGGCGCAAAGGGGAAGGCAGCGGCAGAAGCGAAAATCGACTCATTCCCTGTCTATCGGCGATCGCATGTCTGGCTTAAAAATCACGTCTGATCTCCTTTTTTTTTTTTTTTTTTTGGCTCCGGCAAAATTGATATAGCCGACGATTGGCCGCAAATTGGTTGGACACAATAATAGGCACAACCAAACTATAGTAGCAAAAATTACAAATCAAAACATTTAGATTTTTTTTTAAGTTTTTCAATGTTTACAATTGGTCATCACCGGTACCTTTTTTTTTTTCGTTTACAGGAGGGTTTTGTTGGCAACAATGGAAACGTGAACAGAGGATGTCATTTGGAAGCAGCACAGCTCGTTCCTGTTGGGTTACAAGAAGTTTGATGGTACGAAATGAATGCTCGAGAAGCTCACTACACCGGAACGAACCATAATGCGCGACATGCTCTGTTTTATTAGGACTGCCTGCATTGCTCGTCATCAGGACTGGCCTTACACCATCAAGCGCCTTGGGCGAATCAGGCTGTGGCGCTCACCCCCCCCCCCCCCCCCCGTTTTATTCCCCCATTTAATCCCCCCCCTTTTTTTTTACAGCAGTTTCGTGTCCGGTACCGAACAAATGTCGACACAAAACTCTGGAAAGCTACCGCCATCTATGAGCGACGGCGGCAGCCAGACAACTAGTCTGGTGGCCGCTTTCGCTCATAGATGGCGACAACCTTTCCAGCTATCACAGAAGAATGGATATAGTTGGGTGAGTTGGTGGGAATTCATCGTAGGAAACAGTGCGAAAAACATACGAGGACAAAGAAGAAACACACGAGACGAGCACATAAATAACCACCCCGGATCGTTATATACATGTCTGATTCTTTAATCTTTCAAGTAACCAATTACCCATTCACCCCTTAATCCTTACATTTATAAATACCTCATTCCCACCATAGTACAGCTTTCATGGTCTTCCTTCTTCGCCAGAGTAAAAAAGCTAAAAGTTCTTTTTTTTTTAAATAAGTTTATATTTACTAGGTGCGACATCATGTCTTTCGCTATATCTGTTTCGAATGGAGAGAGTGTTTCGAAAATGTGAAACACTCTCGGAATAGGACGTATTCTGCTCTATAGGGAGCTTCCATAGACCGTTCTCCCCACCTCCGGGAGGGAGGGAGGAGGGCGTACTAAAGGCTGAGATTGGGAAAAAAAAAAAATTAATGGAAATAACTGCTCTTATTTCTAAACGTTGACATATTGCACTAATCCCTAGGGCCTAGGAAACAGTCACACTCACAATTCAGTTGCATGTAATCATTTAGAAGGTCCTGCTTCCAAATGCGTTTCTTTGCCATTTTCAAACACGTGCTTTTCTTTGCCATTGTCGAAAAATAGTGTACTGTTACCAACCGAGAGTCTACATGAATGCTATATCCAGTAACTGAAAAAAAAAAAAAAAAAAAATTCTATACGCGGTTTTGCGAGAGGAAAATTGTTTGTGGGCAAGAACAGTTGTAAATTTTACTCTCTGTGTAATTAATTTCAAGCACCTACGGTTATTTTTGTGAATTATATACTTATAACGAGTAGGCATAGTTTCGGTTTGCTTCAACTCGCTTGGTGCCAATTTCGACATTACGCACTCCGGCGAAAACGTTGAGCTTGTTATTTTTCCCTCTAATTTCACTTGGGTGTTAACCATTACCAGATCCATGGATTCGCAATACTCTAGCAACATCCTCCCAGCTGCACCAGTAGCCCCATCAAAGTCTTCCAAAAGGGGCATTCATGTCGCCCGTGATAATAACTTCCCGGTTCCGATCAATTTGCCTGATATCCCTCATTATGCATGCCAAATGTTGTGTATTTTCCTCTCTTGAGTTGCTTCCTGTTTTGAGACATACAAACCCCCGGAGCGTGGCTAACCCACCTATTCTGCCTTTTAACCAACCTTCTTAACCGCACGGCTAATGATCAGTGTTGCCCTCCCTCTAGCAGATAGTTTCGGTTTTGCCGTAGACGGCCCGCAACCAAACTTTGAGCCCTAATATTGATCAAACTAAACACAATATCGAGAAAAAAATAATGATAACTTGTGTTTATGGACACTGCTTTAGCTAAAAACACTCGTAATCCCATCTTTTTAAAGAAAAAAAAATATAGAGCGGAGTTGCCCTTTAAAGAGCGGTCAAGCTTTCTTAGAACATTCTCGGAGTAAGTCTTATTGCGCCAAAAAAGACTGACACCTTTAACGTTTCAGAATATTTTTTCTATAACATTTTTATAGTATTTAGGCCATGATTTGCAACGCAATTCAATCCCTTCAAAACTTTCTTCTTTTTTTTTAGTTGGTTTAGTATTTAGTATTAAGCTCACGGGGGAAAAATAATTTGATCCGCAGCTCCTTAGTTTGCCAGTAGAAACTGCTGTATTGCGAGAAGATGAATACGTTAATCTGCACAAATGGTTCTTGGTAGAGTTTCTTGGGGGATGATTTTAATATGTTCGGTCGCACATTAGCCGCGAATTTATTTATATATATATATATATATATATATATATATATATATATATATATATATATATATATATATATATATATATATATATAATTATTTTAATATTAGTAACATTTCTCGCTTGGTATACTACATGACGTCAAACAAAACTGACACTTTTGACTGTTGATTTTATTTTAGCAGCAAGAAAGTAAAATACTTACTAATAAATTTCGACTTACACAGTTAGATACGAAAATAACTACCAAGATCTGATTAAAAATAACAGGAATTACAAAAGTGTGAGCATATAATGTAGGCATATTGCCTTTCTCTACATGAGAATGCTGATATGTCAGAGATGTCTGTGCGACTATTAAAGGCGAGATGGGGAAGGGGGGACAGACATCTGGCGTATTTTTTTCCTTTCGCTTGGCATCAAATAAATAGAAAAGCTTTACAGAAATATTTGGCCGTGTTAGCATCGCCTTATAAGAAGTGAACTGCTCGACATGTACATCGAGAAATTTGAGGCCATGAACGATTGGTATGTTTCCTGCAGTGTTCCTGGTTTGTCTTTTGTTTTTCTAAGTCGTAACGCTCTACTACAAATTCTCCCAAAATTTGGACATCGCGAAAACGTCCCAATTCGCTGTATTTCCTCGGTCTATGGCTTTCACGATGTCGGCAGAGTCACGCCTTGGACGGAGAACGGGGCCATATAACTGAATATCTGGCTCGTGCTTACATTCACGCTTAATGTACTAAATATAGATCCAGTTTTTCATGAGCTCAGCTGACCACGTTGATGTGTGAACGAGTGAACGATCATGTTGAAAAGAATGGCCCTTAAACATGGAGACACGCGAAGTCAACTAACAAAACGACCATTTCTTTTTAGGTTTTATTTTATTGTTCTATCGTAGCTCGTTGACAGTTCGCCTGCTGCATGGTCGCTGTCACGTAGCATTGACAAGCGATACAAAGGAGGGAGAAAAAAAAGCTACACAGAAGCAACATTGCTCTCCATTCCAACAACTGCACAAGCAGCATTTCCGCCTACTAGACGAGCCAGCGCAGATGCGACAGCCAGCACACGTCGGTAAACCTAATTTCACAACACAGGTGCAAGCTTTTAACAACCTCTAAAGTAGTCCAACCGTACATAAGTTCCTATACGACGTAAATGAAAACCTTGTCAGAAATAAGGGCGCCGTTTCCCCCTTATTTCTGTGTTCACTTTTTCTTTCAAGTTTCCTTTCCCAGTCTCGGGATTTTAACATCATGATCAACGACGTTAATGATTCAAATGGGGGTTAATAAGTTAAGCCCGACACCCTGTCTTGGCGTCGCTTCTTTCCGCATTCTTAATCCCATAATCCGGATAATCCGTTTCGTTCAATGAGGCATGAACGAAAGGAGCACAGACGCTTTTCGATGTCGACCCGAGTTACATGTCAAATATTCAAGCTCGAGATCGAACGGAGATAAACAACACCAGGAGTCAGACATTTTAATCTCAAAACGACCAGTTTGTAAACCCCCCCCCCCCCTTTTTTTTTTTTTGTGTGTGTGTGTGTATTAGATAATGTGAGGTTAAGGTTAGTATTTGAGATTAGTACTAGGGTAATATTCATGGAAAAAAGCCGCCATCAAGACGGGTGACGGCGCAACTGACACATATCCTACAAAAATAACTATATATATAAAAACAAAACTGTCAAACCTTGACGCCGCTTCCTTAGAAAATATAGAACGATCGTGACTTTGCGTAGAAGACGAATTGAACATGTGACGAACCCAAAGCAGATTCAACCCAAAACAGTGGACCCAAGAGCGCGCGAGGCATTGACCTTCCACTCAAAAGAATCGATCCAAAAGGCGAGCGAAAAAAAAAAAAAAAATCGGGAGAGATGTCAGGAGGTTGGTTAGGAGATGAAATGCGTTGCGATTCGCGCTGCATCCAAGAAATTTACGCTGCACTTTGATCAAAGCGCACATTCCGAAGATCTCGGATCGGAGAGTCATCCGAGCTCGGGCTCACGAGCGATCAGGTGCCAAAAGAGGCAAGCTCGCGAAGTGGGAGTTGCCCGGTGAGCTCCGACGCACCGGCGTTAGAACACCATCGACAAAGTTCCGGGGTCGCCAGTGATCGGAATCATTACCAAGAAGGTTCGCTACAGGCTTTTGGCCCGCTCACGAACAGATCGGATCGCGACAGCTGAACTAGGAAAGTCGGAAAACGCCCCGAAGAAGCGAGTGTTTACCTCGCCAGCGGTCCGGTCTTCTTGGCTCGCTGACTCAGGATTCGTTCAACGACGGCCAAGTTGCCGTTGCGCGCCGCATCCAGCAGCTCCTGCTCTTTGCCCATACTTCAGGAATATCCCCGGGAAATGTGGTCGGAAAAAAACTCACATCTCGAAAGTCACACCGATTGGAAACACAGCAACCCAACTCGTCCGGGGGAGAATCATTCGGAGAACCGAGATGCGAAGATGGCTTCCGTTCGAACTGAAGTAAGCAGTTTCGTATCTAAATTTTGAAATTTAACCTTATAATTTTAAGGTTTTAATAATTTCTATATTATTTTATAATTACTATATGTAATTTACTTGACAACTATAAATCAATTTAAATACGAAACTAGTTTTTTTGTCTCGACGTCTGATACAACTTGTTTTGTTTTGTTTCGCTGTTCGTGATAATGTTTAGGTGGGCCGTTGCTGCGCACAGGTGAAGATTTGGGGCTTGAAAGAAATCGTCTCTATGTCCATCCGATCGCGGAAATGAAGACGTTAGTAGTCTTCATCTGTTTCGTCGCCCAAGCGGTGACTGACGACCCGGCAGGTGAGAGACACCCGACGCCAGTTTTCCTTGCGGTTCTCTTGTCAGTCACAGTCCGAACGCGTTGACATCGCAGGAGCCGACTTCTTGCCCGATCTCTCGGGTTTCTCCTTTGCCAACGTTATCGCCGAGATATCACCAATTGTCCGATCAAAGATAGGATTTTCGGATCTCGGCAACAATCGTATCGAGTCTCAGAATCAACGATGGGCCGCCAGTAAAACTGAACCGCAGCGAGTATGTGGTTGGTGCCCGTCTTCACCAAACTGCTCGAGTCGCCTCTCTAACCGATCGCTAAAAAAATATGTATATTAGTCACGTCGAAGTTAAGAATAGTTGTTTTTATGCGAGCGGAGAGTGGTAACAAAAACTACCCGATGCGTTGTGCCTACGGGTTTCTGAAGAGCTCCACCCGGTAAACCCTCCCCCTTTCCACTTTGGCAGAGTCAATGCTAGAGAGGAGGTGAGGTGGGACTCGCCTCCTCGCCTGTGTTGGTTCTGCTAAAGTCTAAAAAATGCTGGGCTTTGTGGGAAAAGCTTGTCCTGCTTTTCTTAAACTGCAACGTGGTATAGCGGTATTCACTGGATGCCACATTTGAGTGTGCTGTTTAGAGCACATGCTTAGAACGAGCTCACATAAATAGGCTGCTAGGATTAGCAGTCTTGATGGAGTGAAATGCACGTTGCAAAAGAAGGTGAAAGCTCGCCATCAGCACGCACTCAGCAGTCGCACAGACGGCTATGGCCGCCAGTGAATACTCCCTATAGATGACGAAAGCAGCGAGGCCGAAGGTCTTACGCGAGTCCATCTGCTCACTCCCGTCGCACGGATGCCCACGCCTCGGGCCGTCACGACCACGTTTCTGCGCTACCAACTCGAGTGTTCACCTATCATTTTTGTCCTTGTTGCGACATCCTTCACAGGGACGCAAACTAAAGCCATGACCATCCCTTTTCCAGGCGTCGTCCTCAAGACAGTCGCAGCCGAAGTGACCGCTGACGTGAGCGACTCTCCGAGTTTCCGCACCAGGACTGTGCTGCCCGGCCACACGATCACGCCATTCCACGCGATCAACGTTCCGTCGACGACCCGTTACCTGCTGTTTCAAGCGCACACGCAGACGCTGCCCGTGAGTTTGTCTTACTCGACGCGGAGTCCGGCACCGAGCTCGGCTAGCGACACCGGCACCAACGTCGGCCTGGCCGTTCTCTTGGATGCGTGGGCAGTCGACGCCGTGGTCTACGTCCACAACGTGAACCAGGGCAACGTGACTGCTCTCCTCGTCGTCTCGGCGCACGGCACGTCAGGTAGCTTACTGCATTCGGCCCTAGTCCTTCGTGCAAACAAGTGGTGCGAGTGCGTACCATTTCCACCAAGTTTGGCGGGCTTGTCGTATAGATTTCAGTGCGAGTGAAGTGGAGCTGTAATTCGGATTTTTCTTATCTCTTCGCGAAGACTACTGCTAGCGCAAAAATCGAACAAAAAGCTTGTATCTGGTCGTCGTGCGCAATATTTTACCCAACAGGTGATGTTTACGGTGAGCGAGTTGAAGGGTCTCGGTCTCCGACAAGGTATGTCTGCCCGCCTACATACGCGTTGGGACACGACTCTCGACCCCAGGGCAGCAAATGGGAGGCGCCTCGGCCGGCTCGGGGCCAGAGACTGCGTATTCGGGCGAGACATGCCATCGAGCGATAGGCCACACGCGGGCGTTCGAGATTAGGCTTCACGATTGTCACCGTGCACCGCCTCGAAACCGAGAGAATTCCGCACGAGATGGCCTCACTCATCGAATCAAACTTCACTGCCCAACCGGTATAAGGGCCAAACGTTCTAGCTCTCTGCGCCTCGAAATTAAGTTGCGGAAGAGAATGACAGGGCACGTGAACATGACCGGCCACTCAGGTCGACTGCCGGGGGTCACTTGCCTCTGCATTGTACTGCCTGTAAATGCCAGCCCAAATTCAACAACATCACCATCATCGGGAGGGGCACAGATACCAGGGAATTATTGGAAGCGTATGCAATAACAAAAGAGGGGCAAGATGCATGCGTCAGCCAGACATTGTTTTTTTTTTCACAAAAAAGAAATTGCCTATCTTGACATGTGCTGAAGCGATAGTGCGGTTTACTTCGTTAGTGTTTTTTCAATAAATGTTTAGTTGTGAGTTCAGCACTTGTGTCGTTCGCACCTTCCTTTCGTCCTTGTCTATTTTTGCACGCTGTTTAGTTCCGTCTTGAAATTAAGCTTTTTCACCGCGAGAAAACTGTGGGGGCTTTTCTCTCTCGCTTTTCGTCTGCTACGTGCGGTGGCGGCGCAGAACTCTGAATATTTGACTGGTAATGGGTCCCTCGAGGCACAGACTCTTTCGCACAGACTGCATGATGCCAGAGGAAGTCTGAGTTCCAAATAAAAGTGGTGTGGCCGGTCTCAGACTCGCATTGGAACTTGCATTCGAAGAACCCGTCGGGGTTGGGTCTCCGCCAGCTCGTTTCGGGCCCAGAAATTGCCCGACGCAGAGGGTGCATCCCACCTCCACATCTCCCACCCAGAACCCCTGCCGGGAGGCTGCAACCTGGAGTTCCCGGTGGAGGTGTCCCCGTTCCTGCGGCTGTCGCTGGGCTCCGCCGACGCCACTCTGGAGTTCCAGCACGCCAGCGCGGGAGCGCCCAGGGAGGCCCCGCCCCCGCAGTGCGACGGGGGCCTGTCCTCCTTCCGCTACGACCCGTACCTGTACTACCTAGACCAGTGGGACTTCTCCGAGAGCCACTACTTCGACGCGCTGTCCCGCATGCTGGACCCCGCGTCCATCAGGAGCAACGCCCATGCGGTACGTCGGGCGGGATGCTGCTCCAAAGGGACAAGGGCGCCGGACGAGAGGATGAGCCAGCTCCGAAGGGCTCCCGCCTACTTTCTAACATCTCACTCTTTTCATGCTTTGCAGGCTGAGTTTCGTTTTTGTCTGTCTTTGACGGCGCCCCCTCCTTTGCATAGAACTCAAATTCCGAGTCTCTGGATCAAATCGAAAAATACACTTACCGATAACGACTGTGTCCGTCAAGATTTATGTGAAAGACTCCTAATATTCGATGTCACAACGGCGAAAAAAAGCTGGGATACCATGCATTACTCTTGGTAAAATACTGGATTACTGGAGTACTGGTACCAAGTAGAAGTCACTCCAGTCTCCTTCCTGAGCCGAGATGATTGACGGATGTTCTCATCGTCTATGTTTGTGTTTGAAAATGGACGAGTGCTGCCATATTTTGGGGCTATGGCGGAAACTGATTGAAACACATACATTGTACTAGCCATGGTTCAGGCCTTGTTACAGGGGAAAAGACAGAATTTTCACACTCGCGTAAGCTGCGAGTGGAAATGACATATTGTCCAGTGTCCAGTGGTATTGCATTGCGAGCTGAGGCTCTTAATTTTTTCTGTCCTCCGCATAAACGTCAAAAGGAGGCCTAAAAGCGACAAAAACCTCGAAAAGAATCCTCTAAATTATTATGCAACAAGCCCTGATTCGGTGCAGTATTCTTGTAAATGTTGCTCACAGCTAAAGGCACTTTCAATGTCTTCTGACGTGTTGGTACAAGGATACTATTTCTCTTTATTTCATAGTCGGGACAATTCCGCAAAAGATAAAACTAAATGCCAACTTGTAAAGAATTGGGCATGTAACGGCGGTAAAATGTGGTTAACGCAAAATTTTCTATAAAAAAAAATTGGCAGTGACCTTGATTTTCAAAGTCCTGTAATGCATGAACTGCATTACAAGGAATTAGTGTGTCACGTGGCGTATATTTTCCCGCTAAATTTAGCGGGTAAACTGGATGGCTGTATGGGTCACATGACGTTAGGTCATGTGACGTTGATGTCCCCCGCTAAATTTAGTGAGAAAACTGGATTTGTGTCGAGGTTACAAGACGTGACTTTTCCTGCTGAATTTAGCAGGTAACTGAGTTGATGTATAGATCACGTGACGGCGATTTCCCCAAGGTGTATGTATAGGTCATATGATGCCACTTTCCCGCCAAATTTAGCTGGGAAATTGAATAGGTGTATAGGTCAGGCGACGTCAATATTCCTGCTAAATTTAGCGTAAAAACTGAATTGGTCTGTATGTCCCGGTGTTGGGCCACGTGACATCAATTTTCCAGCTAAATTTAGCTGAGAAACTGAATTCGTGTATATGCCTTGTGATATCAATATCACCGCTAAATTTAGCAGAAAATGAATAAACGGGCAGACAAGATTTTGGGATTGGGGTGTAGCATTAAAAAGCACTTTATGCTTTAAAAATATACTAAAAAATATCCTCCGAATTTAACTATAAAATATACGAAAACCGGAAACTTTACCCATAACATAGCTCGAAAAGGGTTTGTAAATGCACTTAATACATTTTGGAAGGTGCAGTAATAAACCCAATGGCAGGAAGTGGAGGCCAAATGCTTGGCAGTGCATGCAGCTGGATGGTCTCTCCTTGCTCAGGTACGTGCGTACCGGGACAACCCCAAGACACGGGCGCTGTTCCTGACCTACCCCGGCGAGGGCACCATCTACAACGTCATCGTGAGACAGACGACGCGGGAAGGCCAGGTGTTCGAGGCCGCCTACGTTCCCGTGGCAACCTACGGCTGCCTGTGGTTTTCACGAGTGGAAGCCTGCAACCAACGCGGTTAGTTCTTGGGCACGCTTCCCGTCTTGGTGGAGGGGCTCAGAATGCGGCCTTTCGCCCTTATTTGTCCCCTTCCCCCATTTGTGCGAGTAAGAACAGGTATAGAAAAGTTGGTCGCACCTCATTGTAGAGTGGTAAATTTAAAGGGAAAAGGGGGGGGGGGGGGGGGCAAATGGCCCTCTCCCAAATTGCCTCGTCGTTGGTGAAACAGCAATTACCTTTGTCTGTGACGTCACATCTGTTTGTCAGGTTAAATTTTTTTGACATAACGCCTTGTTGCAGTGACCCCCTCACCCCCGGCCAAATTCCCACCACTCCCCCTAGCCTGACCCGTAAATCCACCCCCGATTGTAGTTGTCTGTCCGGCTGTAGCTGGAGATGTTGCAGATGGCCAATAGAGATTGATCCGGATCCCTGTCCTCCTGTCCTGGTTCAGTTAATTTCTAAGTTGCTCTTGTAGGGTGCCACCAGCTTTATGTCTCGCGGATTAAAATGAACTGTTGGGCTAGGTGGGTAAAATACAAAAGTGTAAAGGACAAGGACAGAACTCTTTCTCTTTTCATGCATTAAACACTCGGTCGGACAGTAGGCACTTGTCGTGTCCATATCTTTGTTCTGTCCTTGTCCTTTGCACTTAAAAAGGTCTCTCAGATGCCTGGTAATGTTTTGGACTGCTCTCTTTCAGGAGGTCCCTGGGCTCTTTTTATGTCTCTGCTCTTGAGCCTTGCAGGGCTCATCATTTGCTTCAGGGGTCACCGGTACTTTCCTTTTCGTAAGTGGGTTCGCCTCGCAGTTTCTGCTCGGCCCGAGTGTGGACTTGATGTTGTCCTGTGTCCGCTCTTGCAGAAATGTTTTTCTTCGGGTTCCTCGCTCTCTCGCTGATCAGCTTCATGCTCTTCACAAAAGTCACGAGAATGTCAGCAAATGGTGAGTAATCTTTTTATTGCATTTGATTGTGGAATGTTTTTTTTTGTATTGTCAAAAGGGAACTGATTAGCCAGCATCATTAGATTAGTGTCTGATGACTTTTGCAGTTTGGTATTCATTGGGCATTGTCAGATATACTTGTCTGCTGCAGCACGTACCAAATGCCAACTACCGGACTTCAGAATGTTGCTTATTACAGCAGACATACCATTCAGCCTCGTTGTGAGAACAGTTGGTTGCAACCGATGGAGGTTTGTCATTTGCATGGCCCTGTTGCCTGACAGACGCTTAAAAGTCCTCAGATACTCGAAAGTGCTTGTGTCAAGACAGAAGCAGACGTAAGATTTATGGCAGGCCTGGTCACTTGTGCCTGTCACTTACTTGGCAGGAGCCTGTCCATAGTTTGCAGCAAATTGGGTCCTTGTGGGGACTGAGCAGGGGCCGATTGTTGTTGCAGAAGGAGTTCTGGCTGCCCTACTTGGTGGTGTGCTAGGTGGCATCTTTTGGATGCTCCTGTGGTACTTCCTGGCCATCCCAGTGCTGTCCATAGTTGTGCCAGGTCTCCTCTTGGGCTTCCTGATAGCAGCAATATTTCTCTTCACACCCGTTGGTGAGTGGATCCTGCCAGTATATGTATTGCATTTATAGAGGACGGGGCTAGGGTACCACTGTACGTAATTGCTTGTTGGTGACCGTGCGTTCGATCCTCACATAGATAATACAAGAGGGATTTGAGCTGTTGTGCACCTGGCTTTTGTTCTTTGTTGCTGCTAATGTCAAGGCTCTGTGCTCTTTGCAGGTGAAGCAGCTTTCCTGCAAAATAGCATCAGCTACTGGATCTTCCTGGGCTGCTTCACCTTGGTGCCACTGCTGCTTCTGCTACCACAGACCAAAATGGTGGGCATCTTCTGCTCTTGCAAATGTCATTCAGCTCTTGCAAATGTCATTCAACCCATTGTGTTTAACTTGCACAGCTATGTTTGACAGCAAGTACCATTGTGTTGGACATCTTTATAAACTTACAGCAGGCTATAAGTGATAGATGTGTTTTTCTAGCTGTCTTTTTCTTCTTGGAAGCGCTTTCTTAGCATTTTCGGTGCCACAAACAAGTCACAATAAATGCTATTCACACTTTTCTGAGGGCTACAAGGATGAACTCTGCCAGTCAAAAGAACTATCACTGCACAAGCACTTCCTGAGATAACAAGCTTGCACTCATAGCTTTTGTAACCCCTGGTTGTAGGATGAGAGAAACGGGGCATGTCCAACACATAGTTTTTCATCACAAGCTCCCTTTTTTTAGATCTTCAAACAGTATTACACCAGTAGTCATAAAAAAAAAAGCAGACTTTTGCCTGTTGTTTAAAAAATGTAATGGATTACAATTACAAATTACCAAGTCTCAAATGTAATCGATTTTCATCACAAATTACTTTTGCTAAAAAGCAGTGGGTTACTTTACTCGTTACATTGCAAATTACTTCACTTTACGTCTCCCGTACACTCATAAAAAAAAAAAAAATAACAATTTGATGTTTTTCAAAAATGTTCTGCAACACTATCAATTTCTCATATGCCAGCATTATGGCAGTCCTTGTAAAAATAAAATATTGTATTTAAGAGAAGGAATCTAGGTGCACTCCCTGTAACCTGTAAGCCGCCAAGGCAGCAAAAGCTGCAACCACATCCGCCATCCTGCTGTCTTATGGCGACCGGAAATTATCCCTGGAATTTTGCAGACAAAGCTAGGAGTGCACATGCTCAATAGCAGCGTCTACCTCCGCTAGGAGATCAAGAAGGCAACGCCCATTTGGCGTTGTATTGTTGGTCTTTGTTTTTCGCATATTTTGCGTAGGCCTTGCACGTTTTTCTGCTGGTTCTAGTGACCGGTCATACAAAAAATAGTGTCTTCTCTTCAGTTATTCTTCTCTTCGCAGTGTTTCCTATTTTGTTGAATTTGCTATCTTTATGCTGCTGAATGGCCTGTTCATATTGCTTCAGGTTATGTATAATATTCATATTTTAAAAAAAGTAACGGGTAATTAAAATAGTTCATTACAAATATTTTGTAACAAAATTGCCTCACAAATTACTGCTGCAAAAAAAAGTAATGTGGCAATTAGAAAATGACTTAAAAGGTAACAAATTACAAGTTATCCGTCACATGGAATGGATTACTTTCCAAGTCTGACAAAAAGCTCCTCCAGACTAACACCCCCCCTCCCCACACCCTTTGTTTGCTAAAGCAGTTGGTTAACATTTTCTCTTTGCAATTTCGACATTCACTGCCGTTCAGAATCCTGACCTGTTCCCTGCATGTTCTCTGTTGCAGCTAAGCATACTGTCTTGTTCGTTGGTGGGAAGCTACTGCGCCATCCTAGCCGCAGATGTGTACCTAGGCACGTCTCTGTCTTACATTATCCTCAACGTGATTCGACGGTCACTGGTTCCCGGTGGTTACAGTGCCAGCAACCAGGTGCCCTTCCAGATGAATGGTACGTCATTAGTTTGCAAATTGATGCTATGAATCTTCCTTGTGTAGCCATTACTCATCTGTATTTCAGTTGAGAAAACAGGTCACCACACTTGTATTCTTGTGCTGCCTGCACCGAAATGGGAATGACAGCACAGATAAAGTAAATATTACTACGGTTTGGGAAGGTCTTGGTCGATTTGACAAGATGAAGAAAAGAGCTAAATGAATTGTTTTTTGATTGTTGCTTAGGGCCTGCAGCTTGGTTAGTTTGACCGTCCATTCTATTGTCGAGACTTATGTAACCCTCGTGTATCTGTCTTCTTTTTCGTGGGCCATTGCTGGTGGATCTTTTTACAAAGTATTTACAGTCATTAAACATGAGAAAGATACATAGGGTCTGTCCCCCCTTTCTATGTATCTTCCGCCTGTTTAATTACTGTTACTAACACGCTCGTTTTGTACTTATTTACAATCATCCACATATACTACCATCTTTGGTTCCTGGTTCCCGGCTGAACCGTGGGTGTCCAAGCAGCTATTGGCTATATTTGCTGTCACCTCAAGAAGAAAGCAAGTTTTGCGTAATGTTCATAAGTCGCGCGAGTAATCCTTGCAAGATTGCTTGTTGGAGGAAGGAGCGATGTTTTTGGCATTTGAAATGTGCACATCTTGATAATATAATTTATATCTAACATATCTTAATTATTCTCATGAAGGGGGAAATTAGAAAAGCTCTGCTAGGAGCCGGCCTTTTTTTTACTGCGGTTCTTGAGGTGAAAACAAGTATACAGTCGAGCCCGGTTATAGCACACCCGGGTATTTCGAATTATTGTTTATATCGAACAGTCAAAACATCCCCTTGAAAATCACATTGTTCCGTATCGAACTCTCACGGCGGGGACAATTCATACAGCGAACGAAACGGCCGACCGTCGCTTCTCCCGCGGTCGGATTGCGCCGGCGGCGAGCACATACCTGGCGTTGCGGGGCTGCCAAGCCAACAGACGCGCACTGAGATACGCAGGGATACGCAGCAAATGATCAGTTGTAAAAAAAAAAAAAAAAAAAAAAAAAAAAAAACGTAAAAAAAGAAAAGGTGGAGGATGGCAAAAGCAAGGGGCACGCGCGCGCGTAGGTACTAGAGAGTGCCCGTTGTTGGAACGGAAGCGTGCGCTCTTTCCCCGAAACACCGCTGTCGGTGCGCGACTCCTTAGCGCCAAAATAAAATAAGCAAAAAATAAAAAATAAAAAAAAGTTTTTCTCAAGTTGAGTGCGTTGACAACAACGGTTGAGCAATCGCACCTTGAACGCCTTATCTTTGTTCACAATTTTCTTTTAGCCGTTTTTTTTTTTTTTTTTTTGCCTACTGAATTTAGTGGTTTCTTTTTTTGTTGCTTGCTTAACTTTATTTTATGGGCTGACTTTTTCCTTTCATTTTTTAAAGTTATTTTCGTGTTTTGTTGCCGGCGGTGTGTGGAGGTCGTGGCCAGGCGTAAACGATCGCAAACACATCGTCGCGTAAACGCGGCGGTGTTTGTGATCTTCACCAGCTAAGCTCCACTGTATTTAGCGGCTCTTAGTGGCTCTATTTGGTAAGGTCCCGTTTGTTGCAGCCTTCGGTATTAGCAGAGACGCGCGGAAATTTCACATTTTTTTGTATGTCAAGTTATCGAGATGTCGAACTATTTTACAATCCCCTTTGAGTTCGATATATCCGGGTTCGACTGTAGTTCCTCATATAACCGCATCACTGGCGTTGCCACTCTGTGTGTGCACAAATTGATGTCTTCTGGAAATCTTGTACCGGCTGGGTCCCGATACGTTCCCACCATTACTGCAGACGTCCTGCTGTCCTTGATTTGGGCCGGCCTCTGCATTGCGGGAGTGGTGCTGCAGACTTGGAGCGAAAGGGGCAGGGCCCCGTTCCCTCAGTCCCCATACCAGAAGTGGCTCCGAGAACGCAGCGACGCCGGGCGGCCGCTTCTGCGTACCGGCCCCGCGCCACCACCTTACTACGGCGCCGTCGGCGACACTGCCTCTCCTCGCGAGCCGCCTCCCCGCTACGGCGCACTCTGACCCCCACCACAGCCTCCCGACCTGTCCTTTCGGAAACGGCGCTGCTCTGAACAAAGTTTTCAGAACAAAGAGCCACGTCTCTGGCATGCTCCAAGTAGGGTGCCTTCATGTCCCGCTTCGAACATGAAGGCACTCTAGCTCCAAGCAGCCAGATGCGGAAGAAAACATGTCAGTGGTGGACTGGTCGTTGACCCCTGAAACGAGAAATCGCGCAATGCGGGATCCTTCGCTGTAAATGTTTGTTGTGTGGGAGAAGTGGAACTATACTAGTCATGGTGGGACCCTGTTACCCTGTGAGCAAAGCAAGTAGTGCGGGATGTGTTTTGTACGCCGGTTGCTGCGAACTGTATGACGCGTGGGAGCGGCATCCAAAGACGATTGTCGTGCCACTGCGACCGAAGGTTGTTTTTTTAGCCGCCTTGAAAGATAGATTGGGTTGCCGTTTTCGGCGAGTTGGAAGGGACACATATTTGAAGAGAAGTTTATTTTCTGTTCTTTTTCTCGAAGTGAGCCAAATTTAGACACCAAAGCTAAACCAATTTTGACTGAAATTTGAGGATTATCTTGGGATCCATCGTTTCCCAAAGGTAATAATCTGAAATCGCTCAGATTCGAGAAAAAAAAAAAAAAACAATGTAAAGGTGGCCACAGTACAGGGCTCAAAGCTAGTTCGATAAGCACACATTCCTGTTTATCTCAGTTTTGCTTGACATAAACTTGGCTCATTTAAAAAAAAAAATAAAAAAAATTTTTAGCAGATTTTTACACTTTGTCGAACGATTCAAAATGAAGCTGCCGCTTTCACAATTCCTCTTTATTCTTTCCTCCCATCTCGGCCACGATTCTTTGGGATGAGCTATTAAAAGTATGCTTCCTCGTCTCTGTCAATTGTGCTTGTCTTTGTTCGTTCTTTACAGCTTTATACAGTCTTGTATTCCATTTTGGGCCATACACATTCTGCAGTTGGAGCTGAGGCCTCTTGAACAGAACGAGCAGTGCCGCAAACAGTGGGTTTAGTGCAGACGAGGCGGTCGGACACGTAGGAAAGTGCTGCGCCGTATAGCAGCTGCCCGGTCGAGACAGGGTTAGCTTCCAAAAGACACTTGGAAGGACATGTTGATCGAACTACAAACTTGCGGGAGATGTAGCAGCTCTTGCTGCTATGCACGAAACTCTGAAGATCACGTGAACTGTAGGTCGCTACAGAACCGACTTTGAATTCAATTAAAGCAATACTAAACAATGTTGCAGATGCAGTTTTGCACGAGGCACCATCTTTAGGTTAGAAGACTGCTCTCGTGGGTTAACCAAACCGGGGTAAAGAGATGGTCGCGGAATCGCTGTCTGCTAATCGAGGTCGGGCAGATGCCGAAACCGCTGACCGGTAAAAAAAAAAAAAAAAAAAAAAGCACGAAACAGACAAAACTAGGAACATACAATGACAGGGTCACAGTTGCTTTGAATGGTCCTTTCAAAAACGCGTGTGTTTGACTAGATGAATTCGAGCTGACTTCACGAACGCTTGTTCGTCGTCCAATGGCTAGGCCTAATTAGGCCTAATGTGCATTGTTCCCGGTGCACGCAAAAAGCACCCAAACGATGATATCCGGAGTTGTTTCGGTGGCCCGGTGACGTTCGTCGAGCAGACTAATAGATGTTCCGTGATTGACGTAACCTTTCGTTGCAACGCCGGCACAGCTACAGAGTTTGAAGCTTAGAGTTGCTCTACTTGAGCATGAAGTCGGAAGAGCCATAAACATGAATTTCCAAAATGGGAGATTCGTCATTTCTAAATTAAACCAGCTTGCCTGCAACCACTTACCGGATGAGAACAGCAGGGCGTCCTTTGAATGCCCGATCTCTAGCACGCGTTTGTTGCCTTCCGTAGTGCTTTGGCTGTGTGTGCACGTTCGAGAATCACAAGATATACCAGCATTCTTGAAGGTCAAGAGCTCGTGCTGAAGGCGGGAAAACTGAAGGACCTCCTGTTTTCCTAAGGCCTGCCTGTGACTGTAGACGGGTCCATATCACATGAGCGAATGACGTTTTAGCGAAGAGCGCCATTTAAGCGAATCAACGTTTTAGCGAAAAACGGGGGTGCGTGGTAAACACCTCCTCCTCCCCTCTCCCTCCCCCCCCCCCCCCCCCCCCCCCTCCCCGCGATGCGCTCACGCCGCTTTTGCGGTGGCAGTCTGAGATGGCTCGTCACAAAAATGTTAACCCACTTGGCCCACCGGTAAATGCCGCTTCGTGTTGGCCAACTATTCGCTAAAGTGTCTTTCGATGAAAAGTCGGCGTTTGCTAAAACGTCGTTTGACCAACTGAGTGCTGCTGACTGTAGACGCCCATCAATGCCACTTTGACTCTGTAGCTTGGGCAGTGGATGCTTCTACGTAAATAGCATATTCCGTAATCTAGCAGACATGTGGGTTGTGGTTTCAAGCGAAAGGCACTAGAAAACTAAACTGATGCGCTTTCGCTTTAGAGTCCGATTTCAAGAGCATATGTAAGCTGTGCTCCCGGATATTTATAAGTTTAACAAATCAAAGCACAGCTCACTGATCGAACGATTCGCTTCCAGTTAGCAATATGACAAGTGGTTGGTAGTTTGAAACCGAGGGACTAAAATATCTTTCCGTCAAGTTCTCTTTGCCTGTGTATCAGGCACGTAGCGAGGATTTTGATTTGGAGGGGGGGGGGGGGGGGGGGGTGCCCATGACAAAATGCTGTATGACGGGAATGGGGGGAGAGGGGGCCCCAGCAAAATGGAAAGGGAAGATTTCTGGGGGAGGGGGGCCGGGCCCCATGCCCCCCCCCCCCCCCCCCCCCTTGGCTACGTGCTTAGTGTATATGTATGTTGTATATATCAAAATACGGCTCAATGTATGACTAGCTCCTTGCCAGGATGTGGCTGACCTGAAAGTTATTGCACAGAAGGGAAACGGTTACTATAGTCGGTGACAGGTTAAGGGTAAAGTGGATCCTCCTACCACCTTTTTCCGCTTTGGCAAAGCAAATGCTGGAAAGGACCTCCTCTCCAGCGTTCGCTCTGCTAAAGTGGAAAGAGGTGGGAGGAGCTTCCACTTCACTCTCGCGTCAGCGCGTCTCGCGGCATCTTACGTTAACCCGCGGCGACGCCAAGACGTACCTTGGCGGTGGCGGAAGCTCCGAAAAACCTACATAATGACGAACACGAAAGACGTCGTCAAATTTGTAAGGCTCCGATGCGACAAAATCATTACCACCGTCGCTGCATCGGCTGTTCCGCCATTGTACAGTATGCTCGGAGCTTCCAACAACTGACTCGCGGCAGTCGCAAAAAAACCACACTCCATACCAAAATAAAAAGAAAAAAAAGAGACAGGAGTAAATCGTCTGCGTGCTTCGTGACACCCAGTAGCTCCGCTAGCGTTGCAACGAAAGGAGACGAGAAAGACGGTTTCCGGAGGTCGCCGAAGACGGGCCAGCCTGGTTGACTAGGAGGCGGACTGGTCGCGGCGTGTGCGGCCGCTACTCCTTGGCGGAGCACGAAGGGGCCTGAAAGCTGTCCTGGAGGTTGGCGTACGACCTGGCGCCCTTGGCGAGGCTCAGGTCGGTCGGGTACCCAACCACGGGCCACTGTCACTGTAGCCGGGGCCAGTAGTTGGACGACAGGTCGGACGTCTGGCCCGGGACTTGCACGGGTACCGTCACGCCCGGGGAGATCACACCTGCGCAGCAACGAGAGTCGTACTCGCGGACAAACTTCTGCGCGCGGATCGACGGAGCATCGACTCAACCCCACTTGGGCAGCGAGGCTAACATCAAACGTGTGAACGCTGAAAACGACACAAGTGTGCTACAAATACTACACAATTACAGAAACACAGCGATAAAGGGAAAAGCACATTACTGCAATGTGACGCTGCCAGATACCAAACACTGCCTCGGCCGCTATGGCTATGCGCACAGGGAGCGAACAGAAGCATCCAGCAATCCATATACAGTTGAGCAACATATTTCCGGTAATGAAGTGGCGACCACAGATACGGACGCGTTCGATGTATGCGAGCAAGCCAGAGGCTTCGGCGTCTGTAAGCTCACACTGTCGTGTTATAACCTTTGGCAAACAGTGCAGCCCTACATTTGGCTCTGTGTCACTCTGCTGTGCAGAGGAATTGCTTCTGCTTCGGCAGCCGAACATCGCGCACATTGGCATGACTGCACCACTGCGACCGTGACCGCATACCAGAAGAAAGAAATGTGCACTGTGTGCTCCGCAAACGCCGTAGCGACGCAGTCAACCCGTACTAAAATGTCAGATCGCAGCGGTTTCGGTTTGGATGCGCGCGGTTCTAAACTTGTGGATAGTTCAGATCCGCGCGAATCCTATCTGGTATCACGCGGTTCTTGGTGTAACCAGTCGGATCCAGTGCGACGCAACGCACTGGAACCGCACTGTGATGGGTGGATCCGGTCCGTTCCCCTTGGTTCCAGTAGGGTCGGTAGGGGCTCCTTCCAGCCAGCGGGCGCGCACATGCGTAACTGGAGGAAGGAAGGGGGAGGGGGGGGGGGGGGGGGCGGTCGGCAGGGAGGGGAACTTTCGCGGTCTCGCAGGCGTTCTCCGCGCGCGCGCCTCGCATTGTCTGTTGCAGTCGGCGGCAGCGCCCCGAGAGTTTAGGTTCCTCTTCGCTCTCGTCGGACTGTCGGTCGGCGCTCGCCCGGTGGTGACGTTTGTGCTGCGGGCGCACGGATACTGACAAGCCCATCGTTTCCCTGGATGGATACCCACTGACCTCGTCTTTGAATCTTCGTGCAGTGTGAAACTGCCGACCCATTGCACTTTGGTTCGGCATCTGGATGCGCTTGGCGCTGGTGTGCTTGGTGACAATACTTGGACAACTCGGATACCGCTTGCCCGCCGGAACTTCCCAGGCCCAGGCTATTCCGCCTGGGCCTGAAATCGTGACGATCTCTCGCTTGTAACGGCTAAAGGCATCGTGCGAAATACTTTTGTAGAATCCAGTGGTGAGCGCAGCGGGAATTTCGGCGGCGCAACACCTGGGTCTGAAATTGGGGCACCGGTTGGTACTGCGCTAACCAGTGGCTCTGCAGACTCACCGGAACCAGCCGGTTCCGCCTGGATGTAAAATTAGGGCACCAGTTTGTATCCCGTCTGGAACTGCGCGATTCCAGGCTGGATACAAACTGGTGCCCCAATTTCGGGTCCAGGCGGAAGCGGCATTTTTCATCCCGGCCTGTATCTGACATTTTCGTACGGGTAATGCAGCAGCGGCCAACGTTGCCGGCGCCGATCCCGGAACCGTGTCAGTACCTGGTAATATATCCCATAAGCCCCGGCTGTGAAGTCTGTGAAAACTATGTGTATTTCATTTGCGCGGAAATTTTACGGCTCACTCCAGCGCGTTCCATCGGTTCTTCCGTTCTCTTTACGAAAAATTAAAATATAAATAAATAAAATCTTAAAATCCGAATTCACCATGCCCTGCAAAGCGTTTCTGGTCTTTATTTTTTTCCCAATTTGCATTGCGTTTGTTAGATTTACTGTATGGGACTCTAGCAACACATTAAAAATATAACGAAGAAACCTGATAGGTTTTGAACATAATAGTTAAACGAAGTTGAGAATTCTGAGCACATTTTCTATTGTTGATGACATCATTGGGCTGAACCAACAGAGAACTGAAACGACAAGAGCGTGAGACAACCATGCACGATCTTCCTGCTTGCTGGAATTACCATCCAGTTATGAAGATGTGAACCAAAATATGAGTCAGAATCACGCGCTTGAAAGAATCAGAAAAGGTCACGTGCGCCAATCCAGCCAGTCCTACTTCTAGAATTCACTCTAGACCAATGCCGTCACTGAACGCTCGTGTTTGACACTGATAAGCACGCGCTTCGATGCAGCATTTGGTTTTCTTCGTTAAAGCCCCTCTAACCTGGGAAAGTGGCGCCATTCATTGTTATGGAAAGGCTCGAGACACGTGCCACGCGCTACTTCTGGGTAGAACATGGCGTCTGAATTCTAGCTCAGTACTGCGCTGTACAGCCATAATCTTCTCGAGGGCTGCACGTTGCACGTGCCTCCTGCATCGACACACTTTGCGCTACTTTTAAAACTTGAAGGGGCTTTATTCTTCGTCCCTTTGCAGTGTCCCTTTAACGAAGTGCGGTCAGTGCACACAAAAGAGCCAATGCCGGATGTCCGTGCCCTACGCGAGCAGCTTTCCGTTGCATTTGCGAGGAGAGGAGCAGAGCGCGTGCACAGCTTTGATGAGTTCCCAAGCACGCGCTCCCGTACTTTTGGCCAACGATCTCAGATCAGTTCACAAGCTCCATGAAAGAGCGGCGTTCGAAATTGGTTTTCTGTTGCTTGCGACGAAGTGCAGGCGAATAGCGTCCCCATAGTGTACGTCACGAGAGCCACGAGTGAAGTAACCCTCGTGACGTCAAACGGGCACACCCTTCCCTCCCCTCCTCCTCCTCAAGAGCTGCGCTCTAATTCGGCATTACAGGGAATTGTAAACGTTTTTCATTTTTTTTTTGTTTCCTTTCGCTCTTAGTCACGCGGGTTTCATATTTGGTATGCAGGACGCAAACATAATAAACCACATCAACCTGGAATATGCGAGAAAATATAGGTGAAGCAAAACAAGATTTTTCCAGCTGCGTGGAGAGATCAAAACGATGTTTTAACGATACCACAAGTGACGACATTCAAGATGGCTGCGCCCTTGTGGAAAAGATGCGTAGCACGTGGCTTCCTGCTGCATGTCATCAACAATGCACCACCTAAAGGCACGCCTCTGTGAAATTTCACTCCCTTTAATGGTTTACTTATACAACTTTTTTTTAGTGCTAGAATGGAGCTGAGAGACACACGCTGTAAATGTATTAAGTTCTTCCGCAGCATTGTTGCCAATGTTAAACCCTCGCCGGGAAACTGAGGGGAGAGGAGGCGACAAGAGTGCGCGGTGTCATCAGAACGCCAGCTCTGACTGCATGGTATGATTACATGGTCCGCGTTCGAATGCTAACGCGGAACGCTGAACGACGATGTTTGGGAATCGAACGCGTTCGAAGTGTGAGCAGAAACAAAGGCAGCTACTGTGTATAGCTTCACGTCTACCCACTAACCGCTCCAATCAGAGCTCGACGTTCTGACGTCCCTCTCGTCTCCTCCTCTCCCTCAGTTTCTCGGCGCACATGCGGAGAGCAAGTCGTCTGGTTCTTGCGCATGAGCTGTGGTGACGTCAGAACGACGCCGAGCTTTGATTGGCTCTGATTAAAAGGATACAGTCGATACCGGTTATAACGAAGTTCGTTATAACGAAATAGCGGCTACAGCGAAGCGATCACGATTTCTCATTCCCTTTTGCATTTCGTTATAACCGAAGTCGGTTATAACGAAATAGCGGATATTGCGAAGTAACTTCCGAATCCTGTTGTCTTCGTTATAACCGGTCTCGACAGTAGTGGATAGACCTCAATGCTATAGATGCCTCGAGCAATACCCACTATTTTTCTCAATCAGCCAATAAGAGCTCGGCGTTCTGGCAGCATCGCAAACCCTGTGCTGCAAGAAGCAGACAAACTTGCGCTCCGCATACTACGTCTCATACATAGTAGGCTCGTTCGATTTACCCGCACCTCCTGCACCGGTGCAGAAAAGTGTAGGGCAGTGTACTTCCGGTCGGATCCCAATACACATACCGGAAGTACACTGCCCTACACTCATCTGCACCGGTGCAGCAGGTACAGGTACTGTAAATCGAACTAGTGTACAACGCTGCTAGAGCTTCTGGCGCGAGCGCCTGGCTTCATCTGAATTCTTAGCACTTCTCATTTGCGCGAAGGAACGCGTAAATTAACCGCGAAATCAAGCCCCACGCTCGCGTCGGCAGATCTGACATCGTTGTGGGAAAGAGACGCCAAACGAAGACACACGCGCTCAGGTAGCTTTCGCCGTGTTCCAAAATTTACTCGATCTTACTCCAGGGTAAGGGTTTTGTACCCTTGGCGTTCTAAAATTTACCCGCGTCCAGCATTTTTCAATCTGCTGTCATGTGATACGATCCGCCGGAGTAATTCGGATCCATTTGGGTAAAATTTGGAACACGGCCTTTGACAGCGTTGGAATCAGGGGCGTTGGAAGTATTCGGAAGAGATGAAGCGGCGGTCGAGGGTGGCAGTAACTAAAACTGCCGCCACTAGAAGAAAAACAAAAGGAGGGGGGGGGGGGGGGGGGGGAGTTTGTTTGTTTCGACTACAGTGGTTGAAACACCGCGGAGACCAAAACAGTCCTTGACAACGTGGTACAAAAAAGGTGGCGCTAAGTAATAAAGCTCTCGTTTGCCTTCCCACACCTCGCCGGTGATACGTGTCTGACGAGACCTCGACGCCGTGGTTCTGAAATGTCCCGTTTGAGAGCAGTAGACGCCGGCACCGGGCCTCTCACTTGACAGCATGTACGCTCGTGTTTTCTTAAACACGAGCCCATTGCCGTAGCGAACGACTCGGAGCAGTAGTGAACGACTCGGAGCAGCAGCAAAGCAAGAAAACATACCTACTTAAAAAAAAAAAAAAAAACGGAGACAGGGGAAAAGGAAGGGACAAACACCAACGAAATGTTTGTCCCCTCCTTTTAACCTGTCTCGGGTTGTTCACTAGGTGTAGCCTGTCTGTGCCCCAACTCTTCTTTGAGGACGTACCTGCGGCTCCGTGGGGGCTTGCGCCGCTGACGGCGTACGCGGCGGGGTGGCCCCCGGCGATGGCCCCCTGGGCGGCCTGGTTGGCCGACGCCCTGGAGTAGGCCCCCAGCCCCAAGGTGTCGTGCAGCATGTAGGAGTACGAGGCCGCCGCCGCCGCGTCCCGCTGCTGCTGCTGCAGGCACTGGCTGGGCCCCATGCCGGCCGCCATCGGGCTGCGTCATGTTGACATGGAACGAGCACGTCGGCAAGGCAGCTCCAAGTGGAGTGGACAATAAAATTCAAGATGATTTAAATTGCGATCTAAATTGTGGTTTAAGTCACGATTTAAATCACACTGGACTTACTACGATAATTTAAATCAAACTTTTCCCGCAAAACCGTCGGACTTTATTTCTGCCCTACGCTGCGTTCGTCAGTTCCGACATGTCCTATTACAAGCAGATCAGAAAGCCAAAAAAAAAAGCAAATAAAGCTGTTTTTTTTTTTTTTTTTTTACCGTCTAAAAGATATCAATCTGTTTTTGTTCCTGTGTTTGGAGAGGGGGTTGTATACATAACAATATAATTAAATTAGTTCAAATGTAAACAATTCTCCTTTTCAATCAATTTGCCGTATTTAAATACGTATGTTGATAAAAAATCATTTTTATATCTACGGTCATTTAAATTAAATTAACCTGATTTAATTTATATTTTTTAAGATTTTTTTTTTTATGGTTCCCATCCTGGAGGTGCGCATGCAAACAGCATATACAGTGGGGGCAGCGACAACCTGAAACGTCGAGGTTACCATAGAACTCTCGGTCTGTCAAAACCGGAAAGGATATATACCAGGGAGCGAGACACAAGAGATATGAAGAACAAACACAGTGATCTGATTGTCACAGGGTGTCGAACCGGAACTAAACTGAACCAAAAACCGGAACCGGACCGTTATTTTTAGCAAAAAAAAAAAAGAAAAAAAACTGAACTGAACTTAAATCGTCACCGCCATCTTGGAACTGAAACGTAAGTGAACAAGAAAATAAATAAACGATAACCGCTTCAAGACGGTTCACGGTAATTTTTATTGTTATTATTATTAGCACCAGGAAATGAATTTTTGGGAATAAAATATTGAAAGTTGTATTTCCAAATCGTCATATAAAGAATTGCAGTGTATAAAAACTGCGGGTTTTTGGCGCTTTTCTATTGGCACTACGATTAATCACATGTCACGGGGTCACGTGACGTCATGGTGTCAAGACATGCTGTCAAGTAATGTCGCGTCACGTGATGTCTTGACGTAACACGACGTGACTCACAGCGTTAGGTCGACTTAAATTGTGAACGCCACTAGGCGTATTAGCGTTGTTGACACCGCGAGGTCACATGGCATCACGACTTCCCTCCATGAGTCACCTGAGAACGTTACGTACTCGACTGTCATGAGCCAGAGTCGAGCGCTCGGGTTTATTATAATCAGCATTCCCAAACATTCGAGTAATGGCTCATGTTGATGCGAAAGCATTAACTGTCTCACGCAGCGAGCTGACGTCATCAGTTTGAAGCGCGAAAACGGCACTTAGTTTTCGCGATCCCAATAGGAGTGAAGTAAAGCTGATAGATTTCGCCTTCGGTTCCATTGGCTGGCGCGCGTCGACGGGGCTCCCAATGGCCGCTTCGGTTGTCAGTTTCCACGACCGCTCACCCCATGGCGCTGCGTGTCTCTCAGCGCGCCGCTAACACGGAGCGTCCAAGGTCAGCGTGCCCAGGGGAGCACACGCGTTGACCGGCAACGAAAAGTACGCAGCAGACGAAAAAGGGAGAGGAGGAGCGGACGAGCGGCTTGCGTGCTTTCGCATTCACAACTCATTAGAAATTTTTAGGTGTACCTCGATCTTTTAAATCAAAGCTGAGAATAGCCGAACTGTAACAGTGTCTGAAGCTCAGACTATGCTCTATGCTTTGCCATCCCCAGCGCATGACCATGATGAACCCTGACGATATATAATGTGTGTCAGATCACGCAGCCGCTTGTTCTAATAGACCGACAGCTAAATTACGCAAGCATCGAGGAGAATGAAGGGAATGTAAGTACACGCGCTGCACGCGCTAGCCTTTTCCGTTTAAAAGATTCGCAGTAAACAACCAATAGAAGAGGGCGTTTACAAACGCGCGTGCAGGATGCCCTTTGTTTTAGGCCTTTGCTTTAGAACAGTTACTGCTGCAGACGCCAGCACAAACAGCGCTTATAGCTACACTCGCAACATGCCCCTTGGTGCTTGGGTAACTTAGTAGAAGGTCTATAGCGAGTTAAAGGGAAGATGGGGCACTTCTACATTTGAGAAAAAAATGCTTGAATTGCGTTCATTTGGCCTTTAGATTAACAGATATCAAAATTGTATTTCAATGCGAAGCGCCGGAGAGCCATACGAGAAATTTCAAAATAGGACTGAAGCCCCGCCTCCCTAGCCTTGGGCAGCCAAAAGAGCCGTCGATGACGTAACGGACAGCGACTGTCTTTCGCGTTTTTCTCGCGTTTAACAATACTTACGCAGCAAATGGTTTGGGTATTCGGGCTCACGGGATAAAAATACACTAGAATTCACTTCTAACTCATTTTTTCCAAGAAGCTCCGTAGCTTCCCTTTAAGGAGGGAAAAGCTGTTTCTTTATGTTATTCTGTCTGCGTCTGCCATTGCGCGGAGAGAAAAACTAATGAGTGTTTTACACGTACAAAATGTGTTTTACAAGTACAAGATTGTTGTACGCCCCGTTTTACATGTATACATCATTGAGGCACCCAAACATGTTTTTGTTGTTGATGAACTGCCTCAGAATATTGTCCCCGAGAAGGGAAGCATTTGAAGGACTAAAGACGAAACGTGACCTATTAATTCGACGTTTCGGGAGTCTTTTCTATCTTTCTTTTCGGGTATCCCACCCGAAAAGAAAGATAGTACAGTGGCCTCAGAGGAACAGCCGAGCAGTGGCAGCTGTTAAAAGACTCACAGGAGTGTCGTTCTCAAGTTCTTCCTCAAGCCTCGATCACCTCCGTATTTGGTTTCAATTTCACAGCTTTGAGGGGGCAAGATAAAATTAATGGAGGATTACTGTTAACAAGTGACACGGCTTTAATTGTCGAATTAACACCCCCCAGTGGAGGAGGGAGTCCCTCAGGAATTAAAAAGTATTCTATAGAAAAACAAAAACAAAAAAGGGTGGGGGGAGAGGGGAGTTTTAGAAACATACTGTATTATAAAGGTTCGCGTCTGCCCCACATCTTTGGCACAGACCAGGGAACCAGTTCAGTTTTCTGGTGAAGAGCGATGTTAGTAACACTAGCAAAAGTAGATGGCGAAATTGTAAAGTAAAAGCAGTCTCATGGTGATATACGGCAGCCTAATAAAATGTTAGAGCGCATGACTGATAAAGCACAGACCAGTAAAGTGAGGGCACAAAACAAGTGCACGAACAACCGAATATGACATTCGCCCGAGGCAGTATTTTGCAAAGTTTAGAGTTCACGCAAGCAGATGCCCGAACGTGATTGATTTATATTAGGATTAAAACACTATTCGTCATTCCATGCTTTATTTATGTGTAATTAGGAATATCGTTCCATATATGTAATTCTTCTTTTTTTTCAGTAATGCATCGTATTTTGGATTCTCTCGAAGAATTCAATTTATTATATTTCTTTGTCTGCACATTTTGTGTACCTCCCTTCAGATCTATCATGTGAGTTCAAAGTCCCTTTTGGCATTGCCTAAATATGCATCATTAGTAAATTCACCCCCAAATTATCTGCAAATTTGCGGGAAAGCCTCAAATTTGATATATAAAACTATGTGTTCCTAAAACTTATATGCCCTCTCAAACATATAGAAGTAAGTTACTGCCTCTTTTCTGTGATGAACACCGACTTTATCTGTCTGTGGGCTGGACAAAAACAAAGTACACAGGGGTGCGCGGCGGAACTACGACATTTGCCCACACAGACCGTCAGAAAGTGACCAATCAAATATCTGCTATGTCGAGTAGAGCATGCAATACTACATCATTCTATGGTAACCACAGATCATCAATTAACAAGGGTGATGCCTATTTTCAAATTAAATTGACCGGCGTCTTGTCAGGAACCAATATCAACAGCCAGGCTATGCGCAGTTTATTCTGTATAAAAAAATGTTCACATGGGTACGTGATATTTTAAGCCAGATTCGATCTGAGTACTTAGGTACGTATAGATGAGAATGAACAATTTTGATCACTTCTTTCAGCGTGATTCTTCCCCAGCATCACAGTGCTCAGTGTAAACAATGTTGGTTGGGGAAACAAGCAGTGTGCTTGCCACTCGGTGTTTCTATCACAGGTATAGACTGAAATGGCTTGTCCTAAAACTTCCGTGCAGTTTTAAAAATATAATTGCTTATAGCTCACGTCATCATATATATTGTGCAACGTAGTTCGTAAACTATCTTTCACAATATATAGGGCGACGAAGTGCCCATTTCATGATTCTGTGTACTGTAATTGATTCCTTAGTTCAAAAACGTAACTGCGATTCGATTTTTTATACTGCGACGGAAAGTTTAATCACTGGCATTTTATGGGACCTACCACACTTCATGACAACCTTTGGATGCAGGAAAATATATGAGTGAGGTAAAGAAACGGATGTTGAGTCGTATAAACACGACGTCTTGTATGTTATTCTATATTTCTTTTGCAGTTTCGTCGAAACTAATTAAGGAAATTTCTTATTTTTGTTACCAGAAAACAAAAGTGGATTGTACGAACGACAAAAAAGCTAAATATATTTACTCGTTTCACGGCGGAAACAGTCCCTATTGCAAAAACAACGCGGAAAGTATAATCTCAATTTAGTTCAATAATGGTTCAAATCGATTTGAACCGTTATTCTTGCTCCCCGGTACTGAACCAAGTGCCGTGAACCTGGACTGAACCGACAAAAGTTTGGGTTCGACACTAGTGATTGAGTCGATTGAAGAAGAGTGGTTGTTTGGGCGAGTTGGTTTGACATCTTATACAATCTTGTGCGCAATAAAGACGAGGACAAAAGCAGAGAAGAGGACACGACAAGGCGCAACTTTCAACTGAATTTTATTGAAAACGTGTTCCGGTGTATATATAGTCTCAACCCTCGTTACAATGACAACAAAAAAAAAAAAGACAAAAGTAAAGGGAAAAAAACACCATGACAGAGCATAACTGGGAAACAACACTATCTCGTTCTCAGGAAAAACAATTCCTTCTCCGATAATGCGATCGACGTTATAGCAACACACATGTCTCCTAAATAATCAATGTGCTCGGCTTCTATGATTTCGCGTGTTACCGCTGACTTGCATTTCCCAATTTTTACGCATTCATCCAACAGTGGGGTACAACCGCATGTCCTGCAATGCAAGTCAAGAAAGCCACCGTTCTTTTTTTTTTTTGCACGTTGTTATTGTGCTCGCGAAGCCGATCATTCAGGCAGCGCCCCGTCTGCCCGACGTAGTGGCTTCCACAGGACAACGGAATGCGGGATCAAAGGTAAAAAAAGTTTTTAGGTACGTAGATGATTTTTTAGTTTTCATCGCATCTGACACAAAAGCTTTTGAAGCAGAGGCTGTCAAAACCCTGACCACTTTTAAGGAATGTTTTGGCCCACTCGAGGTCACGCATGAGATAGCTGTGGACAACACTATTCGCTTCCTTGACATCAGATTTTTATTTCTCAACGACCACATCTGTTGGTGCTATGAGCCACGTGCGAATAAGCCGTTACTTCCCTTTCATTCAGCCCACTCGAAGCTAGTCAAAAGGAGTATTGTTAACCTGTGTTTCACCAATGTACTAAAAAAAGTCCTGTGAGCATTTGATCCCCCAGGGTTTTAATCAGCAAGTTTTGCGCTTGCTCGCAGCTGGGTATCCAAAACACATTCTTGTTGCGGTCGCGGAAGGCCTTCTAAGAAAGCGCTGTCTCGTAGAAAACAATGAGAGCCAGCCGGTAAGACAAAAAGGAAAAGTTGTTGTGATTCCGTATGTACACCGAGTGTCGCACAATCTATAGAAAATAGCAATGCGATCAAATGTAAAGGTAGTGTTTTCTGCGCCCAATAAGCTCATGGAACTGTGCAAACTATCAAAGCCTGGCGTGCGTGCCAAACACGGATGTGAAAAGAAGCACAGAACGAAATTTGTCGACTGTACAGATGGCGTGGTTTACCGCATTCCGTTGTCCTGTGGCAGCCACTACGTCGGGCAGACGGGGCGCTGCCTAAATGATCGGCTTCGCGAGCACAATAACAACGTGCAAAAAAAAGAACGGTGGCTTTCTTGACTTGCATTGCAGGACATGCGGTTGTACCCTACTGTTGGATGAATGCGTAAAAATTGGGAAATGCAAGTCAGCGGTAACACGCGAAATCATAGAAGCCGAGCACATTGATTATTTAGGAGACATGTGTGTTGCTATGCCGTCGATCGCATCATCGGAGAAGGAATTGTTTTTCCTGAGAACGAGATAGTGTTGTTTCCCAGTTATGCTCTGTCATGGTGTTTTTTTCCCTTTACTTTTGTCTTTTTTTTTGTTGTCATTGTAACGATGGTTGAGACTATATATACACCGGAACACGTTTTCAATAAAATTCAGTTGAAAGTTGCGCCTTGTCGTGTCCTCTTCTCTGCTTTTGTCCTCGTCTTTATTGCGCACAAGATTGTATAAGATGAGTCGATTGATTGTGGAGCAGCAAGAAAGACATTTGAAGCACAAGCACCATTCCACTGCGAATACTATGCTAAGATTCATCCGTTGGCTTGTTCAACTAAGAGAGGCTTTCCCCACTTCTGTGCAACCACATCTTAGCATCAGGTGCAGAGCATATTAAAATCCCGAGGGTAATTTAGTCATGCGCATCGATGGCATCTTACGTGTAAAGATATTTATGATAATGCAGAGTCTGCATGTGGCCAATTCTTGTGCCGTGAAAAATCCAGCTGAACTCATTAGGTTATTGTCAAGCTTTCATTCCCCTGTTAAAGTAAATTCGGTTTAAATTTCAACTTGATTGGGTGAGCCCACTGATAGTTGAGAATCTAATTAAAGGTTTTAATTGAACATTAAAACTGAACCTACAGCGCAGCCGAGTTATACGTGATTAACCCGATTTATCAACTTTTTCCCGATACCTAGGTGCAAAATATCCTTCCTTAAATTTCGAATTGAAAAAATTAAATAAAAAAATGCAAGCCGTTTACTACACCGTGTAACGTCGAATTAGAGTGCAGCTCTTGAGGAGGAGGAGGGAAGGGTACCGAGGGGAAGGTATTGCCCCTCTCCCTCCTCCTCACCTCCTCATCCTGTCTGCTACTTCTCACTCCGAGCGGCGTCGCCTCACGAGGGTCAAGTGACCTCACGGGGGTCACGTGACGTCACCGGGGTCACGTGACCCCTGTGAGGTCACGTGACGATGACATCATCACGATAACGTCATCGTCATCGGCATCGTCACTGATGACGTCACGCGTCGCATAATGCATCGCGCGGTTACGTCGACGGCGACGGTGACGCCGCTCAAACCGGAAACGGGCGCCTAAGAGCTGCGCTCTAAAATAAATCACGTTCAAACGCATCGATCCAACTTTGGACAGTCCGCGAAAATCGGTTTCTCTAAGTATCGCGCTGCGATTTGCTACAAGGGTGCCACTAGGTGGTGCACGCATGAAGTTTAATTATCAATAAATAAACTCACCTCGTGCAAAAAAAAAAAAAAAAAGACCAGTCTCGGGCAATTTACGGCGCCATTTCCCGGGCGACGCAGACGGTGTCCGTTGGCTTGGAGACGCTGCTGAGTGATGGCGTATGCATAGAAAAACTTTAGCTAGATCGTCTGCTATCGAAACTCAAAAATACGCCATCTGTCGGCAGCGTTTCCAAGTCTACAAGCGCAGCCCGCGTCGCTCGAGAAATGGCGTTGTAGATTTACCTAAACAGCTTCTCCGTTTTTCTTTCTTGAACGAGGCAAGCTTACCGTTGATATTTTAACTCCATACGTGCACTACCAAGCCGCGCCTCTGCAGTGATCCCGGCGCGATACGTTGAGAAACCGATTTTAGCGAAGCATAGGAAGCGGGATCGAAGCATCAGTGTACATACTGTAAACTTGCCGTAGTTCTATTTTACAAATTTTAGTGCAAGGTGAATTTCAAATCAGCATTCAATTAATTTTTTTTTTTTTTTTTTCGGCGTGTCGTTGTGCTTCATTTACCCCTGGAGGAGTGTTTCACACGTAAGACAAGGCTGTGCTGCGGTAAAGCGATGCTCGCAGAAACGGAATTTCTCCGGATCCATCCGACAGTGCAGCAACGCCTAAACCATACTAGTTTCCGTATTTAAAAAACAAACAAAATGAAATGAAGTTTGGGCGCAGTAGGGACGTAAATTTCTTACATTCTGATTAAATGTAGCAGAATGTTTCAGGGTAAGCACCTTAGCTCAGTTCGGCGCAAATGTTTGCATCACTGCAAACAAAGGATGTCGCGTTCGGTCTTTTTATAATTTCTTCCGCTTGTTTGTATACAGCCTCTTGGCGCTGTTATACTTTCCAGGGTTATCATAGCCTTTTGGGTCGTGACGGGTAAACCAGGGGCCTTCAACTCTCGACGTGTTCGCAGGAAGAGAAAAAAACACCTGGACCGTCGCAAAATCAGTCGGTCACTGCTGTGCGTTATGTTTCTTGAAAAAAAAAAAAAAAAAAAAAAAACGGATGGCCTGCAGAGGTGTGGCCCTCCACCACGGGATGGGGAAGCCGAGAGTGGTGAAAAAGAGGATGGAAATTTGGTGGGGTGTCCGAATTATTGCAACGGTAGGTCGGTAGTCTTCGAGCGGATTATACCGGATTCAGCGCCTCGTTCGAGATGTCTCTTCAAGTCAAGAAAACGTATTGTGGTGAACGGGCGCACCAGCTTGACACAACGACGAAATATTTTATTGAGTTCGCTCCATTCTTACTGGGGTTCCCGGACACAAGGTTAGTAGAAGCAGCTTGGCATAGGTCTGGGTTCTCTTTTACACTGGCATGCAGCAGCTTTGGTAACGCAGACCTATAAAACATTTTCGCAATAAAAAGCACCAAAAAAAAAAAAAAAGAAATAATGATACATAAACTGAAATTCAGGAAACCAAAAATCAATTAACGAGAGTTAACATTAAGGTATGTATACGTCTTTTCTGCCAATTGTGGAAACGTTTATGTCGTTCGCGAAACATTTATGGAACCAGCATGGCACATTATAATGTAATGATTGAAAGTTGAAGTTTGTGCGAAACCGAGGAAGGACCAATGTGTCTGAGCGGCGTGTGTTTATACTAATGTGAGACCATTATATGCCCCATTACGCAAAAATCAGGCGGCTTCGATGGTTACCAAAAATATGGCCGCCGGCGCAAAGAGTCACAACGCGTCAAAATGTTCGGATCGACGTCAAATTTTTCAGGGAGGTTCCTGTAAACAAAGTAAATTATTGACTTTGAAAAGGAATTTTGATACATTTTGGTCTGGGTAGAAATTCGACCCTGGCTTCCGGGGTGCGAGACGAGCACGCTTCCCCCAACGCCACGGCGGATCCACTGTTCCGGCTGACCAGTGTTGCTTTCGCATTCCCACGCGTAAACAGTCGTAAGTGTTTACGCGTGGGAATGCCTTCCTTTCTTTTATGGTTTTCAACCTCAGAAATAGAGTATAAATAATCTACGAATGCTGACGATGAGAAACGAATGGCATAGAATACACGATATTTGCGTATGAGTTCTACGGGAAGTATTTGATATCTAGAAACCAACGGTTCTGTGTCTGTATTAAATCACCCGGCAAGAAACCTTTTTTCTTAAGCAGTAGTAGGATTTTAAGCTTTGTCTTCGTTTTATTACTCGATACGAGATGACAGTAATTTAAATTAGACCAAAAAATAATGTGTGGTAACTTTTTTAATTTAATACTGATTGGTAATAACATTACGACAACGGGCAACATTGCCGACAATTCGGGAAAGTGTAGCAATAAAATAGATAACATGGCTATCCCGTATCATACACTCGGAAAAAAGTACACGTAAAGTTTTATGCTGGCTAACCCACTCAATGTGCGAATCACCATGTTTGATTGTATTTTTAATCGAGCCTGGTTTATTAGTATATCTAAATAATATGGCTTTGGAATTCTCTGTTAACTTTAAGGCCATTAACTTCAATTCAATTCAATTCATTTTGTTTACTCCCATAATACAAGATGGGCGATTGAGGCAGGAGAATCAATTGCAGAATTGCAGCTTGACGAAGCCCCTGCCCCCTACAGGCAGATCGGTCAGCGGGATACAATTACATCATTTGAAACAAAACAAAAAAGAGCATTTATGCACCACACCGAAAAATATGTTATTTAGAGAATAATATTTCACGCAATCTTTTCTTATTTAAGTTTTCAATGCAGACACCTTGGTCTTTGAAAAAAAAATATTAATACTGTTAAAAGTGTGTGCTGAATCATTTGAAGCCCGTAATTAGTTCATGGACGTGGTACTCTCAAGGTTCCGGCGCTGCGCATATCGTATGCAAACTTTTTGTTAGTTAAATTAGAAATTTGCCGTAATGGATGATTAGGAAATTTAAGTGATGCCATGTACATAGTTGCTAGCTTATATTTAAAATATTCTTTGATTTTGGACCACGTCTCGAATTGGCTTAAGATATTGCTTGCTTTGCATATCAGCGTCAGCTGAAAAAAAAAGGCTCGTATCATTATTGTATATAACAAACTTAGCTTGGTAAATGATGTTTACCATATAATTTATATATACATTAAATAAAAGAGGCCCAAGTATGCTTTCTTGTGAAGCACCGGCAATAACGTTTTGATAGGAAGAGTAATGACCATCGATTACTAGACCGTTTTCTCAATTTTAGATATAGCCTAATAAATAACGTTGTGATTTAGAACATCGATCGCTTTACTATCGTTACGCGTCATAAAAAGACGCAACGTAAAAAGCTTTTTTTTTTCTTCAATATTCTGCAATTTAACTTGGTAAAAACCGAACTGAAACTTTAATAATTCAAGTGTTTTGCAAAAAAAGAAAGAAAGAGAGACGTGTAAGGGTAAATTTTTCGAGTGCATTAGAGAAGACAGGGAGCACTAATTTAGGCCCGTAATTGTTCAAGATGTTCTTATCGCCTCCTTTATAAGTAGTTGACACTTTTACCAGTTTCATGTTTGCTGAAAAATGACAACAGGATAATGAAAAATTATATATGTATTATAATCGTAACGAACGTGTTCGTAAAGTATACTAGTAAAGAGAAAAAAAATATAACATAGACGAAACACAGACGTGTTAATTTTTTCAACTTAAAACAAACTTTGTTGTGAGTTGAAAGAAAGAATTATACTCGTCCGTGTTTCGTCCCCCCTACATTTTATTCCTTTTGCTTTCTATTATATATGTAACCGGCTTCATTTGTAGTTGATCAACGTCACTATTTTTGTTGTTTTTCAGTCATAAAAAAATATATTACATTCCTCGATTTCATCCGTTTAATCTAGAAAAAAAGTATCGTTAGTATGATTATAATGCAATGAAATGGTAAAGAGCTCTACTGGAAATGAAGAGGTCCCGGGTTCGATACCTGGACCAGGCGGAATTTTTCGGTTGCGCACCAGTCACCTAGCTGTGTTTGGAGATTTGTGTTTGTCCCTCTTGTTCCCCTTCTCCGGGGACTATTTTCGTCATCGTTAGTATGCTTGCATTACAAAGGGGAGAGCATTATAATTATAAGCAGTGGGTTGTGGAGGTGAAAAGTGAAAAAAAAAAAGCGTTCCGCCACACCCACACCGGACATACATTGACGTTTTATATTTAATTCACCTATAGAAGGGGACATCTTAGTTCAATTTATGACCTCATTTATTTTTTTCCAAACTACGCCGGGCCGCTCTCAACTAACATCATGGAATATTTGCTTATCGTACGAAGACTTCGCTTCTTTAAGTCAAGACGTAAGATTATTCGGTCTCATCTTTTTTTTTTTTTTTTAACATGAGTTTGTTTTGATTTTTCGATATGAAAAAAAAATAAAAGCTTCGTATAGGCGATCTTTAGTGCATGGCAGACTAACCGCTCATTCACACTGGAAGCGGATCCGCGTTCGCAAAGCGGTTGCGAACGCGGTTGTATAAAGATCCAGTACAATTGCACGCGCACTTGATGTCACCGAGTGCGCGTGCAATTGTACTGGATCTTTATACAACCGCGTTCGCAACCGCTTTGCGAACGCGGATTCGCTTCCAGTGGGAATGAGCGGTAAGAGGCGTCCGTTTCGGTCAGCCCAGGTGATCCGACCTCTTGTTTTGTACGAGTCTACCTATACTTTGGTAAGAGGGAGATTAACAGTTTCGGGGGAAGACATCCACCCACACCTTTGCACTTCAGCAGAGCGAACGCTGGAGAGGAGGTCGCCTCCTTTTCCAGCGTTCGCTCTGCCAAAGTGGAAAGAGGTGGGAGGAAAGCGGTGAGAGGATGAACTCTAAACCTCTCGGCAAAAGGCTACCTCGCCAAAGCTTCCTTTTTTTTATGGCAATGGGTTTTATTATTTCTAAAGCGGTCGAGGACGAGGCCTATTTGCTACAGTTTTTTTGTTTGTTTTTTAGGGGAGAAATAAAAAGGTCGGTGGGGTCGCACGATGAACAATCGCCCAGCATGCATACGATCGCACGACCCCCCCCCCCCCCCTTCCCCCCCTTGCCGTTCTCCATATTCTGTCTCTCTGACCAGCGGCGTCGGAACAGGAGGGCAGGAAATCCTCTTAGTCTTCGCACCCCCCCCCCCCCTCCTTCTTATCCCCGATGTCCCGAATAGTTATTGTCTACTTCTAGAGAAAATAGACGAAGTATATAGGCGCGGCCTAGTCGACGCGAGCCGTACATGGGCGTCAAACGTCGAGAGCACGCGACATTGTGAAATCTCCGGGGTTGTCAAAGCAGCCCCGGGAACCGGCAGCGGGGCGAGCTCCTTGCGTCATCCGCGACCCCGAAAAATCGATGTTTGTTTTCTCTCTCGACGAGACGAGCCCGCTTATATGACGGTAAGCGGATATCGCGACGAGGCTTCGGAGAGGATGAACAGCTCGCGAAGAAGACGGCCCAGCGCGACAGGTCGAAAAAGGAAAAACGAGACAAGAAAGGCGAGCAAAGAAGGCTTTGCACAACGCTACATGAACCCTAGAGCAAACGCTTTTTTTTTTTTTTTTTACGTTCATGTGCTAGTATCAGCGCTTCGAGTTTTCTGATGAGATACATTACAAACAGTTAACGCAACTGTGAGCGCCATGGCGAGAAAACAAAAATGTATGCCCTCGATTTTTTTTTTTTTTTTTTTTTCGGCACCGCGTGGATGATTTTGTTAACTGCTGGTTGTGGGGATATCCGGAAGCCGGGTCACCACTCTTCAAGGATGTCAACCTCACGTTCTGCGCAACTTCAAATAGGACTGATGCGACTTCGATATTTCGTCTTCGGTGCGCAAAACATGAACCCCAGCGAGTTATCTTGTGGTAGGCTGCGCTTTAATTTTTTTTTTTTTCCTAAATTGTAGATTAGTTTTAGTCTGAGTGAAATTCCTTGTCGCACTCACTGCTCAACCTTCTCCCACTGGACACGTGACAGCGGGGACAATTTCGTGCGTGCCTTCCATGAAAGGTCTGTCTACAAAGGCGATTAGAGAATGAATGTCAGCCGCCTTGCGGACAAGTGGACGAAAGAGGGCCAAGAAGAAGAAGGAAGCTTATGGGGAGAATTTTGGGGAAATTTCGGGAAAATTTGGAGGTCAGGAATTGCTGCAAAGTAAAAATGCTGTAAGGCTGGACTTTTAAACGTTTAATGTGCCATCCCCCACGCCCCTCCCTCCGGTCACAAAACAAACAGTTGTTAGAAGCCAGTGAAATATATAGTTTGTCCAGTTTCTCCTTCAGTGCTACGATTGATATCCTCGAGGCCTGCCTCCAACGCCGTTCGCGCAGGGAGAGCTTGGCGCAGGGAGAGTTTGGCGGTCCACTGGAGATGCTCCAGTCTACAGCAACCGCAGCCTGGAGTCTGGCCACCAGGGAATCATCAACGCCCCGTTCACCATATTCTGTCCTCGCGGTTGAAACGAGTGTTCTCGAGGCAAAGACAAAGGGGCAACTTCTAAGTAGTGCCACGCTAAGGAGGGGCTTGCAGCTTGCTACGCCGGCGTCGGCCCGGGGCCCCGGGAGCCGTCGAGGCTGGAGCCACAACCCTGCAGACGTTCGGCCTCGACGAATCCTCTTGGACTCGAGGACAGTACACGACGTAAGGCACTGCACTCACTTTCCGTGTGCTTTCGTTTCCTTTCTTATTATTTTACTCTTTTATCGTCGCTCTCCGTTAAATATATGTCTCATCTTAACAAAATCGTTCGTTTTCTGTTGTCTCTTTCCCCGCATAAGGGTAAGAATCATTCTGTCTAGAACCTCAGATGGTCGAGTGGAAGAAAGTACACTGTACAAATGAAACATCTTATTATTACTATTAGCGCTACTCAGGAGCAACTTTCTGTGGCAATGAAGCCAAAGCTACGGGAGTACTCGCACACCTTGAGTGCCGATGAGAGCTGCGAGCGCGCACTCTCCACTTTTAAAATGTCTCACTAAGTTGACCCCCGCGTACACAATTCCTGGGAAAGTTGGCCCACTGATAACGATGTTGGTGTCACCCTTCACTGTTCCCAGGCAGCATCCCCACGCGAAAGGAGGACTCTATACATATATATAGAGAGAGTGGTCACCTGTACGAGTCCTGCATGGCGGCAGCCATGGGCTGTCCCAGTCCCGGGTAGCCCGCCAGGGATCCAGCCAGGCGTCCGTGGACGGGTCCCCCGACAGCCGCCGAGGACTCCGCAGCGCGGCGCTGGCTGCGCAGCTTCTCCTCTCGCCGCCACTTGGCCCGACGATTGGAAAACCAGACCTGAGGCCGTTAGCGTCCGGTGCCAAGCCCCCTAACCCCGAAACCCCTTCCTCGCAGTATACCTCCCCCAGTACACACTTCTAGTACGCACTATGGTGCCTGGAACGCGTCTTCGACTGGTGTGCTTACCACGTCCAAAGAAACGGTCTCTCGCTTTCCCCCTGATGACGCGTCATGTAAGTGCCACGCTGTTGCCAGCCGCGATCCTCAGCGGTGTCCCAGCAACGGTGGTAAATATGGCCGACACCTGCTTTGTTGCAGATCGCTCTTCAGATCGGTAGTCCAGGCCGCGGAAGCCCCGGAAGTTGGGATGCCGCGACGACAGCAACACACGCGTTTGCTCGTGCTATTTTGCCGGAACTTCTACGTCCAACCACCGCGTTATGCCCAGAAATAAAAGATATAGAAGTCTTCCCCAAAAACCTGAATTTCGTATTGTAATCTTGTATATAGGCTCTTCTTGCAGCACCATTCGTCTATATGCTTATCGTCTCATCCAAGCCACATCAACGGCAGCTCGTACGTTCCGGGGCTGAGTGATCACTTAGGAACACATTTTTTCGCTGAAATTCCTACAACCCGAAAATCTGCATACCTTACATACATAATGGACTATAACAAAGCAAACTATCAGACATTAAACGATGGCTTAGAATCGTTTCACTGTTCGTTTATGTCCACTTTCGACCAGTATTCAATCAGTGATAACTGGGGCCGCTTTAAAAGTATGATGTCTTCTCTTTGCAATTCCTGCGTACCAAGAGTAAGGATTCGATCAGATAACGTCAATCCATGGTTCACGAAAGCAATGAGGCGTATGAACAAAATGAATAAAAAAACACGACTTTTTAAAAAAAGCAAAATTAACGCCCTCGAAATTAACACCACTTTTGGAATAAATATTCAAGTCATGCAAAGGTACATAAAAATGCGATCGCACAAGCAAAATTAAAGTTTTACGAACATGACTTAAAAAATATTCCTACGAGCAACCCAAAAAAAAAGTTTTGGAAAATTATAAACCTATACACCTGCGATCGCTTTGGCGTTTTTTGATGACGACGATGTGAAATTTGAAATTTGAAAGCGCACAAAAGCTTAACACATTTTGAATTCGGTATTCACAGAAGAAGATCTTGATACCACCCCTAACCCGAGCACGTTAGACCATGCACCAATAAACCCGATCGGTATTTCCTATCCCGGGGTTGTTAAAGAAACTGAAAACCTAAACACTTCTTCAAGCGCTGGTAAGAAATTGATAACCTCAGAAATTTTAGAAAATACAAAGCAAATGGTAGCGCATTACTTCTACAAATTATTTAAACAATCATTAAGTTCAGGAAGGCTATCGGACGACTGGAAAGTAGGAAAAATACTGCTCATTCACAAAATGGGGGACCGGAACCAAGTAGCCAACTATCGCCCTATATTAATCACCAGTGTTCCTTGCAAGCTTCTAGAGCACACCAAATATTCATACAGAATTAACTGCTTGAAATCTAATAACTTGCTATGTTCGAACCGGCATGGGCTCCGCAAAACGTTTTCCTGTGAAACCCAGCTGTTACACTTTACACATTACCTTTTTTTTTAACCTAGATAACAAACTCCGAAGTGACGCCATAATCATCGATTTTTCAAGATCATTTGATAGGGTACCTCATCAACGCCTCATTAAAAAGCTATCTTCCCTTAAACTTTCTCTAAGCATAATAGACTGGGTCAGAGAGTTCCTCACAAATCGCACGCATTATGCAGTCATCAATAACAAAATTTCATGCAGGTCCTCTGTCAGCTCAGGCGTCCCACAAGGAACCGTACTAGGCCCATTATTATTATTAACATACATCAGCGACTTAAAAAAGCTTCTATCACGCCCGTGCATCTCTTCGCAGACGACTGCGTCATTTACAAATCCATCAAAAGGTCAGATGACCATAGAACGCTTCTAAAGTTACCTCAATGTGATTGAACAGTGATGTAACAATTGGCAGATGGTCCTAAACATAGAAAAGTGCAAGTTACTATCATTCACTTGTCGTACTACATCGTCTGTCTTTTCTCACCAATTAGGTATAAATCACATTGGTCACTGCACATCATAGAAGTACCTAGGACTTCAACTCATCACCGATCTCACATGGAATAAGCACGTTAACGAAGTTGTCCTAAAAGCTAACCGCACACTCGGATACTGAAAACGTAACCTCAAACTCTGTTGGCGCGAAATTAAAAGGCTAGCTTAGAGAACCCTGGTTCGATCCCAACTAGAATACACATCATCGATGTGGTCAGCATTTCCAAATTATCTCTCTTACGAACTAAAGAAATTCAGATCAGAGAACCGAGTTACATTCACTCCGACTACTCTTCCCATACCATGAGTATCACTTCACTTCGTACTCGGGCTAGTCAAAAAACACTTTCTTTTCGTCGAAGACTCTTTTGACTTGCGCTTATTCATAAAATATATCATCACAATCCGCAGATAAAAATGTTTTTTTCTCAGCTCCCCAGATCGAATTTCCGCTAGGGTTGACGATGTCTCTAAAATAAAATTCATCCACACTTCATCATTGTTTTTCCCAAATTCCAGGCTACCGATTGCTATTGATGATTACAGTTCATAACCCAAAGGCATTGTACTAGAAATAAGCACCTCTAAGTTTTGTGAACTTCTCAGTGTTTTCATAGATCAAATGAACGAGTTATAAAATTGTATACTGATTCGTTAACTTGTTATCGCCATTTAACATTATACTATTTTTCCTATTTTTTTCCCCCCTTTTTGTTTAAACAGTCTCTTCTTACCCTTCCTTGTGTACTACCCAGAAACGGGTCCTCAAGGTAAATAAATGAGATGAAACCACGATCCCGACATCTGACAGCGCAACACTCCGGCTTTTCGGACGTCATGCATGTGCTGCCACTTCGCGGGACCACTTTCGGCGCATGCGCGGAATAGGACGCTAAACACACCATTCGGTAACGCGTTCGAGGCATCGCAGTACACTCCAGCCGCGGGCTCAAACGCAGCTACGGTTAGAGGTAAATATCAAATACCCGTGGAACCGGCGATTTAATTATAACTTTTTTCCCACTACGAGTCCGCAACGGATTCTAAAATTCACGCACACCTCCATCGTCGCACGAAACCTGCCCTGTCCATGGCATTTATAGTCTGAGCTGCGCACTCGGCATGAGTAGGTCGGGCGGAGGCCTGGACCGTTGTTCGTGCAAAGCCCTCTCTCTCTCCTCTCCCTCTGGTTGGGAGATCGCGCCTCGACGGTGGTGCTTAAATGCGGCGGTTCCCGACTGCCGCTGCCTGCAGGTACGTACCTGGATCCGAGCTTCCGGCAGGGTGATCTTCTCGGCCAGCCGCTCCCTGGCGAACACGTCGGGGTAGTGGGTCCGCTCGAACTCTGCGCGGGAACATGACTCAGTGCTCGCGATCCCCGCCTTCTGCGGCGGAGCTTTAGCCAACGTCAATTGTGGGCACTGAGCACGGCAATCATCGTTTCTTTATGTACAGTGCCGACGGGCTTTATAGCACGAATGTTGCCCTCGAGGTCTCGCTCGGCTGGTGGTATTTGCCCCGCCTCAGAATTGTTTTGGAGCTCGAAGAGGTGGAAGAGGAGGGAGGTGTCTGAATGGCGTCGCCTGGGAGCAAGTGTGTCGAACAGTTACTCCAATGGCCGAAAAATGCCGCGAGATGGCGCAGCATGACAGGAGGAGCTCTAGCTTCGCTGCCCTCATCCGATGGCAGGAAAGCTATAGCAGTAAGATATATTTTGAGGATAGGCTGAGAGATAACAGATGCAGAACGATGGGCACGAAGAGTTCTTAGCCATTCACACGTGAGAAGCGTCGACACAAAGTAAAGAAAGCGGACTAGAAAACTCCGATCTTAAAATATGGGCAATAACAAGGAGGCGGATGAGAAAATGAAGACTAAGAAGAGAATTAAAAAAACTTAGGGGGGGAAACGGGAAGCAGGCATCCAGACTAAGTCGGCCTTGGAAATTTGCAGATAGTTTAAGAAGGAAGTTACTATTCTTCGACAATTCTAGGCGGAGCTCCCTGTTGTTCGAGGCGAGGACGGATTTGTTGCGGACTAAGGCATATAAAGTTAGGTATCAGGAAGTAGGTATGGTGTGTGGCGCTTGTTGTGAGGAGGATGAGACGGCCGAGCACTTGATATTTCACTGTAAGGGGCTTCACCCTGTAGTAGTTGAAGAGGCGGCTAATTTAACAAACGCACTGGTATTTAGATATAGTGAGAAAAGAAATAGACACAGAGAAGCTGGACGTAACCAAGAAGAGGTCATCTGACTAGTGGCGTAGGTCGAGAGAAGAATGAATATTTTCTTATTCCCTTCCGTGCGACCCGTATAGGGCGGAAAGTGTGTGCACCCGGTTGCATAGAGGCGCCTTCGTCGTACATATCGTAACTTTTAAGAATAAATATCTAGATATATAACCATATGTTAAGTAAATCTAAGGAAAAAAAAAAGGAAACACTGGCTAGGTGACGCAAGTTGCCGCATGACTCAAGAGGTTCAGCCTCATCCATCCATGCATCAATCCAGCTCTCGAGGAACCGTCCTTATTCGCTCATACGTTTTCAAGACCGCGCAGCACGCAACCTTGCCAGGACGCCGAGTCCCAACCCGACAGTGCACCACCGGGAGGTGCGCGAAGCCCGAGTAAAATTTCGACCTCCTTTGTAGCCTTGTTCCAACACCCTTCTCCTCTTCCGTCGTGCTCAGTATATGGACCTTTTTATTTAATAGTTATAAGCTTACTAGAGTATAAGGGCACATTAGATGACCACGACCAATGCATTCTGTACGTAAAATGTTTGAGCATATGACTCCAGACAGTATAGTATACGAAGTTAGGAAACCAATAAATGGCTAGCTGGAATGTCACACCTGCAGTCATTGTGATAGCCTGCTGCTGAGCGCCCATTTTCTTGCAACTTGCGGCAAAGCTGTGACGTCACGTGCGAGCCGTTTACAGAAGGTCCCTTTACTTTTCCGCGAAGTTTCTTTATCCCTGATTCAACGGGGCGATGCTCGCTCGGCAGCGAGTCACGCAGCGGGGTCCACGTACCTTTCTCGAGCGCCTCGATCTGGTCGTTGCTGAAGGAGGTCCTGTTGCGCTGCAGCTTCCGCTTCAGCCGCAGACGCATCTGGGAGTCCTCGTCGCAGGAGGAGCTGTTCTCCGAGTTGCCGTCCGACGTGCCGCCGTCAGCCCCGCCTTCTGCGACAGAAGAACCGCCCTGCTGAATGCGGGAGCAGGCGTATGGACTCTAGAGGCACGCTGTACAGCCCTAGACAGTATGATCTGACACACTATAGAACTGGACGTGTGCTGCGCTTACCGTTCTAGCAAACACTATTGTCTTTCAAATTATAAAAAAAAAAAAAAAAAAAAAAAAAAAAAGCTTAAATATCTAAGCTTCGCGTTCCGAGTGAAGTATGAACCAAGGCTTCTTTAAAAACTGCCAGGAAAGCCGCAGAAGCATGGGGAGCCGTTTCAGCCCACCAGCCCACCTGCACCGGTGCAGAAAGGTGTAGGGCGGGGTACTTCCGGTCGTATCTCAAGGCACATACCGGAAGTACACTGTCCCGCAATTTTGTGCACCGGTTCAAGAGGTGCAGGTGAATCGAACGAAGCTAGTGTCCACTGTAGCACACTCGCATTTGTATCCTTCGAAAGACCGTCGTTCTCGTTGACCGTGCTCAGCCTCGAAGAGTGAGCGGCGCTGTTAAGGACACTCGCGCGAGAACGTCTTCCCATCGAAATGCCCGACCTCTCAAAAGTTGCTCGCTAGCGTTCGCGCCCCTCACTGCCTTCCGCCGACCTGTACCAATACCATCTTGAAGACAAGGCCTGCAAACACCCCTCCCCCAAACGTAATCACTAGTGGATCCGTCGAGCTTCGCGTGTTTGCCTCTTGGGGCGGATCAGGGATCCACTACTGGTGACGTCATAGGCAGGCCTAGTCTTCTAGGTAGTTGGAGACGGCTCGCGAACTATCGACGCCTTCCACTCCTCCTCGCATTCTGTATCGGAAACGCGGCCCGCAAACCACGTGACCCCAACCGAACAGTAGAAAACACTCCGAAATCCCCCGTGGCGCCTCCCCGTACCCGACACCCCCGGCGTCGCCACCCGACGGTGGTGTCCTCCACCGATCCCCGTGGCGGGTCCCTCGCAGCAGGTCGGACACTGGGTGTCGGTGCGGAAACCCGGAGTGGGACCTAATCAGGTTTGCCCGGTCCCTAACGAATCCCATTAGCGGCCCCGCCGATGAGCCCTAATCGAATCAGGCACCGACCCCTCCTGGGCGATTCGTCGCCGAGACGTCCGCCGTCCCGGACCGGAGCCCCCGGCCGAGCAGGACCATTCGCCGGTCGGAACCACCTGGGGCAGCTATTGGGAATCGGGTTAACTGCGGGACGTCGATACAGTTTGTTATGGGCGCGGATCAATAGCGCGGCCAGTGAGAGCCCAGGGTGCGGCTGCTCGCTTTCTCTGTTCACCTACGGACAGGTGTACGACCGTCTATCGAGACGCTGAATGGACCAGTTTCCAAAGTAAACGCCATCTTGTGGCTATTGTGCCGACTACCCGAGTACGCCATTGTCTGAGCGCGTACTACGAGCACGTATTGGACACGAGCATCGCGTCAGTGTTCGACTCGGATTCGGATCCAACCACGCGCTCCGTGTTTAAGTAATGGCAAATCGCCAATGTTGCTTGAGGGGGGGTTTGAAAGGAGTCTATTCTAGGAAAGATCCGGCAAAATTTTTATATTCGTTGATTTGCTGAGAAACTCAAATTACGAGAAACAATAATATTATCGGTGGCCTGAAAGGTTGGGAGAGCCTTTAATGGCAACACCGAAAACTTGACGTCGAATGTTGTATTACGGAGGAAGATAGGTCAGACAGGTTGTTCCCGACGGGTCAGAAGATGTTTAATGGTGTGAAATTAATGCTAATTCATTCAAATGAACGCCAGCAAATCGAGCATGCAGATTTTTAAACTGCATGCTCGATTTGCAAGGTATACAACATGTGACGTCATCCAATGGAAAGCGCGGGAAGATTTGAATGTTTCTTTTAAAAACACCTTCGCTCGCCGTTTTTTTTTTTTAATTTTTATTTTTTAGTTATTTTGAGATTATAGATAATAAATAGCATGCCGTATAGAGCAAATCCTGAGTATTCAGAAAACGTGCTTAGTTCGGGTTTCTTGAAAAACCTGCGGAAAGGCATCGTATAGGGAGTATTCACTGGCGGCCATAGCTGTGTGCGCGAATGCTGAGCTTCCACGGTTCTTTTGCAACGTGCATTCCGCACCATCAGGAGTGCCGGTCTTAGCAGCCTATTGGTGTGAGCTCGTTCTGAGCATGCGCACTAAACAGCACCCACAAATATGGCGTCCAGTGAATACTCCCTATAGACCTTTCCTGTGTACTCTCGTTCCCAGCCACCTACTAGGCGTATCCGGTATGGGCGACGAAGAAATACTACAACGTTTCAACCTGTAACTACTACAAAAATAAGGGGGAGGCAAAATGATAATGTGCGACGGTTACGCTTATATCCTAAATGCCTTCTATTGGCGTGGCAAAGGCAAATGTTTTCGCCCATACTGGAAATGACGACAATTCAAGATGGCGGCGTACTTGGAAAAAAAGGTCTATAAATTCGGAAGACCTGTTATTGGGGACTTTTAGCGAACCGTTGCCGTGTTCCGCGCGCGTACCGCATCATATTCGCACCATAAAGTTCAGTCTTTCATGTACCTCTTCGAGGGTAATTTTCTGCTTCAGGAATCCCATTGCTTTTTTACGCGTATTGCCTCCACGTCTGAACTGCATGTGTCGTAGAGTCGAGGTGTGCAAATTACGTACATTTCAAATAGGATCAAAAATAAAAATAAAATAAAATAAAAAAAAAACGTCCGTGGACAAACATCACGATAGGGAACGTCGGAAAAATTAGATGCCAAAAGCGATCCTGTGTACACGTGCTTCGCGCATTCCCTGTGTGCTAATGTGCAACGTGCCTCTCTCCCCCCCCCCCCCCCCTACTTTCTGTAAAAGAAGTACAAATATATAGGGTTGTTATTTTACCGCAGAATAAATCAGGTGTCGACGAAAGTTAATTCTCCGCTCAAATGTACCCCTAACAATCCGAACCAGAGGCCAAACTTTCCAACCAAAATGTTATCTCATTCAAAAGTTGCAAGTGATTCTCTGAAAATTTAAATAGAGAAAAGGGGCCCGTTCTTAGTAACTGCTGCCATTCAGCTCCGTGTATTCGAGGCCGCCATTTCCCCATTGAAAATTTCAGAAAATCGCTGATAACTTCTGAAGAGATGAGGGTTAGCTCTGAAACTTTGGCATCTGTTTCCGACAGCCAGCGCCACCACCGAACGTAGTTTATTTTTGCGGTAAACAAGAAAAAAAAAACTACTTTTCATGGGGGGACCGGAGAGGGGGGGGGGGGGGGGGGGGGGTTGAGAACCACTTTGTACATATGCTCGCGGCTCTCACGCCGTTTCAGCCAATCCAGCTCCAAGCTTTGTAAGGTTCCGGAATACCACAGTACGTGATTTACGCGACTGGTTGACTCATCGCGCTGGAAACAAAGATGAGTAAAAGACCCTTCCTTGGAGACCCCCGATCCGGACTGAATTCCCGGGCAAGAAGAGACCGCAATCGGTGCTCGACTTGCCACGGACGCTTCCTCTTCCCGTTCCCGGCGCAACCTCGGGTCTGAACCCGGAGGCATGTGCAGAGAGACGCCCGGTCTCTACCCAACCCCCAAGGGGGGGTTCATGAAACCGCCGCCGCGCACAACGGACGGTTCGCGTGGAGCGACAAACTCCCCGGGTCCCGGGCGCAAACAGGATTATCCTAATTTGGTCGTTACACGAGGCTAAAGTGTTTGTGAACCCGGTCGTTAAATCGATACAGCGCTTCCCCCACCTCCCCGCCAATCAGTCGCCGAGCTGCCGCAAGGGGGGGACCGCGTCGCCCCGCCAGGGGTTCGTTGCTCGCCCACCGATACACTGTGTGGAGAAAACTGCTGTACTCCTCCGGCCACTTGGCATTCTCGTAGCGCCCCGCCAGATTCGGCTACTTTTCGCTTTATCGAGGCAACGCCGTCTCCAGATGCCCATTGAGGCCGCCTGCTTCGCGGGATACCATTTCTGCACGTCACGTGGAGGCGAGGTTTCGTACGATGCGTGACTTTACCGCGTACTGTCGGTGTCGAATTTAAAATATGGTTAGGATAGTGGTTAACTTTTTCGACGATTTGTTGATGATTTTTTTTTTCTGTTTTTCTACGTATTTTTATTTTTTAGACGACATGGCTGAAATGTTGCGGACTTACGCTGTAACAAAACGATTACAAAAATATTTTTTCCCCTGTGGGGAAAAGTTTGTGTGTTTGTGTGTGCGTGCGGGGGGGGGGGGGGGGGACAGTTGTTGGTTTGGCTTCTTCTGTGAAAAGTATGCACTCCATCACTCTGTGGTGTGAACGTCTCAACGGGCAAATATAGACCTCACCGTTCTTTTTTGAATCGTAGAACCGTATTTTTGCTGTTCATGCACAATGGCTGAAGAAGAAAAAAAAAAAAAAAAAAACGGAAGAAAACATAATTTACCGAATGTGCTGGATGGGTGCGCCTCGACACGCTGGGCATTAAGCAAATTAAACGTCGTCTTTTTTTTTTTTTTCTTTTTTCTTTCTTTTTGCTGGGGGTGTGTTTGTTTTTTCCGAGTTTTTACGCCGCAACAGGCCGTACATCTCCGCGGAATAACAACTCTTATCTTTGGCGACAAAAAACAATTTGCTCGGGGTACTCCGACACCAGCGACGTCATCCAAACGACAGACTCCTCGTCGGGGCACGCGTTGAACGGCGACCCCCCATTGACTGGGCGACTGCACACTCCACCGTCGAGCGTAGAGCACGCGCCATTGGCCCTGGCCCCGACGCCGGTTCGCCACGGAGTCTGGGCTCCGAGTCATCGATCCACCCGACGCGGGGCCCGGGACTTCGCGGGGCTGCGCGTCCGCTCGGCTTCGGGACCGACCGAGGCGGCACGACCTGCCCTCGAGGACAGCGCCGGAGCCCGGCAATTTTGGACAGCATATACGGCCATCGGCGAAGAGCTCGCAAACCATTCGGCAGTTCGTTCAGGCACTCGCTTTGAGGAGTGTGGTGGCACTCCGAACTAACACATCATGCAAAAGACAGTACGCCTGCCTGAGGCATGTTTCTTCCTCGTGTGGCCGTCCATTGGTCATGCAAAAGAAATCTCTGCGGATATGTTGCAAGATGTATGAAGCAAGCGTGCTTCCAAGCATGCTTGCAAGATGTATGAAGCAAGCGTATACCTGCTGATACTTATGTCATCATGTCCATAGCAAACATCCTGTCTCTTGTACGACGTACAACCGACGCTCGCTCGCCGATGTGTCAAATGCGCGCTTATCTCTTCTTTACCGCCTGCAACAGCAATCAAGGTAAAGAACAAAAAAAAAGTGTTTGTGGAGAAGCGGTAGAGGTTGAAGGAGTTCTTCGGTGTTTCGTTGGTGGATGAACACGCTGCAGTGGAAGGCGCCTCCTTCCCATACGCGCGTCCCGCATACACAGAGTGCATGGATGCAACGCGGCCATTCCATCGCCCGATCGACCCCACGAGACGTTCAGACACTGAGACACCCGAGCGTGCAAGGCGGGACACAGTGGACGTTGACAAACGAGCGGCAATTTTAGAGCTGCTTGTTAACGCTACCCCCCCCCCCCCCCCCCCCCCCAAGATCCCAAAACGGTGTCCGTCCGTTCATTTTCCGCTAAATTTAGCGGGGAAATTGATATCACGTGACATATACAGGAATTCGCCTTCCCCTCTCAATATAGCGGGAAATTTTCTGTCACGGTGCCTGACGTCACGGGACCTACAGACCAATCCAGTTTCCCCGCTAAATTGAGCGAAAATATTTACGTTACATGACCTCTACACCAATTCAGTCTCCCCGCTAAATTTGGCAGGGAAATTGACGTCACGGAACCCCACGCCACCTGACCTTTACTTTCATATATATATATATAGTATATACGCCACCTATAACTTAGAAGACTGCATCTTGCCACTGACAACTTCGAGGTCACTATTTTTGTTACCTCAAACCATTCAATAAAGGTATATAAAAAAAAAGAATAAACGCGCCAAAAAGTTTTAGTGCGTGCCCAATAGTCGTTTCAATATACTTCCCCCCCCCCCCTTTCCCAACACACACACACACACATTCTTTCTCCCTTCTGCCTTTTTTTTCTATCTTGCCTTTGCGATAAGGTAAATTATTTTTCGCAAGTTACATGTCTGTAAAAACTATTAAAGATGTTTATTGCATATATTTTCACGACTCTCGCACTGCGCGCGTTTTTTTTTTTTTTTTTTTTCAAAATATAGCACTCTCTCCTGCGTCCTCTCGGAATGGCGACTTCGACGGCTGAACCAGCTCCGTGTGTGTGACCGGGAAATAAGCGCCAAATCTGTGGATCGGACTTCGCCTGTTCCGGGTGACCTTCCCACTTCGGGGATGAAATTATCGAGTGCTTCTCCAAGTTGAGTTTAATGCCAGGCGACGACGTTTGATCGAACTCTCCGGAATGATCGCTGCCGACGAAGACAGAGACGTTAACTGCGACAGAACGAGACGCGCGCACGCGATCGTGTTTCCTTTTTTTTTTTTTAGCAAAAAAAAAAAAAAAAACAGAAATGAAAAGAAATACGGGGACGTTTTAGAGATTGCAGACTTGCGTGGGAACGCCAAGTTCGGAGTGTTTAAGTTATTTTGTATTCGTCGTAATCAGGCAGATTCCCATCTTTATATATTTAAATTAACGTATAGCGATAATTTCCAGTACTTTGGAAATATAAAAAATATATTTTTGATTGTCAGTGGCTCTTGAAGTTTACCGATACCGCTCGAACTGAAAGTTGTGCCCAGCGCTATTGATGGCAATATGAGCGTTGCTTGCTAGACGTGTCGCTTGCGAGAGCGCTCGCTCACCGAAGAGCCCCCTAAATCCACGCGTTCGCTCCTCTGCTTTTCGTATCTCCTCAATGGGGAGCTTTAGTGGGCTGTTGTGAAAACTAGGATAACGGTACCCGATAACGATACGACGCATGCGCAAGGGCGCCGGCAGCGTGTCAGGAACCGTTTCGGAGTTGTGGGAACGATTTACTAACGCACAGAGAAACACAACTTGACACATATATTTCCCCCACACACACATGACTATAGGCGTCGCGAACCTGCCAAGGTCGAATTTTACCAAGTTCGACTTCTTCGAACTTTTAACGTGATGTTTGACAAAGGTTCGACTGAAGCTCGAATTTCCCGCGTATTCGCGAAAATTGAAAAAAAAAAAAAAAAGAACAGTTGACTTGACTTGGCAGAGGTAAAGTGCAATATTTGTTGGGTGTACTGGCATCACTGACTCACATTACTAACAAAATCAGTAAAAGCGCGCATTTTTGTTTTTATATGGTTGTAAACATTGGTAACTATTTTATAAAATATAAAGTAAACTATTTTCTATATTATTTGTTTCCCGAAAAATATTTGTGTAAAAGCCGGGCAACACTGTCCATCAGTCGAACTTCTTCGAACACAGTGAAAGCTCGAAGGTTCGGCGAATCAGTCGAACCTCGAGGTTCGACGTCGAAATTTAGGTTCGACAAAAGTTCGCGACACCCGTACACATGACCAGAGGGCGCGATGGAGGGTAGAGTGACTGGGCCCCGGACGCTAGCGGTACACCGATTCGACCCTCGACGAACAAGCGCGTGGCCGGCCCGCCACTGCGGTGCGGCCTGTGGCAGTGTGCCCGATCGAAGGGACTGTCCTGCTTCGTTTCTGTTGTGTATGCGACTAGCGACTGAAAGCGTAGCTCTCGGTCGCTGAACTCTTCCATGGGATGTGGCCTTTCGATTCCTGAAATATTTTATTGAGAGCGTATGCACGACAACTTGCATCCGGATATTTTGGTGGGGAGGCTCACTCGAGTTAGCGAAACCTCGTTCGAGGTGTTTTATGGAACGACGGTCTTCATTTGATCGAATGCGGTTGCCCGGTCGGAGAGGGGGCATTAGTTCATTTAAATGAAGTCAGTTTAAACGGTCCCATATCTTAAAATGTAACTAATTTTTCGTGGTATTATCTCCTGGGAATGAACGTTATTGTAAATTATATTTAATGATAACATTAAAACATTAAGCGTTTAAAATATTTATTTTAGGCATAGGACACGCGTAGTCTGCTGGCGAATAGAATGGCTTAATTTATTGTGATTCCGGTGGAAAGACGAGCATTTAGGGACGTCATAATAATGGCGCTAAAAGAAACATCTCGATTCAGTTGGTCATTTAGGGAAGACATTGAGCGGCTGAACTGGCAGAGCACCAGATCCTGCTCCCTGGAATACAGCCCAGATTTCCAATATTAAACGCTTGCAAGGCGCCATCGGCAAGATGATATACGAAAAAACTGAAATGACAAAGACTAGTTGGCTTATTAAAAAATACATCGAACCGGAAAGAAAACGAAGAAAAAACCGGTTTTACGGGCGGTTGAACGGTAACCGAAATGGTACGAAGCCCTAAAATACCAAAACAAAACCGATTTGAGAAGAAAAAAAAACGGTAACCGTAACTGTAACCGAACCGTTATATTTATCGGTCTCAGTCCCTGTTCGAAATTGCAACAGTCGCTCCACTGATTCTCGCCGAAAAGCGTTAGCACTTAGATAGCAGCAGTTTCGACTCAGTGAAGGATGGGAATTCCAACCTCCCAACGGTCCGCACACAGGAGCCAGTCCGTTCTCCCGGACGTCGGCAGTTTCGGATGCAGCCAGTCCGTTCTCTCGGACGTCGGCAGTTTCGGATGCAGCCAGTCCGTTCTCCCGGACGTCGGCAGTTTCGGATGCAGCCAGTCCGTTCTCCCGGACGTCGGCAGTTTCGGATGCAGCCAGTCCGTTCTCCCGGACGTCGGCAGTTTCGGATGCAGCCAGTCCGTTCTCCCGGACGTCGGCAGTTTCGGATGCAGCCAGTCCGTTCTCTCGGACGTCGGCAGTTTCGGATGCAGCCAGTCCGTTCTCCCGGACGTCGGCAGTTTCGGATGCAGCGAGTCCGTTCTCCCGGACGTCGGCAGTTTCGGATGCAACCTCCTCCGTCTCTCGCTCCCGCGGCGCGTCATTGGAAGTTGCCAGAAAACTCTTTCCCTCTTGTAAGAGGGAAAGCGGACGTTACGAGCGAACGAACGGAACGAAAGAGAAAGGTGCGCACCGCACCGCGGCCTGACAAAAACCAGTTCACTCCAATCCAGTCCAGTCCAAACCAAGCCACGGCCGTCCAAACTAAAGACGGCTGCACGCACCGGGGCAATAAATTCTTACGCATTTAAAAAGAGAAGAGGCTGGAGAATGACCTTCGTGGAGCAAATTCCGTCCACCGATCTCCCGCTCTGCGAATGTCGCTTCTCCGCTGTGCAAGTGTGAATTGTGAGAAGCGCACTTAACGGCGGTAACTAACTTGCACAACCAGACTTGAGCAGTAGCAAAATTGGCAGCGCAAAGTCCTATAATGTATACAATACCATATAGGGAAGTGTTGCGTCACGTGGCGTATACCTTCCCGCTAAATGAAGCGAGGAAACTGAACGGTTGTATAGATCACAGACGATAGATGGATGGATGGACGTTAATGGCATACCTTTTGTAACGGGCGGTAGCTTGCGCCACCTAGCCCAAGTCGGGTCAATCGATGTCGACTTCCCCCGATAAATTAGGCGGGGAAACTGAACTGCTGTTTAGATCGCGGGACGTGAATTTTCCCGCTAAATTTAGAGGCTAACTGAACTGGTGCATAGGACACGTGATGTGAGTTTCCCGCTAAATTAATCGGGAAAACTGAATTGACGTTTCGGCCCGAAGACACGAATTTTTCCGCTGAATTTATCAGAGAAACTGAATGGTTGTATAGGTCACGTTCCGTCAATGTTTCCGAAGTGTATAGATCACGTGACGTCAGGTGACGTCACGTCACGTCAATCTCCCCGGTTAATTTAGCGAAAAATGTACGAACAGACGGACGGACAAATTTTCGAATTGGGGGTAGCGTTAAAAGGCATATTTCATGATTTAATATCTGGAAATGTCTGGGTGCCAGTATTCGAAACGAGATTCAAATCGAATAGTTATTCTAATCGATAATATCTCCACTACGGAGCTCGAGTTGCAGACTGTCCTCCTGGAAATAAGGACACTGACGGAACCCACGTCCTACAAGGTGACCAACGTTACCATCTTTAGGGACAGCCCTGGAGGCTCTCAAAGCACTACGAGGCCCCGCACGACTGAACTCCGCTCCCTACCTCATTAAGAAACTCAGCAAAGGAGTCCGTAAAGACCACAACATCGAGATCCAAGTACGGTGGATGCCAGGTCACACCGGGAACTCAAGCAACGAAGAGGCACATAGACTTGCGAAGTAAACTCTTCTCAACCATCCCCCGGAGTCATCAACGTCCAACCTCAAATACAAACCATCCTCAAAAGAGCAACGAGCTGTAATAAGACAAAGAACAAAGAGAAGCTTCGACACGCCATACCTAGGCTGCAACACCCCATCCAAACAGATTCCAAGAGGGCCATAAGTCCTCCTTACCAAAGTTCGCCCCGGTTATGTCTGAACTGAGGACATCGTCGCAAGATGGGAACATTACAAAAAGCATAAATACACACAGATACCTTCCAACCAACTCATTTTCAAGCAGTGCCGGTGAGAATTCCCAATGGTAACACATCTACTTTGGCCCTGTCCGGTTCTAGAAGCCATTCGCAACAACCAGAGACCACCGAGAGTTCAAGCTCTCTAAGACTGAATATGTCCCACAAACAATACAAAAAAAAAAAAAATGCTCGCGGTGTGGGTTTTTTGCTATGGAGGCCCAACTCGTAAGTAAAACTTGAGGATAAAAAGCGCCCACTCCCCGCCTTTTCCTCAACCAGGCCAGAGCGCCATCCTGATCCAATAAATTCATTCATTCATTCGTTCATTCATTCTAATCTATATTTCAAAGTGTCCAATTCTCGCACACGCCTCTCACCACGGGAACCCGAAAATGCAGAGGAGATCAATCTAATTTTTTTTAAATTTATTTATCTGTATACTTATTTTAGAAAAAGCAACTTCACGTTTAAAGTCGGGGTAAATTTTTCAAATCTTGTCAAAAGGTAGCAGGCTTTAGTATGGCAGAGTTTGGAGTCCCGTGAAAATCATCAACCCCTCTCCCTCTTTTGTGACGTGCTTGAAAAGAGGCCAACCAGGGGTCCCAAATTCGCCCCGCGCTCCATGCATCGTCCCCCTCTGTATGGAGGAAGTGGTGTACACAAGTGGCGAGGAGGGAAAGCTATTTAACGTGTCGCGGGCAAATAAACCCTGCGTTTGAGACCCTGTGTATGGTATCCCCATTTTTTCCCCCTTGTTTTCCTCAGTCTCGAGGTTTTTCAAAGATGAATGGTAACCAGCTCGCCTGTCGTTTGAGCATTTTATCCGTACCCCCGTCGTAGCGCCGCTGCGTGCCGTTCTTGTGGACACGGCGAATGCACCGACGCGAACCTGGTTCCTGCGCAGTGAGTGCCTGGAGTGGACCGTTTGTCAACAGCGTGCACGAGGAAAGATCATGGCGCTCACCCTTCTTGGCGTCGTGTGCCGTGGGGCTGGCGGCGGCGGCCAGTGCCGAGGGCGTCAGGGCCCCGGCCAGGGGGCTCGGCGGTGCCAGGGCCCCGGGCATGCCGGCGGCCGACAGCGGGGGCGGTGCCCCCGCGGGGTACCAGGGCCACGGCTGCCCGTTGAGCATGCGCAGCTTGTCGTACACGGACTCCGGGCAGCCGCCGCCGTGCACGGCCGCCGCCGCTGCCGCAGCCGCGGCCGCCGCCGCCGCCGCGTGGTGGTGCTGCTGCTGCTGCTGCTGGTGTTGCTGGTGCTGATGGTGCTGCTGCTGCTCCTTCTGCGCCGCCAGGTTGCGCAGCACTCGGTTGATCGAGGACACCTGCGACGACGGCCGGGGAATCAGGCAGTTACTTTATCGGCCTATTATTAAATAACCGCTCGATCGGGGGTCACGTGGTTTTATGGGCAGCGTTGCAACGCAAGCTGCGAGGAAGAATCGAAAACGTCGATCGTCTGCAAGCGCTTCCGCCTCTCTCCGTCCGCTTTGTTCCTCACCAAGAGACAACGCAACGCCAATCTGCGAAGATGGCGTCCGCCATTGAATTGCAAAGGCTCTCAATGGTTTGAGTTGCACCCTCTACTAAATCTAAGCTCTCAACAGTTACTCTTAGGGTTCCCTTTTAAAAAAAAGGTCACTGCGCCATTTTGTTTCGCAGGTGCGAATTCGCCGAGCCTTTTAAGCACCAGCAAGGCAGGCTTTGCGGCATTGAACAGAACCGAATGAAGTGTATAGTCTACACACCAGCAGCAAAGGAAGCGAACCAACCGGAGTATTAAGATAAAGGCATCCTTTAATCCTTCGCAATACAATAACTATACACGCAGAGGCTCTGCCCCACACTACCCGCGGGAAGATGTGGCGCCCATTCAATACGGACGCAGCCTTCTTCTCACGTTCCGGGAAGGGAGGATCATCCGCGCCTTTCCTATCAACATCGGAGCCCCCGGAAGGGCTGCTCCGCCTGATGCGCATCGGGCACTCAACGGAGGCTTATTTTTGGTGAGTGCATCTCGCAGTTCTCGTTGCGACGAACTGTAGTGGATTCATGATCTCGGCACGACAGTAGAAGAAAGCACCGGACTTCGCAACCCCATCATCACTGCGTAACCACTAAGATATCGCGGCTAATCTACCAAACACGACGGCTATCAAAATTTACGTATATTTGAAAAGAATAAAAAATAACACACACACAGACACACCAGAATTCACGTTAGTAATCGGACAGCGTCAAAAAGCGTACCATCATGGCGTGATCGTCATCTTCCTGAACGTATTCTATCATCACTAAACCAATCATAAACATAAAAAAGCCCGCCAACTCGACTCTTTAACGTCACTCTGCCGCTGTGGTGCTGATTTCGGCGCTGCACATGCGCAAACGCGTCATACAAATCTGGCTTCTGCGCACCCTAAGTTTGTGGCCAAACGCCGGCCTGTTCGTTGAAAGCGCTTTGGCGCATATAGTCCGCTAAAAAAAAAAAAAAAAAAAAGTCTAAACGTGTCAGACGGGGGACATTCTCTGTCACAAGGTGCAGGAGGAAAGTCAGACACGGCAGCCCGGGAGCCCAGGACGCTCCGACCCACACGTCACCCCGGCAGCTAGCGGAGGTCTTCTTGCGACCATCGAATCGATCCCCCGAGCCACCCGACGGCCAACGGGGACGAAGGCAAGCCCTCTTCCCCGGGCGAACATTCCTGGACTGCGCCGCGAAAGCGGCAACGTTCGGCGGAAATCCCCGTCGGCTTCCGACGGGATTTGTGAGTCCCAATCCGTCGCTTCCCCGGCCTCTCCCTCGTGCCTGATCCTCCCTCCGCCGTGTCAGTGCCCTGCGGGGGCCACCGCTCTTCGATCGGCCAGCTCGCACTCGAAAAAAGCGGCGAGGAAGCGAACGCGGCGCGGGAACCGTGCTCCGCGATCTGACGCGTTTCTCCCGAGCAGTTTCAAGATGGCCGCGCCCTTTCGTCCGGAAAAAGAGGCCGCGCGAGGCACCCCGGCGCCTCATTGTCCTCTTCCATGGACACGATTGAGGGAGAACGGGAATTTGTGACACGTACACAGGCGTGGCTGCGGGGAAAACTATATGGGTAGAAGGTTTCCCGCGGGGAGACAGACTGGGAGGCGAAGCCCTCGAGAATGCGCGCTGGCGGGTGACCCACCACGCAAACGAGACCGGAAAGGTCGGTGTAACGAGGACTCTCTACGCTGGTGCCAGAGCAAGAACAGCGCTCTCAGTCTCGTAAATAGAAACTGTCGCGCGTCTCTCGCATTGTGCTGGATTTAAAAGTCCCGCAAACCCCCGAACCGCACTATACCCCTACATAGAAACGAGACCGCTTGGAACGAAGAAATGACAAGGAATGATTCGTTCGAGTGTGACTTTAAGGTCTGGAAACTTATACCCTATCATGCAGCGATAATGTTTTTTTTTTATTGTTATTATTATTACTTGTCTTAGCTCGCACACGTCCGTCAGAGATTTGTAGCCCATCGTCGAAGCAGGCACAAAATCTAAATATTCTTGGGATGTAAAGGTGTTCGTCGAAAGCCCCTGGCTCCCCGGTGCCTCCTGACTGCACCGACATCATACCATAAAGCTGCAGGTACCTTTGCGCGTGCCTCCTACAAAAGGCACAATGTTAGCTCCATGCAGCCGCGATGAGACAATAATCCTGGCCCGAAACATGTTCAAAGCGCTCCACGCTCCAAAGATGGACAGTTGTTGTGCGAGCAATGTGACCGTCATCTGAGGAAGAACCACGCCTCGAACAGTTTCTGCAGGCTGTCTTCTGCGTGATGCATTTAAGAAGAGGGAGAGAGGGACTGACGCTGGGGATGTTGTCGTTGTTGCAGACGCCCTCGGAGAGCAGGCGGTCGCGGATCTCCCAGGCGAAGATGGAGGGGCACTCGCGCTTGTACTCGGCGATCTTGCCCACCACGGGGGGCGTGGCCACCCGGGGCTTGCTACCCCCGATGGCCCGAGGCCGGATGGACCCTGTCTCGTAGTACCTGCACGAAAGAAACAGCCTGCAGCACTGTACGAGGCTGAGGGAAGGGGGGAGATGAGAGGGCGCAAGGACGTCAGAACACGGAGCGCTGGTTGGAATGATTAATAGGCGCAAAGCCAGCTGTCTCTATTTATTGTTCGAACGCGTTCGAACGCCGAACGCCAGCGTCCGGAGTTTGGCGTTCGCTTTCGAGCAGTGCGTTCAAAAATAGCCTCCTATATACTGACAAAGCCTGGCAGATTGCCACGAGAAGCGGCCGCCGAATAGGAAAAGGTGGAGCGGCAGACAATGGATGAGAGGAGAGCCATGTGGCTGGCGCCCAGCTGCGGCAAGTCGCCGAAACACACTTCTCCCGAGCATACAAGTGTGTTTCGGGTCTTCGCCGCTGCAAAAGCTGTGCGCTGACGTCCAGGTTCCCCCGAGAAATGGTTCTTTGATGGATTGTGCTACCAGATCCTCGCGCTCCAAATCTGCGACCGGACACTCTATGGCTCGGACGTCGAGCTGCCATGCTTGGTGAGTATAGAGGAGGCTATGGTTCAGACAAAGGCAACTTTGCGTCTCCCCCCTAATCAATCGAACCACCGCTCCGTGTTCCGACGTACCCGCTCTTTTCTCCTCTCTCAGTTTCTACCCTATATGCCCCAGACCGAAGATCTGTCCCTAGTTCTTTCCACGCTGTTCAAGATCACGATCAGCTGACTGGCGCCCACAGAGGGTGCCGCCTCGGAGCGAAGCGCTACAGGTGGACTTAAACACATATACGAGGGAAGCATAACCGCGGGTTGCGCGCGGGGAGACTTCTGCGTACCTGCCGAGTATCTTGGAGACGCATCCGTTGGAGACCTGCAGGATCCTGGAGATGTCGCAGGGCCTGGCGCCGCTGTGGGCCAGCTCGACGATCTTCTGGCGCGTCGAGTCCGGCAGCGGCCGGCCGTTCACGTACACGCCGCCCAGCTGGTTCACGCCGCTGTGGCCCTTGTGGGGCATGTGGTCCACGCCGGCCGACAGGGCGCCGCGCACCAGCGGCTGCAGCTCCACGCTCGGGCGGGCCAAAGGGGCGGCGCGGGCCTCGGGGACCGCGTCACCCTGCATGCCAGCACACGCCTCTTATGGCAGGGAAGCCATCTTCCTTATGTAGTCCCTTATGTAGTCACTACACCGGAGCCCGAACGCTACTAATACGAGCAGTTTAGTTTGCTTTAAACGTGCGTTTCAAGCTTTGACTTCATGCAGCGTGTGTTGGAAAAAGGAGTGTTCGCCTTTTCATTCGTCAACACGATGGACCTTCCTGGAAAGTAGCGCGCCCTCAAGCGGCGCGTGTGAGGCATTATGGGAAGAGTGAGGGTCGCTGCTCCGACGTCTGCTGTGATGTTTTGAGGGCACCCATAACGAAAATGGCCCACGGGTTACTTGTCGAGTGAAGCGTCGAAATTATTCCCTCTTAAGCTTCTCGTCCTTCGGAAACAGGTGCCATGACAGGTGACGATTTTTCAGGGTGTTATGATCGCACCCTGGCACGTAGCACATCTGTCCACTGCCCCCCCCCCCCCTTTTTTTTTAATGGGCCATCGTTCTGGATGGGCCACCATTCTCTTCTTTTTTTTTGATGGGCCATTGCGCGCGGGCCAAGGGACAAAAAAGCAAAATATCACTCACGCATCCAAATATTTTTTTTTCTTTATTTTTTTTTTCTACGGGAGTCAGTTGAGCTATACTCTGTTACTAGTTGCGTGCAGTGCAGCCAAAGGCAACGTCACGAGAAGAGAAAAATGGCGAGCGCTACGAAGGCGGGGTGGGAGAGGAGGGCAAGGAAGGGCGAGGGGAGAGAAAGAAAAGAACACTAGGCACGTTAGAGAGGAGTTTTCTCTCTTTCTCCCCAGCCCTCCTAGTACTTGCCCCTTCTCCCCTCGCCCGGCGTTGCCTTCGCCTGTACCGCACGCAACCAGCGACAGGGAGTATAGTTGGTAAACTTTATTTTCCTTCGACAATAAAAAAAAAAAGAATCTTTCAGCCTTTACACTCTGCCTGGTGAAGAAGGAAGACCAGCGAAGCTGTACTATGGTGGGAATGATGTAATGGCCGGCAAGCCAGTTGGCAAGCCAGAGTGGAAAGGCTGGAAAGGTTGCACCATCTATGAGCGACGGCGGCAACCAGACAACCGGCAAGCCGATTGTCTGCTTGCCGCCGCCGTTCGTAGATGGCGGTAGCTGTCCAGAATTTCGTGTTATCATTTGTTTGCTGACGGACACGATACCGGGGAAACTAGCCCTTAACAGCTCCGCTCTAAGAGAACGCAGCTCATTTTAGCGACGTTCGAAGACCGTTAGTCCACCTGGATGCATGAAGAGGTTAAGAATGGTGCTGCAGTTCGGCGGTAGCGTGCGCCACCAATAGCATTCAAAAGTTCGACTAGGCTAGACTTGACTTGGCTAAAGGGCGCGACACCCTCACACTTCCCAAAATGCCCCGGAGCGCTCACCGGTGGCGCTGACGTTTCCAAAAATGTCCATTCCCGCGGTAACCGTTAAGTTGTGGTCACACTGCTCGTGTCCGAGTCCCGCCATAGGACGACAAGCAGAAACAAGCGACAGCGACAAGCCCGAAACGCATGCAACACGCACACCAAACTGTTTTTTTTTTTTTTTTTTCAGGCTTGCAAAAATTTATGATAATTAGCGCCGAGGTGTTTCGGTGGCGCCCTCTTATGGTTTCCATCCGTGATGTCACGACTGGGATTTGCCTCGCCGTGACGTCACCAGTTGTTATCCTGGCTACTTACCGTCAGGTACGACGACGAGGTCGGTGCTGTGTTTAAAAAGCACAGTGGAAGCTAGGAGTCATCGCAATCCGAAACTAACACCGTCAAAGTTGACAGTCTGACAAGGCTCATATGCCCATGGTTTGGCCAATCGTGGAAAGCTGACCACAGCGACGCTTTTGGTCGTGCACATCGCTAATACTTAACGAGCACCGAGCCACTGAAAGCCTGCCAAAGGTGTCTTCGAGTGCATGCCCCATGCGCTTCAGGCTTGTCGGTGTCGGTTGTTTCTGTTTGTCGCTCTAGTGGGGCTCGGGGGACATCATACGTCACACAAAAGAAACAATTCTCGCTGCGGACATGATCACAAAATTATCTGGACACGCACGCTCGATGCACATTTGTTTTCCCAACATGTACGCCGGTACGATGCTTATCCAGATCGAAACAGGCAGGGGTGGGGATAGAGCCCAGCATCCTGGGGGTTCTGCAGTGCGAGCTTTCGCTCCACGTGCTCCATGCTGGTGCGCGCTAGCCGACTCAACCACCGACCGATCCCCCCAATTTTACACTAAGTTTAAGAGCACGCTATGTCACCGTGTACGCAAACGCGTACAAAAAGTAAACAAAAAAGGTCGTTCGCTCCATGGCGGCCCAAATGTGACCACGAATTTGACAAACAATGTGGCGCCTGCTGATGGATATTGACGCGATTCCCGATCCCCCGCGCAAAAATCAGAAAAACCATGTCCCGGCCTCTTTTTCTCGCCTTTAAAAAAAAAGAAATTTTGTTAGCCGCATTAAAAAGGGGGAAAAAAAGCACATAGCGCGTTCAACCTGCACCCCCCAAGGGTGGAGAGAAAAAAAATGTCCTTTTTATGACTTCCTTTGTGCGTTCAATTAAACGCTTGGTCGGCGCCCTTCTGTCGGATGAGCGGCGATCTTCCAAAGAGAAAACGATCCGCCTGCGCGCAGTGCACCGCCGACGACGAGGGAAGAAGGGGACGGGCAGACGCCCGCCGCCGGTTCATCAACGTGTGGCCGCTGACAAATGGAGCCACACAGTACGGACGACGGACAATTAGAGGACACCCTCCCGACACGGCTGGCACACACACAAAAAAATGACCACGTTATTGAAATTTGATGAGGCTCGGCCCTTTCTTTGCCTCCCTCACTCTCGCGCATAGATATAGAGGGAGGGGGCGTGCGGACGAGGTTTTATACGCGGCCAAATAATGCCCCTGTGTGTGTGTGTACGCGTGTATGATTGCGCGCATGAATGCGTGTGCTTTTACCTGCCAATTACGCGTTATATGTGTCTGTGTGCACTCACTACATGCGTGTGTATGGGTTACCTGCGTGGACACGCACGAGGATGTCGCGTGTGCATGTGTGTTTGCGCGTACAAGCATGCGTGAGCATGTCCTCATATGTGTACGCACGCTTCTTCGTTCGCATGTGTTCGCGCATGTGCGTCTACTCGTGCGTGCGTATACAATTATACATGCACACATACTGTACGTGTGTATGTGCACGCGCTGCGCGTGTGTCCCTTACGCGGGCACCTGTGCACACAGGAGCGCGTGCAGTGTGCACGCGCGCTGCCCGCACCACCCCGTTCGTCGGCGCTCCAACCGGCCCGTCTGGGCGCGTGCACCAGCACCGCGCGGGCGTCTGCGCGCGGTAGGCGTGGCCGGCACGTCGGCCGGGGCATCTCGCGATGACAAACTGTCCTCGGATGGGATCATCGGCTCCACGCGGGCATAATGACGACATCATCGCGCGCTCGCTAACACCTCGTAAATTACCGACGCAGGACACACGCTCCCTCTGTCTGACAGGTGCGACATGACTCAATGTTTAATTAGGCCGATTATAATAAGAACAAACGCAAAGCAAACCGCTCCGAACCGGCTGCAAAGAATCGATCGTAGTGTTGTGTTCGAAAACATATCGTACGTCTATGCTGGCCCGGGGCAAAGTTAAATAATCGTAACCGCAAATCTCGCAAATTCTCTCCCTCAATTTCTGCCCGTATAGTCCCTGTTCCCGCGCGTCAGAATACAGCCGCCATAAATGATTTTTGCTCGTCTCACCGAAATGCCACTGAAGACGGTATGGACGAGTTCACGCAAAGACAGCGCTGAGGACGAGAACACTATGGGGCCTTAAAGGTCAATGAGCGTCAATGAGTGTGATAACGAAAATGAAATGAAGCGAAAGAAATCAAAGGAAACAAGAAGTGAGGAAAGAGTCAAAGTACAGGCTAGCTGGTGGAAGTCAACCATTTCGTCGTTTACCCTGAGGTAAGGACGAAACGAACTATATAAGAGGAAGTTGTTGAAATAAACGTGTAGCTGAGTTTGAGACCTGTCTGTTTTTTCTGTTACTTCTGCTCTTCAAAAAAAAAACCCAGTCTCAGGGTAAACGACGAAAAAGAAGTGAGGGTTCGTCAAGGCATGCACCCATCCACAGCCAGCGAAAGGCGTCTTTATCGCTCGAGTCTCGTCAGCTGCCAGTCCTTTTGTAACCAACCGAGAACGACTTCGAGCGATTCTGGCGGCGACTGCCTGCGTCTCTTTGACCGATTCAGCAACGTCCGACGCGCGCGAACACTGATCTTGCATGCGGTGGATACATTCGTCCGGCGAACTGCTACAATTCGAAGAGCGACAGCGGTTGGTGTACCCGCGGAACCAGTGAACACGGTGAACTGACGAACCCTGGTTGCTCATCCTGCTTGGCCCAGACTGAACGCGAATAAAATTGATTTGTAACCTGGATGGTAGTTTATCCTGGGAGCACGCGTGGAAATCTCAGGATGACTGCTAAGTTGCGGCCGAAAATCCTGACCTTGGTCATAATGTCCTACCGCGGGCACTGGCGTCCACATGCCAATTCAATTACAGTAATTGACAAACTGTTACTTAATTACTCTGCGGCTAATCTGTAATTGTTTTATAATTACCTTAACTAAGTAACTGTGGTCTTAATTAATTGCCGCTTCAGTAATTGAATTTCTTTTTTTAGTACAATTAAATTTACTCTTATTTTCTCAGGCTGAAGAGTCGTTCCATAGAGTCGTCGACAGACGCCGGACGTTTGCCTCACTTCTTCCAGTGGTGTGGGCTTTTCAAAGTGCCAAGGATTATTACAACAAATATTTAACCACTTTGTACAGAAATGTAATAAAGAATGGTGTGCAGAGATAAACGAAATGTATCCACATTTTTCACCCCTGTATATAGTATCCTGGCCGTATCCTATAAGCAATACAGCCCTTATAGGACTATCTTGCTCGTATGACCCTGACCCCTTCACCTCTGTGTCGGTCAAGCCTCTAGCGTGACGTGTCGCTTTTCTCGTGAAGCCCAGTTATGTAACACATTCTGCGTAAAAAAGAAAAAAAAAACGACCGATTATGCACATTGCACGTAAATTGTCAGGATATCGCAGCGTATAATATGCACAAGCCGCCGTATTACTGTCAAACATTCGCTGCAAGACATCGCATCAGCATTCAACAACTTCCTTCTTTTCTCGCGACGCGCGCGAACGCGCAGTCCCTCCCTGGAAGGGTGCTTCTCCACTAGACACAAAGCTGCACCGTGGCGAAGCGACCGACGCGCGCGAAGTAGCAACGTCTGTGGGTTTGGCTTCTCCGCAGTGCACCGAGGAGTGGCAAGAAGCGCACTCAACGGAGTTCCTGTCTGCCAACTGAGCGTGGCATTACGGAACTTGCGACAAAGCGCCAGTGTCTGAGACGAAGATTGAATCAAACGGTACTTTATTGGAAGCGATAATTGAACGTTTTAAGGATCCGCACAAGTCTACGTAGCAGTCTGACAGTGCAGTGGGGCCTGAGGCTCTGAGCCATTAGTTTCAGTACACAGAAAGTGAAACAAATTTCTGATGCGCTTAATTGGCAGCTATTCCTTCCGTCTCGCTTGAGGAAATATAGCGGTATAAAAACGCCTCCGCCCGTCAGAACACATTGGCATCGTATACATCGGTTTACGTTGCTTTTTACGCCCCATACTACCAACAGTAAAAAAGAAAAGAATCATCAAAAAAGGCGAAATACACGCAAAGATAGGTCTGGATATGTATCTCGTATGCATCCCGCAAAAGCTCAGTAAAAAAATGTCCATTACATCACCGCATGAAGCCTGCCGGTATGGGGCAGTCACCGTTAATGTTTTGCAGCTAACCCATCCAAATATTTATAACCATTGGCAAACATAAAGGTTTAAAAAGGGATCGGAAAAAGTTTCGCTAAAGTTGCCAATACCCTATTGTGACATAACCAAAAAAAAAAAAAAGAAAAATACATGGAAGGGGAAAAAAAGCGTCGGATAACAAATTCGAGGGACGTAAGCGGTTTTCATATCCCAATTTACACGTTCGTGTTTAGACAGCGTGACATCGGCCTGCTTTTAAGATATGGCAACACTGGTTTACGCTGTAGTTGAGAAATTTAGCCAGCGCGGTATGACGGCTAGCTCGTGATCTTTAACGTGCATCCCGTAGTAGTTAGTGATACGCGACCGCACTCAGGTCGAAACTGAAAGGGGGGGGGGGGGGGTGGAAAGGGGATGTAAGAAATAAAAAAAAAAAATTACAAAAGCGATTATGTAAAGAAAAAAAAACTGATTATATAGCAAACGGAACGCTGTGTACGCAAATCTTAAGTATAATTAAAATGACCGAACGAGAGAACATCAAATGCATCGAATAAATAGAAACCTCCACGTAACAATGGTGACTCCAGCGAAATCGGCGGCACCTAGCGGCTATACAGCGAAACGCTGGGGCGGCAAGTTCTCTCGCTGAACGCCTTCTCGAACGAATCCACAGAGCCTAACGGTCTAAAGACGAAGTCGCGAAAGTATATAAATTAAAAAAAAAACACGCGATGAAAAATCGTCAATAAAGCGTCGCAAGCCGCGTCCGGAGCTGCGGCAGGCACGGGCTTTGGAGCGGCGCAGATAATATTAATCGCACCTGCAGACAAGCATGCACATCATCAGACAGGATGTGCACGAGCCGAACACCGTGTCTCCGTTATCTGTACAAGTGTTTCGCGGCTCGAGTTTTGCGTATTCCCTCATCAGTCTCGCGTGTCGTCGGATTTTCCTCTTGCGTGTTGCGTATAGGGACGAATAATGAGCCTCAAAATGGAGTCATAATGATACTGCAGGTGGTATACACACGGTTGAGCAGCATTCCGATTGGTTAGCCGAGAAAAAAAGAACGTAACAGAAATAGAAACTCATTAATGCGTGAATTTTAATGTCACTTGCCACGCAGGGTCGCGCGATGGGTGAATGATTACGTACGGTCAAACCTTTTTGAATTGGGCGGTAGTTGGCGCCACCTATACAGTGTGTTTCATTTTGACAGCTAATATTATAGCACTTCGATTCGCGCACTTTGCAGCTTTCCAATGTTTTAGGCAGCCTGTTAGATGCCCTCTGTTTGGTCATCTCCAAATTTAGAAAAAGCGGATGTTGGAATATTTGCAGATAACCAAGCGGAGGGAATCTAACCGGTTGCTTAAAACAGAGGAAACAAATTAAACATTTTTTTTTTTATTCCGCAAAACGCACAGTGCGCGAAGCGAAGTGTCAGATATTAGCTGTCGAAAGTAAATACACTGGATAGCTGGCGCAAGGTGCCGCCCGATTCAAAAGGATAATTTTTATGCAATCATTCATCTCTCTATGCAACCCTGCTTGCCATGTGACATTAAGAACCACGTAATAACGTGTACATTTTCTGCTTGTGTTTTTGTTTCTTCAGCTAACCATACAAAAGGTTGCTCAACCATGTATATTTACCACCGGCACTATCACTATAACTAAGGCCATCTCGAGGTTCATGTTTTGTCGCCACGCAACATGTAAACCGAAAAGATTTCCCAGTTCATATTTTGAGTGGGACATTGCGATTTTGCGTGGCTTATTTCCATATATTCTAAAGACGCGATCTAAGATCGCGACACGCCCTTTTCTCGCACAAAGGGAAGGTTTTTTTTTTTCGCAGAGGAAGGAGCAGGTCGCCACATTTGATCACGTTTTAATAAGGAAACAGTGTGGAATTCTGGAAATGTTGGATGATTTGAACCAACGTTACTAAAACCTTCAGTTGGGAAACTCACCACCCTTGAAACCCGGGCCGGTCGCGTCCACCGGGACCAAACTAAATGCGATAACAGCGCCACCCTTTAGCGACTCATTAAAACATGAAAGTTCATATATATTGCTACTGCGAAATGGTACTGCGAGATGGCGCCACCGGCCTTGCGCAACTCGACCTGAACCGATAAGTGCAGGCGTGCAGTTTCCGGAGCGACCACCGCGGGAGAATCGGCGGCGTTGCGATCGCCATTAGTTCGGTTCTCGAGTACGGATCGAAGCCACCCTTTCGAAGCAGGCTCTAGCTATGGCAGTTTTCCAAATGGTTGCTTTGAGCGGTTAGACTGAGTTACCGAACACGAGGAAGGATGAATGGATTCGTACCCTCTTAAACAGGCTGCGGCTTGCGCTACCTATAGCCTGCGTTTTTAGTACCAACAGTTACCCTCTACCGAGTCGCTGTGGAGGCACAGTGCGGAAGGTCCTGTAAGCAGGCCGCAGACAATTAGTGGCCGCATGAAAGTAAGAATAAGTAGCACGAGTGTGTGTACCGTCGTTTAAGTTTTTGGTCATCTCGCGTACGAATAACGAGTATTATTTAAAACGCAACACGAATCGGGCGCTCTCTCTGGCGAGCTGCAATATTTCGATTTGAGTGATTGCTAAAAAAATAAATATTATGCACTCCAGATATGACGCGCGCGTGCAGTGAGTGAACGTGATTAAGAGAGAATATAAAATGGTTCTAATTATGGCTCGTCGCTATAAAAATTTCATGTTTTTTTTTTTTTTTTTGCAGCTGTGTAGTTGTTTAATGTGGACCGAATCAAGATAACCTCGAGGCTATAGTGGCATGCTACAATGATTGTCTAAACTCTATCGCGATCACTGCTCGTTGAATCGCTCCAAACCAATAAATCCCCAAGGCTTGGCCCTGCTCCTTTGTTGTCTGAAGGCCCGTTTACACACTGGCAACCGAGTAGGACTGACTGAGAGAAGACCGGTTTTTAAGCCTCTTGCGACGGCTTACAACCGGATGCGCCCCTGCTGAACCCGTCGGAAGCCGTTGCAAGAAGCTTAAAAACTGGGTTTGTCTCAGTCGGTCCTAGTTGGCTGCAAGTGTGTAAACGGGCCTTCACACGTCTTTTTTCGGCATTGTGCTGTGCTTCTAAGGTTCACTCCGATTCATTCTTAAAGGGGCACTGACACATCAAAATCGTAATTTATTTTATTATACGAAATGATTGAAAACGATGCCGGGACATTACCCTCAAAATTCGAAACTTGGGAATTCAGTATTTGTGAAATAAAAAAACAATTTCCAAATGCCGAATTTGAAGTTCCCGCGCGATCCGCGCCAGCGCAATGAGTCAAATTTTGGGGTCTCCTGCGACTCGACTTTCTTTCGGACCTCCGCACCACGCTGTGAAGCAAAGCGCCGTTGCTACCGCGACCTGAAGAGAGGAGGAGGTGAGCAGGCGGGATAGAAGGGAGCCGACGCGGGGAAAAACCGGTCTTCCCCGACTCGGCGATAAGCCTCTGCTTGAGCGCCGCCAAGGTTTCCGAGGGAGAACACAAATTCAGGAAGCGACATCACACCGAAATCTGAGTTTTGGTATTTCAAAAAGAAAGGCCGTAGTGCGTTCGTCATTGCGTTAAAAAACATGTTTTACGATGGCCGCTATTAAATGTTATTGAAATGTCGCCTACAAAGCTTCTAAATTTCCTGATTTTTGACGTCACCGATCAAAAGAAGCAAGGAGGTTAGCGCGGGAAATATAAACGCCAAAAATAAAAAGGCGCGCGCGCGCGGAGGGAAATTTTTTTTCGCGATGCGATTTTTTTTGCGTGTCTATGACTACAACTTGCATCGTTTTAGACAATAAAAAAGAATACGACCTTTGGGGTGTCAGTGCCCCTTTAAGAAAACCACCAAAATAAATAAGAAATAAAAAAATGTCAAAGGCGCTAGTTCTTACACAAATATTTCAAGCAGTCTATAGAAATCTTATTCACATTTTAAAGACTTTTTTCAACTTCCTATACAGTCACGTCGTATTGACAATTTTCAGCAGACACATCCTTTCAACCGAAGTCACAGGTGATAGAAATTCTATAGATTTTTTTATCACCACATATCAATAGGCTTTCTGTCACCATATTGCAGCGCGCAGTGCCGAGCGAGGAATGCTCGGACACGGAATTTGTAGAAGATTCGCGTTTATTCTTACTCGGGACGTAACTTTTATCAATTCGTAATAGTTTCTTATTCTCGAACGTGCCTGTTCATTCTCACTCCGAACGCTCGATGCTCAAACCTTCTGAGCCGAAGTTTCGCGATGCCGACGCATACTAGATAAGGCGCTGCCCGCGACCTTGTCGAGTCAGTCTCGCTCTCGCTTGCTGTTACGCCGCCAAATCATCGCCCACTTTTCCTGCTGCCTCGACGCTCGTTCTTTATTTTGTCTGCCAAAAGTTCGCCGATTAAATCTTTATTTTCAGTTCTTTGTTCATCCTCTCGCCGCTTCATTCGTTACTATACATCTATAAAATTTTCATAGACTAGAATCGATAGAATAATAAGAGGCAGTGCGGAGAACCGACATCACTCCCAGTTGGAGCCTCCCTGTGGAGACTGTTCTTAACGACTGTGTCATATAGTTATCACCTCTTGTAATGCTTTATAGTTGGAGATGCAGTGCAGCGACCATTGTAAACCATATTTCGTATAAATGATCCGCGAAAAAAAAAGCAACATGCTTGTTATCTTTTTATCTTCTGCGATGGTCCTTGTTCAAGTCATTGCCTTATACAAGTATAGGATATATATAGCGGTCGAGCAGTCAATACTATTGAATTACTAGTATTATGAGTGCTCCATGGCGCGTGTATTCGTGATGTTTGCGTATGTACACAAGGCAAAAGGCGAGTGCACGTTTCTATGGATGTATCGTGACAATCCAAAAATTATATTCACAATTTCTTTCTTTTTTTTTTGAAAACTGAATGACTGTTTTTAAAAAAAGGACAGAAAGGTTATTAAAAGCTCTATATGCTTTCTTTACGATTTCCACCCAGTTAAAAAAGAGCGGCCAAAAACCTTCTATCCAGTTTCTATGGACGAAGTTATATGCAATGTTTAGAGGAAACAAAACGGCCAAAAAGCTACAGACGGGAGATAGGACAATGAATGCTTTTTCTTCAGAATATATCTATAGCTTATCTACACTATTTTTACTAGAAATTCTGTAGAATGTGGATACGCATCTTTGTAATGGAGTTCTCGACGATGAAACCCGTCTCGACCTCATCCCCTATGTGTATTCCGGGCGCTGTTTCGCGGCTGTTCGGCGTCCAACAGTCGGGAGACCCTTCGGCACGCGGATCCTCAGGCGCTCGCGCGCGGTGCACGAACGAACGCACGCACGCACGCAAGCAAGCAGGGGCACAACTAAGCCACGCGGTGAGCGTGGAGAGCCTGTACAGGGCGATCGCGGCCGGCCCCGATCGGTCAGGCGATGCCATGGCGGAGGCAGGCGCCCGCGAACCTCCGCCGAAGAAACTCGTCGGCCGCGATGGAGACGCACCGGCGGCGCAGCGTTTCCGGCCCCGGTATCTACGTAGTGCGGACGTCTCGGCTGTGCCCGAGCTGCCGTAGCCCCCGCTGCGCACCCCAGTCTATGAAGACAGATCTGTGCCCTTTCGGAGCAGGGCGGCGCCGCGCTTTGTTCTCCCTTTGCGCCACTCCTCGTAGTCGCGGTGCTGCTGGTTTCAGAGGCACGTCGTGGCGTGCGCGTAAATTTTTTTTTTCTAACTTTTTGCTTGGCTAGCAACGAATTTCGGGATGCCTTACCTGCAGCCTTTCAATGTGGAAGTGTATGAGCGTCTTTTGTTTTGGGAGAAGAAATTATATTCTTGATTCCTGCACGTTTTCGCGAAACCCTAATTTTCTCTCCCCCAAACAAAAAAACAAAAAAAAAAAACGGCGTTTTTCGAAAGAAAAAAAGAAAAGATTGCCCTATTGAGGGGAAACGATGCAGTCGTATATAGTATATCTATACGAGTGTGTAAATCATTCTTGTGGCAAGTGAGCTTTCTCTCTTTTTGATCAATAAAATAGAACCGAAATCAAAATTTGGCACTCAAAAGTCTTGAAGCAAAAAGAAAAAAGAAACTACACACACGAACATCTAAAAAAAAAGCTTAAAAGCGCAGGAAAAAAAAAAAAAAACACGGACGAGGAACAGACACACACAACACGGAATTTTTTTTTAGCGCCACCGAACGTCCGAGTTCGCTGAACGCCACATTCAAGCCCGTCCTTCACACACTCAGAAAAGCAGCCGTGTCCCCCGCCAAGGAAGAGGTTGTCAGCGGTGCGGAATGCCGCAGCTCTCCGTCAGCACGGCATGTCGACGGACCGGGACCAGCGAGTGCCGGCAGCGGACGATAAGGACGCGGGCGGGCGCGTCAACCCCGGCCCCGCGACCGAAACGTCGGAGGACCGGAGATGCGAGTGTCCGATTACGCGCGGGGATGTCGCCGGACTGCGACCGAGGAGTGCCTCACCGTCCCTTCCAACGTTCTTAGATCTATCAGTTGACAAGCTCCACGGAAGAGCGGCGTTCGAAAACGGTTCTTCTCTGCTGCCCGCAGGCGAGCAGGTATTCACCGATGTTTGTTTGCAAACAAGCTCACTACCACCCCCTATCGGCGGACCCCTGCGCGCTTCCGTTTTTCCTCTTCTTTTCCATTTGTCTCTCATCCTTTTGTTATTCGCACTACTTTGTACAATGCACTAATGTTCTTACAAACCTACTACAGAAACTTCTCTGAAGGAAACTCTTCTTATCCGACCGCTGTGCGTTGCTGAAGAATAAATAAATATACTACAGGAAGTCTACTGGGGCACCAAATACTGTGGCGCCCTCGTGGTATCAACTCCCACCGAATGCGGTGAATATACGGGGGGATAACGTTCCTATAGACCCTGCAGCGAAATGACTGCACGGGCATTCTATATAGAAGAACCGGTTTCGAACGACGCTCGTTTTGCGCGAACAGTTGCGTGAACATTATGTTCGCCACAAAAACAATAATAGAATCAACCACCGCAGGTAATATAATATGAATCTAGCATTCACCGATTCCGCAGCTTCTGTCCACGAGGGCTGGGCTGATAGCCGCAACGAGCGCCACTAGCTTCCTATAGAAGCTAGTCAACTGACACTGAACTATAGTCAAGTTGGTACCCTCGAAAAAGATATATTCGAAACCTTCTTCGAATAACGTTGTCCCCCGCGGCAGACACTAAAATTCAGAATCCCTTTAAATGCTCGTTGACAATTGGTGCAGGACCCTGCTGCAGGTTCAACCGCCCAGCTGTTTCGATCGGGATAAGCATCGTATACGGGCGTGTGCTTGTGTATCCGCGCGTAATACACTCGAAAGAACCAGCAGTGGTATATATACACGGCGGACCTTGGCGTGGCCCGCTGTATACCTTTGCGCTTACTCCCCGAGAGGCGCGGTCCCTTCTCGACAGGTGTGCCCACGCTCACCCGACCCGAGGACGCGGGAGACCCCTGCGTTTCTTCGAGGTCGGTCAGGCAGGCAGGGGGGTAAAGACGGGAGCAGGACGCGGCAAATGGGAAGCGCTGACATCGGTGGTTTATCGAGAGAAAGAAAGAGAAAGAGAGCGACAGAAGAGCAGAAAGAAAAAAGGCAGGCGACACAGGTTGGGCGTGTTCGTTCTGCCGCGACGATTTGACGTTCTTTGAGCGCGTGTCAGCTTTATTTCTTCTTATATAATGCGCGACGTCGGTGCTTTTCACTAAGTGCAAAATAAATCTATAAAAGCAGTAAGTACACAGACTGTGCGAGGGTTGTTATCCTGCTACTTTTTATTAAAGCGTCTCCAGTGATCTGGGCCCATCCGGACCATCGATGGGGCCGCTGAGGACCGCGTGCTCAGCCGTTCTGAAGCGGTCGAAATGCGTGAGACCTTCCCCTCTAGATTATTGTTAGCATTGTGCGAATATTCGAATAGTATAGTTTCGAATAATAGGCTATTCGATGATCGCTCCGAGGTGAACTGGGAAGGATATTCGTATTTTTCGAAGTGTTGACCGCGGTGGGTTAGCGCCGTTGAGCGCCCTTCTTGCTGAGCACAGGTGCAATGCCGAGAAGCGCGTTTAACGGGGCTAACACGCCGCAATCAACATTCCAAGAAGTACGTAGAAACGCATACTTTTAAAACTGAAGGATACACGCGCGCGCCTGGTGTACTTAAAAAGAAGCGAAAACTTTGTGATCGTTGATAACTCGCTTGCAGTGAAATTCGCAAGCTCAAACTGTGGCTGTTATGCAAGAGTATATGTTAGGCACAGAAGCCCGGACAACGTGCGCTCATCTATTAAGATGGTATTTCTTTTTTTCTTTTTTTACTTCGAGATTGAAGAGAGGGTATTTGCATAAAGCAAGATTTGTGTATTTCCTCGATTAGGTATTGTCTTCCTAAACAGGCGAATTTAAGGTTGGGGGGGTCGTTCTGTCCTTCCAAAGTCTACTTTTTGAAATTAAAAAAAAAAAATCGACGTACACCAGTTCTTTTTTATAAAGAAATATTTAGTATTTGTGGATATAGAAAATATTAGATCAGTAAAATTGATTGCAGAAGCCCCCCCCCCAACCAACCCCCGACCCCTAGCAATCCACCCATGCATCCCTTTATGGCATATCCGTCGTTTCCCTGCCATCACAATGTATACGCACTGGACTTTCTGAGGCCACAGTCCATAAATATAGCGAGAATAAATTAGCTAAGAAATGGACAAGCAGAAGTTCACGAGTGTCGCTGTGTTTTCGTTTTAGCATGGTACCACAGTATTGAAAGGCTTGGAGACTATACGATATTCGATTCGAAAATATTCGAATTCCACTATTAGCAAATTACTATATATTATTACATTATAACGCTGCGCTGCAGGTAAATGGGCAGCCGAGCGCGCTAAGGTTTTCGTTCCTTTTTTACTATACAGCCCCCCCCCCCCTTTCCCGTTTTCCATTTTTCCCGTTTATTTTTCCTTTTATTTCTCTCGTCGCAAAAGCATACACAACCAGAATGAAGATTAACACCAATATAAACGGTATACAAGTTTTAACATTGTTTCTCTCGGAGTATAATTAAACCGGTAGTTTTCTAAATTTATTTAGCTGCGTAGGTAGTTCAAGTGTCAATCGGTGCTCGGAATTACCGCGTTGCCTGATGTAACCGAAATGGTAGCGGTTATCCGTTAATTCCGCGTTACTGCAATACCTCATAGCTGCCCATTAATACAGCAGGAAGTAACCAATTAATGTCTCATAAAGCCCTTTTACGCAATTTAAGCGTACAATTTAGCTTCATTCCGGTTTATGCATCTGTTCGACCTCACTTGGTGTCACGATCGAGTGGCGGTGTGCAAGTCGGTTAGATCGGGTAATAAATTAAATATACTTTCTTCGTAACATTCATACAAGCAGACGGCAGCGTTTGCACCGAGTTTACGAGGGTTCTTCGTGTCGGCTGTAACCTTGAGTGGAAGACGAGGCCTATGCATGACGCCATCATTAGTGTATCTCCTGCGAGAGTCACCGATCCCATTTAAGGTGTGCTTGGCGTGCACGAGACTGGATTTCTTTTTCGTGCAAAAATAGCATGCCACTGTTTTCATTCGCGACATCGAAACCCCGCAGAATGTCATGCGCCAAGTACCTCCACACGCTTCCATACATACGAGTTGTTTTTGCTTTTTTTTATGTTTTTTTTTATAACAAAAAATGAAGCCTATTTGGTTTTGAAATATACCGATATATAAACATTCGATCGGCGAAACGCCTCCACAAAGTCTTGGGCATGTGCCCTGACAAATTTGCTCTCTTTCCAGATCAGGGATGGAAAATTCATCGCAAAACGGTATATGGAAATACAAGATCCAAACACAGAGACCAGTATTTGATCATTCCCAAATACTTCTACACATGTCACACTGCTTATACATGATACAAAAGACAGTCTGCATAAAGATTCAAACGCGAGTCCCCGCGAGATCCCTGCTTCGAATGCCGCATGGCCATGCACGAGCCTGGTATGAGCGGCATTCGAACCAGGAATATTGCGGAGACTTGTCTTTGCATGACATTTGACGTATGCAGGCACTCAGCCAGGGGGGAGGCCCATGGACCCCAGGCGCCCCCCCCCCCCCCCCCGAAAGCTTCCATTTTGCTGGGACCTATTCTCCCCCCTCCCCTTCATACAGCTTTCTGTCATGGGCGCCCCCCCCCCCCCCCTCGAAACAAAATCCTGGCTACGTGCCTGGACGTATGAACGGTGTGACCCCGGTTGTATGGTTTGATCACTTAAACTAATAAACAGAACCCCGCGGGTAAAAAAACAACGCGTCCAAATGGAGTCTAATGTAAAAGATCAAACATAAAAACAAAATCGATAAAAAAAAACTTTAAAAAAAAAGTTGTTTGGCATAAGATGGGTGGATGCAGCAACAGGAAAAACAATGCATGCATTCTGTGCATGCGACGTTGATTTCGAAGGTTCAATGCAAGCGACGCGAAGCCCTTTCAAACAAACACGCATCATGAATGTCATATGTCTACCACTTCTGAAACGACCCGCTCCGTTTGTTCCTTCGTCATTGTCTTTCTTCGATGTTTATTGTGCGCAAAGCGTGAATGTTTTACGCTGTTTACGGACTTCCTGCGAAAGCTCGCGCTGCAGAACCTCTGCCCGTTTCGATCTGGATGAGCATCGTACTGCGGCGTTCATCACGTACTACTGCGTGATGCACGTTAAAGACCCCGGGCTACAGCGGTTGTACTGGCTACATTTCTAATCTACAGTGTGTAACAATGTCGCCATTTACTGCGCGGCAGACTCAACCCTGCTGAATAACCAACTAATATGTTTTCTTTTTCCAGACTCCCCGCAAAGAGTTTCCAAAATCGCCTTTGACTGCGAAGGTCCAATGTCCCAAACGTGTATTCTGGTCGTTTTTCTTTTTTTGTTTTTGTTTTTAGAAATACGAGTATTTTAAACACTGCATTTTCGGTATCTAAAAACAATCTTCGAATATGCATTCCCATAGTATACGTATAATTAAATGCGACATACAAACTATTCGACGTATATTAAGTGTACATTTCAAATACTTCAACACGAAATACTGCCCATCATGCGATCTGATCATTGCACGCCTTCCTTCATGAATCCTTCGATCGCAGTAACTCCGATATATATATATGGTCACCTCCTGGCGCGCGCTGGTGCCAGCAACATGTGCACGGGAGAGCCTCTAAGAGGGACCAGCGCGAATCATCCTGTCCTAAATAATTACGCGCACAAACGGTTACCCAACACCATTCGCCGTAAGGATCAAAAGGAACCGCGATTGATTTTGCATGGCTAAGCGTCGTGTCGATCTATCTGTATCGCGCGGCATAAACAACGGCTGAAGAGAGTTGCACCCGTCGATTCACAAATGCATGGTTTGCACTTCACGATAACGAATTGCGAGCATGAAACAACGGGTGAAGAGAGTTGCACCCGTCGATTCACAAATGCATGGTTTGCACTTCGCGGTAACGAATTGCGAGCATGAAACAACGGGTGAAGAGAGTTGCACCCGTCGATTCACAAATGCATGGTTTGCACTTCGCGGTAACGAATTGCGAGCATGATCCTGATTCTGACAGCGGACTCGCGCTCCCATGCGTCGCGAAGGAAGCACTCGACGCAGAATTCGAGATATAAAAATGCACATTATTCTTCGAGACAAGTATAGACGTAAACTTCATCCTCATTTCTTTAAACTAACTCCCCAAGTGAAATGCAGCAAGTACATTCTGTCGCGCACTTAAAACCGTATAGGTACTTTTTCGTTTTGTTTTAATATATCGTTTTGAGCCCGGCTGTAAGCCGTGACAGAACATCGGGTGCCTGTCACCTGTCGCCGCGAAGGAGCCACCGCGGAAGAAGCAATTGTCACGAGCCAAAGACCGCGGTGCGACGTCAAAGTAGAGCAAGGAACGCCGGACTCGCTCAGAAGCCAAACTACGGAATCCCAACCCCTCATCATGGCGTCCGAACCACTTGTTCGGGGGCAGAACAGGGGCTCCCGCCCCGATAAAACAAATATGTATATACAAACGAACAAAGGGGAACGTGTGGGATTCAAACCCACCCGACCAAACGCCCCCGTCAAAGCCTCAGAGGCATTGGACACGCTCCCCCAAAACAGGAACGAAAGCTCGTTCTTCGTTCCTTTTCAATATTGGGACGAGTTCCCGTTAATGTTTCAGTCGTTCGAAAAGAACGCGTCCCCGTTCCATTTCTAAGATGGGAACTTGTTACATTAACGTTACCTATGCCTGTTTTATTAATAAAAAAAATCTGTAGATACAATAGAGTGAGTGAAAATATCCACATCCAAATCACGATCAAATCTTTTTTCCAGTTCTTCGTTTCGACTATCTCTCGGACCGTTCCCTATCTCTCGAATTCGGAGACTCAAATATAGTCGATAATTAAAAAATAAAAAAATACCTATTAAATTAAAATAAAATTGCAAATCAACATAGAAAAAAAAAAAAAAAAAGCAAACGCCGTTGTTTTTGCCGTTTTCTCGAAAATGTAACGAGCTTCCGTGCCAGTTCCACCGATGCATGATGGAACGGCGGCATTCGTCCGCCCCTCCTAGAAGGAACGCGTTCCAGGAACGCCGTTCCGTACAACCAGCCTGTAGTCGGAGGCTTGCCACGCAGACTCCCCCGACCCGGCAAAAAAGACCCGCAAGCCCCGCTAAAACGCCGCGAGCAGCGTGTCCAGAACCCACCTGGTAGTGCAAGACGCGCCGCCGACAAAGAGCAGCGAGTTTGGGTCCGTCAGGTCCGTTGGGCGCAGCCGGCCCGCCTCATGGGCTCGGGAAGGGGGGCCCTCCGCTTCCGGCGAGGCAGCGGCACGGACGGGGGCTCGCGGGAAGGAAAAGCGCCCGCCGCGCCGACGGGCAGCACGCTTGGCCAGAGACCGGCTTTCACGCCAGAATCGCCGACCCGAAGTCGCCGGTCGCACCGCTCTGTCGCGCTCGGACGCCGACGCTGTCGGCTCAGATAATCGCCGCCTCGGACCAATGGAGCGCTGAGCGGCCGCCTGACGTCACGGACGTCCTCCTCGCCACTTTGACGCGAACACGCCCCTTTTCGGCCCGCATCTCATTAAGTCGGGCCGACCAATGGAGGCCGACCGGGCCGCCCCGCGAGACGCTCCTCGGAGACCGCCCCCAAAGGGGGTTCCGCCCACGGCCTCCTCGCCCGTTTGCCGCGAGCGGCCATCTTTGCGGAATCAAACTGTACGAGCAGCCGACCGCCGGTCGGCGTCTGCCGAGTGCGTCGTCGAGTTCCGCGGCCCACTGGGGATCTGCGGCGGAGGGACCCACGTGCGGTCGGGGATGGGGTACCGAAGGATACGGCCGGTGCTTTCCGGAGCACCCCTTGGGGGTCTACGAGTGCGGTGTGTACCCGGCGCCTGTCTCCCCGAGGGAGTGAATCGTCCCGAGTGCACGCGGTGGCAAGCGTCCTCGTTTCCGCCGGCGCGTGCACCTCACGCGCTCGTGCCACTGTACTGTGCCTGGAAGGCGTCTCCGACTGGTGTTCTTGCTCATCGCGTCCAGAAAAGGTGGTCTTTCGAGTGTAGCCAGCCGCGGTCTGTCGCGGCAGCGGATGTGGCGGACCCACCTATTCTGCTGCAGGGCGTTCTTCGCCAGCCTGGAGTTGGGACGCTGCAACTACAGCGACGCTGCAGCGAAAGACTCTCGTGTTTTTTGCTATGACTTGTATGCGGTCAAACGCCATGGCGACACCCAACACTGCGGCGTTTGTGACGTCGTTTGTTGTCACTTCGGCACCATTTTCGACGCGGAATGGGACGCTGAAAACACACCCGTCGGAGACGCGTTCCCTCCCTCGCGACTGCGTGTCTGCCACGTTGCAAGTTGGGCATGCACTCGCACTGAGCTTACGAACAACGTCCTGCACTAACTGACAACCCCGTACCCGACCTTTTCGGAGTCAAGCGTCCCCTCCCTTTCACCGGATTGTTCGTCGTCTGCTTCGCGAATTTACCAAGATTTCCACTCCGGCGTATACAACGTATAACGCGTCATAGATATCGACCACAATGGTCATCGCGTTGACTCTTTGTGTGTCGCGTACACTGCGGCCTGATAGTCCCTCCCAGACCATGACCCTTAAGCGTGTATGGTATCATCTTATGCCCCTAAGGGTGTAAAAAGGCTGTTCCAGGAATTTACACCCATTCAACACCCTTCTTTCGAGTGTAAAAAACACTTTTTAAGATAACAATCTCCTGGACAGAACACAATTTATTTTTCAGGGGTGTAAAAAGGGTGCGGAAAAGTAAAGTCAGACGACCATCCTTCTTGAAGGGTGTCGTCTTGAAGTCTTTCCTGTGAGTGACTTTGAATTGCCGAATATAGGGCGGTGAAAAGGTTCGCAGGGTCGCGATTCCTCTCTTGTGCATGAACCGTACCAAGACAAGACCTGCTCCGCCCCCCCCCCCCTCCTCTTCTTCTCCCCTACGTCATCACAAGTGGACCCACGCATTGCCGCCTCTATAAATATATTCATGACGTTAGGGGGGGGGGGGGGGGGGGTGCGCAGGTCTTGTTTATAGTGCAGCGGGCACGAGTACGAGTTATCACCGAGCCCATCTGACTAAGGTCCAGATATGAGAGCGTCACGTCATCAGTGATATAAGCGGCCGGCATTGACCTTTTCTAGCAGGCAAACTATTGGTTTGGGGCAGCCACTCACGCTTTTGAGAACAATGCCAATGGTAGCTTATTTGGCCTGTGAATATAATTCCCGTAAAATTCCAGCAAAAACCAGCATATCCTATGTAGGATGCGTGCCCATACTAAATTACGCCCTCCCAAGTTTTATGAACCTACAAAACTGAAGGTTCTAATGGTATCATAAACTGCAGAAAATAACCACCTACAACCCTAATAACGTACAGTCGTGCTCTGAAAGTTCTATATTACCGGGGTTGGAACCAGGGTTGAGTTCGCTCCTTGACTGCTGCACGGAAACTCTACCTTGACTTACGCATTTAAATGTCGACCCTCGTTTTCTTTTCCCCTTTCTCCGAAGAAAGTCAACACGCGTAAAAGTAACTCACCCGGCAGCAGAGTTTCCGAGCCAGCTGTGCTATACTTCGTTTCACCTCATGTTGTACCGCAGCGAAGGCTAGAAGCGCGAGCTCACAGCGTTGGCAGCTGCCCTTGATGCACAAGAGCTTGTGCCGCCGAGATCTGTCCCAGAGCAAGGAGCTCGCGCTTGTAGCCTTTCCTGCGGTACAACACAAGGTGAAACAGAGTATAACCCAGACACTGCCCCGTGTAGGCCGCTTCTCCTATCACTCCGGTGCAAAGCGGAGAAGCTCGACGCGCGGGCGCTGGTGTGAGGCGGTGAACGTTGACGCGAGCGGCCGATAGCGCAACGTTACCCTGTGACTGTAGCCACGGCACGGGGGCATGTACCGACATGATAACCACGTGATCGCATCAGGAGCAAAATACCCCGGTTATGTATTATCCCAGTAACCGCCATCCCACTATTTTGCAAAATGTTCGCGCAACTTTCTCTTGACATCGCCGACATCGTCTGTAATCGAACGGCTAAATCAATTAAGTGCAGCGAATGGCACGTGACTCGCGCTTCTGTATCTGTGTTCGTGGTTGTATGTCAAGCCTTCGACTGTGCTTCAACCTTAGATAAACTATACGGCGACTAAAGACGCTGCGAAATGGATAGGATATGTGTACCGTTTTTAACGTGACACGTTTATCGTGCTAGGTTTTCAGAATAAGTGAAGCCTCAAAAAGCGTAGCTACGAATTTCCCCGCTAAGTTTAGTGGGGAAAATGACGTCACGAGGCTTCATTTCACGTTGCCGATACGAAAATTTAGTTTCCCCGCCAAATTTAGCGAAGAAAAATTGAAGTACTAGATTCAGCGGGAAATTCTACGCCACGTGACCTCAACTGCAATTCAGTTTCCCCGATAAATGTAGCGGAAAGATTCACGTCTTGTGACAGGATGTCACGTGATCTATACGCACATTCAGCTTTCTCGAACCTACACCCGCTACATTTAGCGGGAAAATAGACACGTGAAAAGTGGAGTCAGCACCACTAACTCTCATTCAAACTCTATACAACTAACGTTAACTCACTACTAACTACACTAAACACTTCCTTTAGCCCTAGTGGTCTAGCACCACTAACCCTAAACCGAGAGCGCTTCACGAAGTGACACAGTTGCAGGGCGATTTGCGACAGATTATTTTCCCTTCTCCTTGTCCGACTATTAGGATTGCCATGTTTGCTTTCTTTAAGCCCATCTCGGCTAGTTGTAGCGCATTCCTTAGCAAATTGCCATTTTGGCCAAAGTGCCAAAGTTCATAGCGCACCTTGGCGAAGCAATTCCACCACTACTTCCTTATTTTCGCATTCGGGAGGGAGGGGGGCTTCTTTATTTGTAGTTTAAAATACTGGCTATAGGTGGCGCAAGCGGCCGCCCGAACAAAGGGGATCAGCGTTCAGCCGGCAGGTCGATCGCGTATACAACTTCCCCCATCGAGTTTTACCGCTAAGAAGAGTCGCCGCGATATAAATGGTCCCGCGACTCCCAGAAGGGCAGACCCCAAATTGATTTTGAAATGACACCGCTCGGCAAGACAAACAACACGATTGTCAAAAACCCCCACCCCTTTTTTCTTTTTTTTTTTTTTTTTCTTCTTCTTCTTCTTCCTTTCTCCTTTTATAATTGATTGTTTCGGGAGTCGGCATCGCCGCATCCGAGCCACAGCTTTCGCTCAGATGTCGCTTTGACGAGGAAGCCCGCATAAGAGAAAGAACGAGCGCGCGGTCGGACTACTATTTGAACAAGAAATTCGTTTTCTTCGTTTGTTTCTTTTTTGCGATCCTTTTTTTTTTTTCAATCATAAAACAGCCTTTTTACGTAAGTATACATTGGATAAACATGAGGGTTAAAATGATTGGCTTTAGCTTCGACTGCCCGCGTGTTCACTCGCCCGGCAGTGTGCGCCTGCTGAGTCAAGTCTATAAGACAAGGCCTCCGCTTCTCCGCTCACACGTCATCACTAGTGAATGCGGACAGCTCCGACTCTAGCTTGCGGCAGCATCGCAGCCAGCGCGTCTTGCAGCGTCTCACAACAAAACGCGACGCTAACACTGCTAAGACGGGCGCGTCCGCCACTTTGGGGCAGCTCCCGTTGAGCTTCAGCGTTTTCGCCGACGATGACGACATGTTCTGGCCTTGTCTTCTGGCTGGTACTGGCTGAGTCCACGTGAGGAGCAGAGCAGGTGCAGCCGGCTGAAAGGAGGTCGATCCATAGCCGGATCCAACGCGGAGAGCGAGTCGTCTGCTTCTTTTGCGAGAGTGGCCGTGACGTCAGAACGATGCAGAGCTCCGATTCGCTTTGATTGAAAGGAGAGTGGGTAGACCTTAATGCTAGGTGCCTCAAAAACTACCCACTAGGTTTTTTTGTTTTTTTTTTATCAGCCAATCAGAGCTCGGCGTTGTTCTGACGTCACCGCGACTCCTGCCAAAAGAAGCAGACGACTATCGCTCTCCGCATAGAAACCCGCGCTTCTCTCATCCATTTACGCGGCCCGAGGATCAAACGCGAAACAATGCACTACAAAATAAAACATAAAAAAAAATGATTTTTGATTTACGTGATTGAAGATGCGCCAAGGTGCGCATAAAGACGTCGTGTCGTGCTCAGCCACTTTCAAAGTACCGCTACAAACTGGTATTTTTCAAAAGTCCATCAAGCGACACTGAGCTTTGGTCTGTGGAGAGACAGTATCACATCGTACCGACCAATCACAGTAACATCAGTAATCTATACTGAATGACTATGCAGATTGTAAAGAGAAGAATGGGCAGAGGGCAAGAAGATACTGGGAGAGCTCCGAAATGGTTTCAGGAGGGATAGAAGGCTGGAGGATAACTTATTCGTAATCACGCAGTGCATAATAGCGATGAAAACGCAAAGGCCCTGGCGCACTAAAAAATGTCTGCGCCTTATACTTACTCGCAAAACACTCAAACAGCCAATCTCTGCGATCTAGGAAATCGGCTTGCGAATGATGAGGCGGAACATCCGTTTAGACCTAAATATGAAGACTGCACTGTGGCACTACGCAATGCAAAGTGTCATGCTCGCATTGCGTAATGCCACAGCGCAGACTTCATTTTGAGGTCCACACAGATGTTCCGCCTCATCATTCGCTGAGCTGATTTTCTAGATCGCAGAGATTGGCTTTTCGAGTGTTTTGCCGGTAACTAGACGCGCAGGCATTTTTGGACATCAAACGAGCATATGACAATATAAATCAGACAAAACTCTGGGATCAACTGAAAAGATATGAACTAAATGAAAATTTGATTAAGTTTCTAGAACAGATATATACAGATAGATAACACGGTAGTTATAACTTGGGAAGCCGAAACCACGAAATCAGCAGCAATAAAAAAAGGACTGGGGCAGGGCTGCCCATTGTATCCCCTCTTTATAATATACCTTAGTGAAATGAAAAAAAAAAAAAAGATTAGAGCAATAAACTTTAGGATTTGGTCTGACTTACATGGAGGGAGGAAAAAAATCATGAGCCATTCTACTCTGGGAAAGTGGATGACCAGCGAAGCTGTTTAGCGTACCGGTACAGACATGACACAGAATTTTGAACAAAGGTACGAACACATTTATTGACTTGATCGTCTCTCCCGCGTGGCTCCTGCCCAAAGTCTCCATCCTGGCGACTCCCTCGCCGTTTTCCTCTAAAAACTAAAAAGTTTTTAGTTTTTTTTTTTTTTTTTTTTCACGATTCCTTAAAGTTTATCCTGGTGATAGTTACGAAATTGAAGAGGGTAAGAAAATTGGCGAAAGAAAGAAATCATACTTTTGGTTCATAATTTCTAGGCTAGGTGGCGCGAGCTACCGCCCGATATAAAGGGTACAGCCGTTAGCGTGTGATTGGAACAGAATCCTCACCGAACTCTGACGCAACTCTCGTCTCTGCAGTGCATGCTCAGACTAAGCCCAAAAGATGGCGGACTAAAATAATTAGAGCAACAGCTATTTGTGCACTTAAAAAAAGGGGGAAAGGGGAAGGGGGGTGTAGGACTTGTACTGGTACTCCGGCGATTTTTTGAGATCCGAACAGACTGTATTTTTGGTATCACCGGCTTTTTACTGTTTCCGGTATGCTATTTATTATCGCAAAATTCTTCTTAGTGATCGTAAAATTTGCAGGTGAAAATGGTGCCCAAACCGACATTCAAATATACCCGCTCTTTTCAATGTCATGACGTAAGTGGAAGGCAGGCTTGCAGGTCGAATGGGCAGTCTAGAAATGGACTCTGCCGAGCATTTAAATGCTCGCTTCCAAAGCATTCATTCGACAACCTAAAATTGCGCGTCATCTACCTGGACGTGGATTGAACCCTCCAAACGCTGCTTAGGTGCCTATAGTGAAAATCCTTAAGCACCCAAGTTCGTAAAAATGAGAAGTCCGCAGCTTCGCTGCTAAACAATCTTCTATACCTTCCAGCTGTCGCCCGCCCACCCCAAGAGAGGACAACACAATCAAAAATAGCGTTAACTATTGCTATTCTACACAAAGAAAAAGAGACGGGTGGGATGTTGGTAAGAACCTTAGATATTGGGGGTTGTGGTTTGGAACTTGTAGGCACCCTGGCGGCTCTGCAGCCCAGTTTCCCGACTGCGGGGCACAGGTGGCGAACTTTCCCACGTGGCGGTGGAATCAAGCCTTCCACGCGCACATCGCGTGCGCCGCCTTGATAAGGCGGGTCAGAGGTTGTTGGCCTTCTTTTAGTATTCTTCATAACCCCGCCCATGTCCAATTAAATGTAGTTTTTGTTGTTGAAACCGTTGGCTCCATGTTATTCCTCCGGGCCACGTATGCAGCAAGGCAAACCGACCACAAACTCAAATTGTTCTGACTGCTCAGCTTCTGTATATTCTGCCCACTGTATATATGATCATATCTCGTGGACTTCACAATAAAGCTGTCTTTGTGTGTTTTGTACTTCTGAAGACCTACGAAGAAAGGGTCAGTGTAATACAAATTTTCATCCTTCCATTTCTTTTTTTTTTTTAACTCTTACATAATTTACACGAAAAGTGACGCATCTGAGGGTTGGAAAAGAGAATTAACGTGTTTTGTATGTGTGAGAAAATTGTCAATAAAAGTCTTAAAATAATTGTTTTCAGACTTGGCTATTTTGACTATGTTTTTTTTACGGCTTTGGCTATATTTAAGATATATCTCCCAGCCGTTTGGGGTTTTTTTGGTGGGACCATCTGGCAACACTGGCCTAGCATTGACCAGATACTAATGGGAGGGGGTGTACCCAGTGACTGGAAATTGAGCAGGATGAGACTATTATATAAGGGCAAGGGAGACAAAGACAGTATCAGTTCATACCGACCAATCACAGTAACTTCAGTAATATACAGATTAGCTATGCAAATTGTAAAAAGAAGAATGAGAGAATGGGCAGAGAGAAAGCAGATTCTGGGGGAGCTTCAAAACGGTTTCAGGAGTCACTCAGTGCATAGAAATAGTATGGTGCCTCTAGCCACCATAGAGATAGCAATGACAAGTCAAAGGCCATTATGGGAAGCATTTTTGGACATCAAAGGGGCATTAGACAATGTGAATCAGGAAAAACTCTGGGACCAAATGAAGGTATATGGGCTAGGGGGAACCATGGTTAAGTTTCTAGAACGGGTTTATACGGAGGATAGGGTGGTTATAACATGGGAAGCCGAAACTACAAGACCAGCAACAATAAAAAGAGGTCTTAGACAGGGTTGCCGATTGTCTCCCCTGCTCCTTATGATATAGCTCAGTGAGATGGAAAAAGGATTAGAGCAGTGCAACCTAGGTTTTGAATTGACATGAAGAAAGGACTTAAAGTAAATCAAGTATTGCCTGGGTTAATGCATGCGGACGACATTGTACTCGTATCAGAAATTCGTGAGACAATACAGGAACTAATAAGGATTTGCACCAGGGAAGGGGACAGTTTAGGACTAAACTTCAGTAGGGACAAGTCGGGTATAATAGTTTTTAATGACGAGAAGGGAGAACCCCTGGATATACAGGACACAGTGGTAAAACATGTAGAAACGTACAAATATATGGGAGTATGGTTAAGTGAGGGAAGAAAGTATTTAAAAGAACATGAAGGTATTGCAATAAAGAAGGGGAAACGAGATTCAGCTGTTATGAAACACAAGGCACTCTGGAACTACAATAGATATGAAGTCGTTAGGGGTGTATGGAAGGGGTCATGGTGGCAGGACTGTCATTTGGGAATGCGGTATTGTGTATGAGGTCAGAAATCCAGGCAGGTTTAGAGATACAGCAAAGGAGTGTGGGTAGGTTGACATTGGGGCACATGGGAATACACCAAATGAGGGAGTACAGGGGGATATGGGTTGGTCAACTTTCGAGATAAAGAAGCGACCAGTACAGTAAAATTTGAACAAAGACTAGCTGAAATCGAGGATACACGGTGCGCAGCGAAAGTGTACCGGTATTTATATATGAAAACTCTAAACACTAAGTGGACAAATCGAACCCGCACGCTGAAATCTAAAAACATTCAACGAGATGGGGTCGATCAGAGGATATCAATAGAAAAGGGAGTAAAGGAAACAGGAAATTGTGGAAAGAAAGGATGGAGGGGAAATCAACTTTAACAATATACAAGGCACAAAAACAAAAAAATAAAGAAGGAACAGTTGTATGATAATTCATTGCGGCGCTCATTGCTGTTTGAAGCTATATAGAACGGGGGTGCTAAGAACGAAAACATATAGGGCTAAATTAAACACTCTATGCGGCAAATCCAACCGCGAAAGGGAAACGATAAAACATGTCATTTTAAGGCGCACTGGGCTTCGTCCCACCCTTGGGGGGGGGGGGGGGGGGGGGGGGGGGGGATGTCTACGGATTTGGAGGAGGCACTGGGTTTTCCGGACATGGATGGACGAATGGCTAGGGAATTGCGGTAATGGAGCATTCCAGGCTAGAATTCGTATCGCAAAAGCCGGGTGAAGTAGCTAAAGAATGCTATCGCATTAAAAAACAGTCTTTGCTATGATACTGACGATTTACCATGCTCAGTGCCATACCACTGCCCGGACATAGGCGTGTAAAACTAATGCGATACCCCTGCACTCCGGTTTTCTTGGACATTCTGGCCTCCTAATGCTGAAGTAGACCATTTAAGCTCACATTCTCACACTCATTCGCACCCTCTTCGAAGGACCTGACAATCTCGACGTCGTCCTCGATGTCGGCGTTGGGGTCGTCCTTGAGGTCGTCTTAAAGGGGACGCTACAACGAACTTTCGGCGCTTATTTTTTGGTCTATATGTGTTCAAAGGAGCAGTATCACATCGGACACACTAATATCCCGTTGAAAAAATACACAAAAAGGAATTTTAGGACGAAT